>NC_041399.2:31339220-31700054 GCF_900747795.2 Erpetoichthys calabaricus
CTTCACATATTCCAGAGCCATTTGAACTAAATTATCTACGAACGCCTTTATTCGCTGTGCTCAATTGAGGTCGCCCTTTTGAAGCTCGCCTTTTTGTACGCGCCCTTATTGAATAGAGCCATACAAGACAGTATTACTGTCACAGAAAATTACAGACACACAATACACGGCGGCAGCCCATGAAGAACGGTCAGCTCAGCAAGTAAACATCAACAAAAGAAAGGCTGAAAGAAAGAAAAATACGACCAACAAAAAGAATGAGGTCAAAGTCCCTTGCCATTTAATATAGACTGTTCCTACTAATGTTTATGCACTACTGTTCTAGCGCCCGTTATTGTAACGGGCTAAATGACTAGTTGTTCATATTTTAAGAAAGAAAACTGGGGTTTGAACAGAGAGCTTGGCTTGGCTTGGCTTAATCCAGGGATAAATATGGCGGACAGGGATACAGAAACGGTCTTTGTGCCGTTCCTTTAATCATCTCTGTATAGGCAAACCAAGACGGAAAGGAGGCTACAGCAGGAAGACAGAATGTTCTCGAGAATCAACTCAATCCAAGAAGGACCAGATATTACCTGGCACGCTGTCATGGGTTATCCACATTTAAGAAAATGAAAATGAAATTACAGTCTGATGGTCCAAGATATATAAAACATATTTATTTATATTAACCCACTTATTCATGGGGGGGGTGTGGGGAAGCTGTAGCCTATATTTAAATTAAACAAATTGGTCATTTAAGTATAAATACATATTTTGATACAGGACACATAGTGTTTGTACCTACACTGTAGTGGGCTGGAGTTTGATTTTGGACCACTTAATGCCATCCACCTATAAGATGGATGATCACAGCTCTGATTCTGACTCCATGGCTCCATATGTTTTGGCAGTTAAGACATATTTAAATTATGCCAATAAATAGTTTGTTTGATAATGTGAACAGCTGAAGCAGCTCTCCACATAAGCAATAGAGGAAAACGAATTACCTGAAAAGTCAGCAGCTGATCTGTAGAAGAGGCCCTACTATCAACAGATCTAAGGAAACAACATGATAACAAGAATTTGTTGTAGTTAACCCATGGAAACAGAGCTGATATATACAAATGGGGGCAGTTCTTGTTGAGCAGTGGAAAAGTGGAATGACGAAACAGGTACTTATTGCTTGCATCAGATATATTTCAGGGCTTGACAATAACATGACAAACCCGTTGCGTTTGAACATTCTGCCAGATCAGTGACACATGCTGGCTCAGAGCTGCTTTTCCTGGCAAGAGTTTACAGCTTTGAACATGGAGAAAGGAAAATAGCCTGACATGTTGGGTCATTTCAGATACTATCTGCTAAAGAGCAATTCTGTTAACAGTAATCAGATGAAACCTGTTTGTAGATATTGGGACAAAGTTAAAACTACGATCTTTATGAGTTGAATTGTTATTTTATTTTTATAGCTGTAAATTATTAAGTACAGTTAGTAAGAATTCTGTTCTCATAATAGTTATCCAATGTGGTTTTCTATCACAATACAGATTTAGTGTATATTAATTTGGGACAAGAATTGAAAATGATTTGAAAATTATGAACATCCTTCTTTATGTTGTCCAATCATACACTAAAATCTACTAGTAAGGTCTAATAAGGCTTCCTCGCAGTTAAGAGATCAGAGTTGATGTCACGGGTCCTCCCTGCATGGAGTTTCCATGTTCTTCTCGAGTCTGCATGGGTTTCTTCACGCAGTCCAATGACATGCAGGTATGGGGTAGGTGGCTTGTTTGGCTGAGGCCTCCAGGACTCTGACTGTGTTTGGCTTGTCTGGCCGTGGTTCACAGATATATTGTTGTTTTTTATTAATATTAATTAGTTTCTACTTTGTTTTTGATGTATGTGAACAAATATGTATCCTCGGATGTGAGCCAAGTTCTGTATTTGCAGAGTGCTGCAATTAGTCAGTCAGTCAGTCAGCATCCAACCCGCTATATCTTAACACAGGGTCACGGGGGTCTGCTGGTTCCAATCCCAGCCAGCACAGGGTGCAAGGCAGGAACTAATCCCGGGCAGGGTGCCAGCCCACCGCAGGGGGCACACACAAATACCCACACACCAAGCACACACTAGGGACAATTTTGGATCACCAATGCACCTAACCTACATGTCTTTGGACTGTGGGAGGAAACCGAAGCTTCCGGAGGAAACAAACACAGACACGGGGAGAACATGCAAACTCCACACAGTGAGGACCCGGGAAGCGAACCCAGGTCTCCTTATTGTGAGGCAGCAGTGCTACCCACTGCGCCATTGTGCTGTAATCTGTTTCTTGCATTTTGCCTTGAGAGTTATCGCGGCCCTCTGGTGCCTGCACTTGGTAAGAAATGCTGTGGAAAAAGAAAGTGCTTTGTGCTGTTGTGTTGTATTTCTGAGGTGACCATGATACATTGGCTATCTAGCTCTGTGAAGAGGATTACTTGTGTTCTGTTTTGTGTGTTATATTTACCCATTTCTTTGACACCCATTGCACACCAAACCACCTGGAAGGGGGTTGCTCTCTGAATTGCTTTTCCCGAGATTTCTTCCATTTTTTTTCCCTACAAGTTTTTTTTGGCAGCTTTTTCTTGTCTTCGAAGGGAGTGAAGGCTATAATGAAATAAGCTGTCATTGTTAGGTGGACTGATGATGCTTAATTGGCTTTAGAGAAGTGTGTGTGTGAGTGTGTGTGAGTGTGAGTGTGCTCACTCTGCAATGGACTGGCGTCCTGTCTACAGATTGATTCTGCCTTGTGCCCTATGCTTTTTGGGATAGCCTTCCAGCCCCAGCGACCCTGCTCAGGCTTAGAAAATGGTATGATAATAGTATGGAATTTACTAATAAGCCTTAAGGAACTGAGAAGATATAGGTATTATACACAATAAATGAGTCATACAAATAAAAGTAAGTTTTAAACCATATATCAAAAAGAACTTTGATAAATGTTTGACAAAATACGGTAAAGTTAACGAACAATAACAAAATAAAAGTCAATCAAGCATAAAGAAATGAAAATAAAATGCCAAACTACAAATAAACTCTATGAAATTATTTTAAAATAATTTAAAAAGACAATAAAACAATATGATTATGATTTCTAGGGTAGGTATCTGTACAAATAAAGTAGATTATTGTAAGCTTTGTCCAATGTTTTATACAGTGGGACCTGTAGACTGTGACCATATTAGACCATGAGGCTCACTTACAGCAGAAATTAACGTAAAGATTTTTTTTTTGATTTGATACATTTTTTAATTGTCTTTTCGCATGACCTTTGATGTCAGAGAAAGGTTAATATGGAAATGTGCAGAGTGCTACACGTAGACAAAAGGATTGCCAATTACAAGATGAGAGAGAATCTCCTAAAGGAAGCAACCTCTGAAAAGAATTTAGGAGTTTAAGCTGTCACAACATTTCCTTCTACTAAGCAGTGCGCTGAAGCAATTAAATTAAAACTTGAATACAAATCAAGGGGCATTATTAGGCTGTCCAGATTATCTTGGTTCCAAAGCGCCTTGAGCATGGGAAAGGTACTATTTAAATAAAATTGTATTATTACTAGCTGTGTAAGCCTGTGCTGTAAAAAGCACAGGGTCCAAGAAACTATTGAAATCGACAGAAAAAATATTGAAATGTAGAGATGTCAGGTAATTGAAAGGAACTACTCTGGGCATCTCTCTCCTGGGAGTTTTCGTTTTGCCGATGTGCTCACATCACTTGTGCATTAGTGGTGGGAGGAAAAGTAAAAGGGATACCGTTTTGCTGAAGTGCTCATCTCGCTTGTGTATTAGAGGCTAATCAAGTTTCTCTTTTCTCAGCGGTTTCACTTTGGGGACTGAGTCGCTTTCTTTGAGCTTCATGCCATTGCCTCACATTTCTGGGCTGGACAGACAGACAGACAGACAGACAGACAGACTGACTGACTTCCACTCATAGACATATATATATATATATATATATATATATATATATATATATATATATATATATATATATATATATATATATATATATATATATATATTAAAATGGCGCACAACTCATTAATCAACTCCTTAGAGTATCACGCACGATGTATAAAGTGCAAATGAAATTGGAGTCCAGGTGGTCAGAATTATTGTTCCTGTTGTTCAGTATGTTAGACCAGTGGTTCTCAACCTGTGGGGTGGGCCCCCCTAGGGGGGCGCGAAGTAACAAAAAGGGGAGAGTGAAAATGTGAAAAAAAGAAAACAAGAATCGAAAATATGAAAAATACACCTATTGAAACCAAAACAAATTGACTTAAACTACATTCTGATACTAGAAAAATAAATACAGAGTTAGATAAATGTCGTTAAAAGTTAAGTAGGTATAATAAAATATGCATCTATGATATATCATTAATTACAAAAGAACAAATTGGTATTAGTGGGCTCCTTTCAAAAAGACGTTAGGGGGGGATGCGATAAAAACTGTTATGAAAACTCGGGTCGCAAATACTTAAAGGTTGAGAAACGCTGTGTTAGACAAAAAAATGGGACGTCTGTTCAGCCAAACCAGGATGCTTAGCCAGAAATTTGGACTGATCTCCCTAGACATTCTGCTTGGATTATATAATGTACTAGTGAGACTGCATCTGAAGTATTGTGTGTATTTCTGATCACCACAATACAAAATTCAGGAAAAATATTGCAGTAAGGTAAAATAAAATAGAATAGGCAATAAGCACACAGCAAAGATAGTTCAACCATATAACTCAGACAATGCCACAGGTTATTTTAGTTGAGAAAATAAGCAATATCCTAGTAGCTGCTGTTCTTCTGGCTCAGATTTTTCTGAAGTTGTATCTGAAGCTGATTCTGCTTTAACAGTAACATTCGAAGAACCACAAATACCCAAATTCAATGAAAAAGATGCTAGCTAATGCTGTATCATTTTTTAATTATAGCCATCATTATTAGTATTGACTCATCATTAACACTGGCATGCAAAAATGATAGATTATTATTTATTGTTTGTTATAGCCTAAAAATAACAGCACAATAATAATCCTCATGGTGTAGAATAGAAGACACAGATATAGCAAAATAAAAAATAAATCAACACATAACAGGATGTCATCTCTAGGCCTTGAATGAACTGCTAAATGCTAAATTAAGTTATAGCCACCCAAACATTCTTGTGTTAAAACTTAAATATCATCCTTCACTGTTGACCAGAATCTAGGATTTCACTGATTGAATAGTAGAATATTCCCTTTTTGATGGAAATTTTAGGAGAAGCACAAGATTAGGTCTTTTAGAAACATGACATACTATCACAAAAATTGTAGTATAAATCTATTGCAGGAGAATGATAAGTAATAAAATTAATAGTCATTTCTTCCCAAGGGCTACTGCTGGGAGAAACAGATTATAGATGTCTCACTAGACAACTGTAAAAAAATTAATTGTTGCTATGAACCTCACAGGCTTGTATGTAAAAATTTTACATCATTATTTAAAATGCCAAGATAGAGCATCAGCCTGTAAATTTTTAATTCCAGATGATAGGAAATAACAAAATTAAGTCATTTTAAATGTTAAACACTTTTGGTTTGTCAAACGTTAAATGACTTGGCAGTATTAAATTTTTATGACCTACGTATGTAGATCAACAAAGGGTTCTTCTGCTCCCTAAAGCCAATATTTCCACTCTTCATGTGTGAGTTTTATCTCAAGGAGTTCGCGATTGCTCATATTGGCTTAGAATAATAATAGGTTAGAATAATACGCTTAGGGATGAGCCCTTCGTACAATCTGTATAATGCTCTAATGACAATACTGCTCCCACCACTAAAGTAGCAGCATGTACCTCATCAACAAATTGTAGCGTGATGTGACACAAAACATGGCCATAGATAATTGCCTTTTTTTGAGTGTCAAATTCATTCTGAGATTTGAGAGGCCAACAATCCTTGAAAGGGTCTTTTCAGTTAATGAAGTTAAAGGAGTGATTATCAAACTAAAATTCTTTATGAACCTCTTACAGTAATTCACAAAACATATAGTACAAACCTCTGTACCAGTTCAACAGAATTTTAATTTTTCTAATCTTCTATGACTTTAACGTTGGTTTTAGCCATACTGAGCCCCTGAAATTTGGGAACCCATAAAGAAAAGTTTGTGTAATTTAGTGAATGTATTCAGAGATGCAATAGTTAATATCAGATATGTCAAATATGGATCCTTAGGTATATGGGAAAAAAATTAAAATATGCGATATATGCAAAGACATTTACTGTAATCTGACCTCATAAATGTAATTTACAAGTGTCCAGGGGCCTCATGTATAAATGGTGCGTATGCACAACAATGTTGCATACTCCCATTTACGCTCAAATCACGATGTATAAAACCTAAACTTGGCGTTAACTCAAACCCTGGCGTACACAAGTTCTCCGCTTGGTTTTGCAAACTGGCAGCACCCAGTGTCAAAGCAGTGCTTTTGCTCCAGTGTGGTTTCCCTTTCATTTTTAGATCCACATCCCTGACCCAGCTTTATCATATACACTGAAATTAACCGCATATTGTTTATTAGTTTAAGGCATCTGATTGTAATTAACCTGTAACAATATAATGGTCCACGGAATGGCCAAACTGTTCCAAATACCATAGCTGCCTTAGCGTTGTTACTCTCACTGCACCTTCTTCTTCTTCTTTCACCTGCTCCCGTTAGGGGTTGCCAAAGCGGATAATCTTTTTCCATATTACTCTCACTGCACCACTCAGAGCAGCTGACTGGAAAGAGAATTATCGGTATACAGCATCTAGCACACGCTGCCTCCGCCGTGCTGTCTATTTGAACTGCTCTCATACGGCAAACGCTTCAGAGCCTTTCCTGTACTGACCTCGCAGTTCAGAAACAGTTTCATCCCAAGAACTATAAACGCAATCAGTCAGTCCATCAAATGCTCCTTATAGAACTGTGTACTTATAAGTACAATTACCTCACTGTAAACTTGCGATAGGGCTATAATATTGCACAACCTGAGCCACTTTAGCGCGTATTTACATATGATGACGATATCATTTTTAAGATGAAATGTAGCAAAATATGTTTATTACATCCATCCATCCATTTTCCAACCCGCTGAATCCGAACACAGGGTCACGGGGGTCTGCTGGAGCCAATCCCAGCCAACACAGGGCACAAGGCAGGAAACAATCCTGGGCAGGGTGCCAACCCACCGCAGGACACACACAAACACACCCACACACCTGTGTGTGTGTGTGTTTATTACATTATACAGATAAAACATTAACTTCATTTAAATAATTTATATTGTTAATAATTAAACATGTGGGGACACAGTGTTGCAGCGCTAGCAAGGAGATGGTGCCCCGTTCAGGGATTGTTCCTGCTTCGCTCTGTATTCTTGCTGGGGCTGGTGCAACACTGGAAGGATAGATGGATAGAATAATTAAACATGTATTACGAAGATATTTCAATGTTCCTTAAAAGTTTTGAAGAATCAGCATTCTCAGCTTATAGATTGCTTTACATCTATTACAGAGCTGACTGTGTGGCGATTGGGTACTTGGAGAAAGAAATGGAAGGACAGGAATTGGGGGTTAGTACGTTTGAAAGAGACAGTACAGCTGCAATAAATTATTTCATCGAAGGTAGAGCACGGCGCAGCAAGCATCTTGTGTGAGGCAAGAAGAACAATCTCTGGGCGAGGTGTCCATTCATCACTATCACTGCTCCACTGTGTTCCCATGTTTAATACATGCTTTAATTCCTATCATCATGAAAATAATATCAATCAAGTATACATCTCAGTATTTAAATTATTCATAGAGCTGTAATATCATGAATGCAATGGATTCTGTGTCCTGTCGGAGGAAGAGAAAGCCCGTTTAAGAAGCATGTAGTGATTCACATACTAGAGCACATAGAAGAACAAATACAAAACAAAGCATTTAACGTGCTACTTTAGTTACGATGGGATTTGGGAAACTAGTAAATTAAACAAATTAAAGATGAAGTTTATGATGGTCTACTTTAATGACAAAATAAACTATGTGATTAAAGTGGAAATTTCGAGATTAAAGTTGACATTTTGAGTTTTTTTCCCACTGTGTCCGTATTTTTCTTCTTTTCTCTGTACCCTAATAAGCTTTCGTATGACACTCAGACGGTGGGCTACGACCTTTTCACTGCGACTTTGATATGTGACAGCTTCTTTTTTATTTTGGGCACTGTGCGACTTTGCGAACTTGAACTTTCAAGTTTCTCTGACACGCTATGTCACTCGATCAACTTCCTTTTGTTGTTTATACCACTGTTTAAACCAACAAATAGTATGTTATTCCTTTGCCTCCACTTGGTATTCGCTGAAATTCGCTTTGCCATTGCCTTTTCACAGAACGTTGAGCTTAAGGGCTATTTATATTGATTTGCAAATTCAAAAAGATGCAATTCTGGGAGGATTTGGGGCGGGACAGAAGGCTCGTGCACGTGCGTTACTTTTCACGCTGACAGGGATTTATGTAGCGGAAGAATGTGGAAGTTGACAAACGCACAGATTTATGCATCTGGATATTTTTGTGTGTACAAACATTTCCGCTTTTGCCTGTACACCATGTTTTAGTGTGAATTCTATGCACGGCATTATGTATGAGGCCCCTGGTCTGCTAAAGAACTTCCTCAACAAGGTAGACATGCCATTTTCCTCCATTCTTAACGATAGTAGTCCAATTGTAATCATTGGGGGCCTGAACATCTACCTACACAGTTCTTCTTCTACAGACTTCTGTTCATTTCCACTTCTCACTTCTCCCCACGTTCAGCTTGTCACAGCTCCACACCCCACCAACTCACAAAGCTGGCAAACTTCTGGATCTTGATCTCTCATAGAACTGCACATCCACAAACACAACTGTCACTCCACTACACACACCAGACAACTTTTTCATTAGTTCTCTCTGATCTTTCTTTCTTCTTCCACTGCCATTCCTCTGCTCTGACTGTTCCACCCATTTCTATACCATAAGGTGTTTTGTTTACTTCTTCTCTCAGATGGCTTTTGGATTTGTTAAGGGTTTTTAACACTATGTCCTATCCTCCTATTCGGTCCCTCTATTTCAATAAAAATGTATAGAGGGGCGGGTCCTCCCTGCGTGGAGTTTGCATGTCCTCCCCGTGTCTGCGTGGGTTTCCTCCGGGTGCTCCGGTTTCCTCCCACAGTCCAAAGACATGCAGGTTAGGTGGATTGGCGATTCTAAATTGGCCCAAGTGTGTGCTTGGTGTGTGGGTGTGTTTGTGTGTGTCCTGCGGTGGGTTGGCACCCTGCCCGGGATTGGTTCCTGCCTTGTGCCCTGTGTTGGCTGGGATTGGCTCCAGCAGACCCCCGTGACCCTGTGTTCGGTTTCAGCGGGTTGGAAAATGGATGGATGGATGGATGTATAGAGGGGTTAATGAATATTTTTATTTCATCTTTTGTTTTTGATTCTTTTTGTTTACATATATACCAGTTTAGGTATGATAAACATGTGGCTGGATGAGTAAAAGTAACTTATTTAAAGCTATTCAAATGTGTTTGCATTTAATTTTCTATACATTAAGAAAACAATTTTCATTTTCCAAGCACAGTAAATTTTTTCGCACCCACATGCTTTCTCTTAAACTTAATGCTGTGGCTTCAAGAAGTTATTTTTCTTTTTACTCCTTGTGTTTTTTCTCATGTTATTTTTCTTTTGTTAGTCTATAGACATGTTCTATGTAATCTCTTAGATGAATTCTGCCCCATTCATACATTTTAACTTGCTAGTTGAGATTATCTACAGAATCAAAAATTAGCTCTCAATCAGAAATATAAATGGCACTATTGCCTCAAAGAAGATTTCATGAAATAAAACAAAATTTGAAGTTAATAACAATAATAACAATAATAAATATTATTATTATTATAATTGTATACATTAGTAGTGAATTTCTAATTTATATAATGGAAAAGGTTTTCCAACTCTAGTTGTCATTACTCATACAACTTGTAAACTTGAATTTTTAATGCATAGAGTATCATTATTAAGGGTTTGAAATATAAAAAGCAAATGGTGTTAGATTCCCTGAAGAAATTGGTAAAACACCTGAAAAAATAAGTTAGAAATATAACCCTTATAATCAGGAGAGCAGACTTTTACTGCTGTCAACTGGACCATGAGTGCTTGCCTAACCAAATAGCTCATAAAGACCACCAATCATCACTAAAGTTTTTGAAATTATCGAAATTTTAAAGCACCTAAGCTTGTGTTCAAAAGTGCAAAGCAGTTTTTAAAAAAATAACAAAAAAAGTTTACAGCCAACAACAGTAAACAGATTTCTGGTTATGTTTATGGTAAAATATTTTGTACATACAGCCAATTAGGTTTTGTTGCTGTCAACCAGGTTTCCAAAGAGTAGAAATAATAGATTCAACATACTCCAAAAGGTACCAGCCTCGTAGTTCTTGTGCCTTATTTGTAACACTTTTACGAACACTCATCCAAGAGATTAACCAGATAAAATTTTTGTCGATGGGCAAGAAATAAATTAAAATAATAAGAGACTAAAAGAGTCAAACAAGCAAATCCAAAATACAAAAATAATAGCAAAGTTAAAAATGCTAAAATATGCTTTTTAGCTTCTACTACTCTAAGAGAGAACACAAAAATCAGGTAAGGAGTCTAAATGAAACAGTTTGCTGACATTGATGAACAAGATAGCCCAATGTGTCACATGACTTCCAAGTAAGCATTCAAGCATAGAAAGCATAAAATGTACTGAGTGCACTATGTAGTCTTAAATGGAAAGGGAATCAAATTGAAAATAACAAGTCAATGATCATAACCTTAAAGTTGTGAAAAAAGAAACAAATCCAGACCGTGAAACAAAAATATAATTTTTGAAACACTGCAGGATTTTGTAGGCAAAATGGACGTTACCACAGCCAAATCAAGCAGACATGAAAAAAATGAAAGAAAAGACCCTTAAAAAAGAAAGACATGAAAGAAAAGACCCTTAAAAAGTTAAACTTTTCTGTTTGGAAGAATCTGAAATCTCAGAAGATCATGAAATGCATAACTCTGACATTTAAACAGTTCCCTATGTAAATAGTCATCTATGTAAAAGCACTTTGAGAGTCTTGAAAAGCGCTATATCAATGCAATGCCTTCATCTTCTTCTTCACGTGTTGCACACTTCCAGTCATGTTTCTTAGTAATGGCACAGCTACCATCAACAAAAATAGCAGCACCCATAAGAAAATAATATGGTGCCATGGCAGAACATAATTCATTTTCAACATCTGTAAAAAAAAAAAAGTAATCAATGGATTCCTTAGTCTTTAAAACCTTGGAAACTTGTTTGAAAAAGCAAAAGACCAAAGATCAGTTAGTCAAACTAAGACATAAACAATATGGCTGTGGCCTTGTAAAGAATGATACAAAATGGTGTTGCTAGAAATTCAATTTTTGAATAATGAGAAAAAACAATGAACAGAATCTAAAATGCACCTGTGAGGGACCATAATTCACATTTTTTACAAATTATGTACCTCATGTAATATGTACTGACATACAAGATACGATGAAAAAAAATTTTAAATGACTGGAAGAATTTAAGTTAATGAATGGACAAAAGGTTAAAAATGGAACTCAACACAGCCAAGCATCAAAAACAAAATGAACACAAAGATTCGTGAACCAAGAAAGAAAAAAATTGATATATTTTATCACAGCAAAACAAGCGTTTATCCATTAAAATCAGCTACTGTAGCATTGTTGAGGACAACCTTTAAACCGTTGCTCTGATGACATGAGAAGCAAGTCCGTTGTATATATTCTAGAAAATATTGCCAAAGAAAATAGTAAATACAAAAGGCTCCAAAACAGTGGAAACAAAAACTTAAATAAAGTATATGCTTCTAAATTAGGCCAGATGCACCATCTCTGACCAAATATTTGAAATTGTTGCATATGAAAACAAAAAATTCCATACATGAGGGGGAACTGAAAAATTCCTAAAATTGTTAAAAAAAATACTTTTACTATAAAACTAACAGCAATTCCCTTTTAGTCCCCTTCAAAATACTTTCATTGAAAGGCAATCTATTTGTCCTAGCACTTTTCCCATTCCCTGTACTCATCTTTTGTTACCATGTCTAGGGCCTCCTGGGTTTTTTTCTGAATTTCTTCCATGGTAGGAAATCGTCTTTACTTTTGTATCAGTTTTAACTTTGAGAAGTCACAGGGAGCAAACATTTGGCAAATGAAGGGGTGAGAAGCAACAACAGCATCGTTTTTAGTCAAAAACATCTTTGACAACGCAGTATGTGTGGGTGTGTTGTCATGGTACAAAATCCAGTTGTGGGTGTGCCACTTCTTCAGATGTTTTTTTTCCCCCGCAGACTTCTCAGGAGTTCATTTTAAGTTTGCGGATTAACAGTTTGTCCAAGGGTAACAAACCCTTTACTTAAAAGTTGGGCAATGTCGAAAAATATAATCATCATTCTAAACTGAAAATCTGCCACGGTTGCTTGGATAAAAAAAAAAATCATTAAAATCACCTGCATGATTGTAAAATAAACCACAAAAATATGCACTCGATCACTGCGGTGAGTGCTCCCTCTTCAGCATTTGCTGAGGAGAAATAAAAGACACAGTGGACAAGTTTCCTCCTGCCTGGTTCCTGACTTAAAGAGGTTTTATCAAACTTGTCCTAGTGAAGGATACATTTCTTTCTTTAATTAATATGTTGATTTCTTCCACAGTTTTAACTTGGCACAATGCCACTCGATGGACTTATTAACTAGACTGTAGGCCTGTGATACCTAGCACCCTACTCCTGTGCTATTGTTTGACTCTATGAAAATTTTGAATGCCCAGCCTCATTTAAATTACCAGGAATATAATCAAAAAAGACATAAGAACTTTATAAAAATTATAGATCTAAAAATAGTGTAGGGTAGAATGGTTGGCACAGTGGTAGTACTGCTACCTTGCAGTAAGTAGAGCAGGGTTTGTGTTCTTGGCCCTTACTGCATAGGGTTTGCATGTTCTCCCTTGTGTCTAGGTGGGTTTCATACTGCCCAAAGGCGTTAGGTGAATTATCAACACTAAATTGACCATAGTGTATGTTTGGTGAGCGGGTTTGTTGTGCAACATGAGCAGGATTTGTTCCTGCCTTGTACCCTATACTAGCTGGGATTAAGCACCAGCACCCCCTGTGACCCTGGTCTGGACTAAGCAGGTTACATGCCAAAATATTGTATTTTGACAGCCCCTCACAACCATGAATTAGATTAAGCAGACTGGATAATGTTGTGCTGCATTATTTGCATAATTATAATAAAGAAAAGTAAAATGCAAAAAAAAAAAAAAAAACATAGAGGAGAGATGTCCACAGCCACGTTAACATTTCAATTTAAATGTATATATTCATGCCTTAATATGTCAATGTATTCCAAATGTGGATTTCATCCTAATAATGGAGCCAGTCAGCCTGCTCCCAACCTACCTCTGTAACCTGAATCAGACTCTGAGGTGCAAAATTCTGTTAAGGTGCGTGGAGACCCCCTCTCCTCCAGGATGACAAACAATGACGTGAATCTAACTAAACGTTGTGTAATTACAAACCATTGGGAAAGGCCCTGTATAAATAAAACATATTATTATTATTATTATTTAACCAGTGCTGTTTTTTTTTTTGTCGGATTTCAATTTTAATGTGGAAAAGATATTATTTAGATTATTAGGGAAAAAAAAAAGGAAATCAAAGTAGAATGTGTGATGTGTAGCTTTTACTGCATCTGGGCAATGTACTCCAAACCACACGAGGCAAAGAAAAGATCAGGAATCATAAAACACCTTTCAGCAGCTGCATTTTACACACATCAGCTCTTCTTTGCTTGATAAAGGTGCCATTTTAGACTGGTACTATAAAATATCTTGGTTTCTGCAGAATATCGACATTCTTACCAAAGAAAAGGTTTCCTCTCAGACTCTCAGGTTGCTTGTCATACTGATGAACTGCACAGCTTAGCAGCTACTTGGCCAAACCTGCTCCTTTTCTCTTGGGCTGGAAGTTCCATCAGGATACATTTCCCTTCAAGTGAATTGTTTGACACTTTGTGGCATCTGATATTGTCATCACTGTATGTACTGTTGACTGTACCTTTCAAAATGGACAGTTTCATTCTTTTATTTTTAAATATGGAGAAATGATATAGTTCCTTGGAATGGCTGTTGAGTCTTTTATCCTGCTTAACTTCTGAAGTGAAAGCAAACACCATGATCTCTGGGATGTACCAAAGACTTTCAAAGACCAAACATATTGATGAGTACATACAGTAGGAAATGGAAAAAACATCCCTTGGGAGCCATATAGAAGTAATTGTTCTCATAGGGAAACAAATGGCAGCAGAGTTCACAAACACAGAAATTACTTTCTCTTCCATTTATTCAATTAGACCAAATGTGTAGACTATAAATCTTCATTTTTTTAATCCAACTTGGCATAAACCTCCAAAATTAAATGGAAGTATGAAAGAGAAAATGATTTCAAGATACTGGGTCCAAAAACTAATGTGAAATTCCTAGAAAATAATTATGACTCTGCAAGTAAAATGTTAAAGCATATGACAAGCGGTTTGGCAGGACCACAATACCTGCCACAGTGCAGCCTTCCTTCTAGAGCGAGCCTTCATTCTGTCCCAGACATCCGGCACAAGTCCTGTGCATTGCAGGTACCGTGCAAAAAGACACAAAACAACAATGATAGCCACAATAAGAACATCTAATACAACTCTGAAGCTTTAGTTACATGTATGTCTAGTCCTCCATAGGACTCTGGGCCTGGCTCTGCTTTTCCTAAGTTTCTTTTAACTGTTAATGGGTAAAGGGGAAAACTATTAAACATTTAGACCAAGTACTACGAATTCCTCTGTTTTGTCCTGTTATGGAAGCCACCTGAGGCCTAATAGAAGTACTTACACTAATCTTATGAAGTTGCTAGGGGGTTGTATGTTTTTATCTTGCCAGAGACCTTCTTTTGAGTCCAGTAGAGTTAGGTATGTTTTCTTAATTCAGTCTTGTTTAGTGTTTTTGGATTGGATTCTTGGATCAATTATAGCATTTAGAATGAGAATCTGAGTTTTGGCCCAGAGCTTTCTGCAATTAAGTGTTTTTTAGACTTTGTAACGGCCGACCCCTTACCCAGCTGGCAGCTACACTTCCAAAACCTGTGGCCTGGATAAATTACTGAGGCTAATCTATAAATACCAAGCCATACCTCTAACAAATAATATTTTCCCCACCATCGACGATTTAAACATAAGCACACCAAAGCAGATATGTAAAAATAAGTGAATATATTAAATAGAACACAACAAAACACTACTGCATATTTCCCACGTAGAATATATATATATATATATATATATATATATCTCCACCAAAGCAGCAACGTGACAACACCATATATATATATATATATATATATATATATATACAATAACAAACCCTCCCTTGTCCCAGTAACATACAACGAACACAAGACACGAATAACAATAAATGAATATGGAAAATGCCAATGATAGTGAACTTGAATCCGAGTATACAACAGTCCTGAATGCGGATGACTGGTCAACAGATAAGTGATGTGTTTGTATTTCCTGGAAAAAATGGAGCAACCTCACCGTGAATCCTCGGCTTGTGGTGGATGATGTAGTCCAACCCCGGGGTCTCTGGTGATGATTGATTTGAAGTAAGTCCGGCAAAATTAAAAAAACTGGTTACAAAAGTGCGAAGTGGAAAACAGCAGGTAAGGTTGATTCGTTGTGGTGAAATGTAATCTCCGTCTTTCTCCTCCCTCCTCCCTGTTCTCTCCTGATTGTTTATATCGTACTGAGCCAGATGTAATTAATTGATTATAAACAGGTGCTTTCCATTTTGGGGCTGTGGTCTCCCTCCATCATCCGTTCCCCCTGAATTTACGGGGATGACATTTACTGACGCACATATTAAACAGCAAATGGGACGATGGAAACAAAACGCACTCAGTACAAACATTGAAAAACACCATTACTATGTAGCTCCGCTACAAATTTTCTTTAGAATTCTTTAGTTAAGGGTTTTTTATTTGCTCCATACTATTAGTATTAGTGCAATTATTTTGTATTGATAAAATCTAGTAATAATTTTATCACTAGTCATTTTGTTTTTTATTGGGACAACTTTGCGTGTTAGTGGTTTGGTAGCTATAAGAAGGCAATTGTGACTTAAATACCTAATATTTAAAATATATAATCCGTTCCTTTCCCAGAATTATTTACCACAATTGTGGTATTTTGAATAACTTTATTAAAGTAATTAAATTAGAAGAAATTATGCCTCAAGAAGCTTCTTAATATCTTATATAACAGTATTTATTTTGCCAGAAAAGTACAAAAGACCAAAAATTAGATCACTGTCAAAGATAGCCAACACCAAAATTTAACCCCTTCAGGTAATCCTGCATTTTATTTCTATTAGTAGATTTTTCCCCCATTAATAACATTTTTTCAGCTTACAAACTGAATATTAGTCGAACATGAGGGGTATTTTATGGTTTTTGGTGAAGGGAAATACAAAGGGAAAAATGGGGGAGTTACACAGTCATTAACCTCTTCTAGAGCAGAGGAAACCCCCACTGAGGACATGTGATGTCACATCTGCCCTGTCTCCACAAGCCCCGCCCTTCCCAGCTGTGATGGTATTTAAGCCACACTGCCATTAGAAATCAGCAGTCATGCTACAAACAGCTTCACAGGAGGACAAACCTGCCTGCAGAAGCCTTCCATCCATCCATCCATTTTCCAACCCGCTGAATCCGAACACAGGGTCACGGGGGTCTGCTGGAGCCAATCCCAGCCAACACAGGGCACAAGGCAGGGAACAATCCTGGGCAGGGTGCCAACCCACCGCAGGCAGAAGCCTTCTCTTTTGACAATAAAGATTGATGACCACATGGCAACTGTTACCTACATCTTTTTATTTCACTTATTTTTATTTCACTGGATATTAAGAATGATTACTATCTATCTATCTATCTATCTATCTATCTATCTATCTATCTATCTATCTATCTATCTATCTATCTATTTCTGAATAGAATCTTCTAATGGCAATCTAAAGAGAGAATAAACAGTCCGAGGCATTAAGAAAAACTCACATCTGAGCTTTGAGACTAATAATATGAATGAGCTATCAAACAATTACAAAAAGTCTGAATTAGCATAAACTGCCCTAATTCGGGATGTTTAAGGAATTGTAATGATTTACTTCATGAGGTGGAAGTACATAATAAAGAAAAAGAGCTGTGTCATATATTTGAAATATTAAAATGTGTGTTTCAACTTAAATGTTTAAAGTCTAAGTAGTCTCAAATGTAACAGAAATGTCTCATTTTTCACCCTCTGATGGATGTCATAGTAAAGGATCAAAAATAACATTTTTGTAATCACGGACCTTGAAGTCGTCTAAAGTGATACTCCGCATGGTTGCATTTGAAGTTTGTGATTTTTATTCTTTTGAGTGTGGCTCTTAGAGGGCTAGGACCATTAGTAAAGAATCAAATGTGAAAAATAGCTGCATGTGGTCATGGTGACAAAAAACAACCCAAAGACTCCATAGCAGTTTTAATGAATTTTTACAGAAAGCTGAGTGGGCAGGGAAGATCGTATCTTGTCCGAGACGGACGTGTAGTCGAGTGCAGCTGCAGCACAAACTGAGCGGTACAGACTGGAACCTGTCTCAGGCAAACGTATGGTCACTCGTTGTGTGAACATACAACACCCATGTACCACACACCTGAGTTTGTCTGCTTGTTGAGAAGTGAGGTGCATGCAACCTGCGAAAAAATTAAAAACTGCATGCATGCGCCACCTACTGGCTGTGGTTGATCATGAGCAGAGCATACACATACACACACAGGTCTTTCATAAGTTTAATATTATCGCAGCCTCAAAATAGTATAAAATGACACTCCACATGCCTATATTACCAATCCCCAATTTTTTGAAGTTTTATGAAAAGGAGTAATTTTGACCCTCGTATCTCATTAGGGGGAGTCCCATGGGGTCAGGTGATGTGGCATACACAACTTCAAGTCGTTCTGATTAATTTTGCTGAAGACACCAATTGGTTTATTCTTTATCATAAGAGGGTACTTTCCTACCAGACAATGAGTGGGTTTGGATCTGGAGAGTCACCAAAAAGCCTGATGTGTTGCATAACTCGACATTAAGATGAGTTGAATGGTATTTGGAGGTTTTCTTGTACCAGTGAGTGATTTCAAAGCGTTTATAAGTAATTCTTATGAATACAATAAAAGAAGTTTTAGATAAAGCCGACCCTTCAAAACAAAGATAATCAAAGTGAAAATGTGGTTTAATGAAAATGCATGCAATCTTAAATTAGAAAACTGTAAATTAGTCCAAAAATAGCAAGCAACTAAATTGCAGTTGCAGTCAGTCTACATGAACTAAAATATTAAAGAAATCATTTCACAAAAACACTCTGATTACATTTTCAAAATTAATGCATGACTATATTAATGGCCTTCAAGTTTAATTAAAAAGAGTAGCTAACTTGTCTAAGAATAAATCAGAATGAGGATATAATTCCATAAAATATTAGCAGTTATAAGATATAACATACGAATACAGATTGAATATCATAGCATATTTTTTTTGCACCAACCACTTCCTTTTTAATGTCGACTTTTGCTTTTCTTTTTTTTCCTCTCTTGTTTTGATTGCCCTTTGTTAACAACTACAGCCCTGTACCCCTTAATACGTCTCTCCTGATTGAATCATTTTTGTCCTTTTGGTGTCATCAGTTTCTGTGTTGGTGCTACAAAGTACAAAGTATGATACCTGCACCTTCAATTATTTAGGCATAAAGTATCTTCAGCTTATTCATGAATTCTTTCATTTTTGTTTTCTCTTTTTCACCTGTGTTGCGTTTTCTATTCAATAAAATGAAGCTATGTATTTACATTTGCAGGTTTATTATGGCGCCAAAGAGTGATGATGGTGTGTTGCAACTTATGGAAGTAAGAATTTCAGAGTACACTGTGCATGTCACAATGCTATGATTACTCCTAGTGCGACATTTCAAGGCTTTCCAAGGCTCCTTCTATACACTTTCCTGTCTTTTGAGGCAATACAGATGTATTGTGCAAATGTATGTGCAACTCTCTGGTTTGTTCTTGATTTGTTTTATTTTTTTGAAAGGGGTCCAAATGTGGAGACAAAAAGATTCTTTCTTGAGAAACTTTATAATGTCCACATGCCTTGTAGGAATTCCTTCCTCTTTTATTGCACTGCCGTCCCATTGTACAGCAAGCACCACCAAACATTAAAGAGCTCTCACTGTGTTTAACTGCTGGCTGTAAACAGATGTTGTGTATCTTCTATTCTTGGTCACCATCCTCTGCTAAAACTTGAAATCCAGAATTTATCCATTGACTCATGAGAACAAACGGCTTTGTTTGATCCATTCCAGTATTTATCAAAAACATCTCGCTTGGCCAACCGGCCCTAAAACTGCTTACTCTCAAGCAGCTGTCTCTTCCTGTCGCACTTCACTTCCTTCTTGCTAGCATGATATGCATTCACAGTCCTCACATTTGGGCAGCTTTCCTTCTGCTCAAGAAGTGAAACATATGGAGTCTGTATTTTTGCATATTTTTCTTTATTAGTTAACAATATCAAATTATCTAAATTGCAGTTGTGAACTCCAAACTGCAATTGCATTGCTTCTTGAATGTGTGACTGATGACCTTTTAAATGTAAAAATCTATAAAACATTGAACTTTTACATTTGAGAGCCAAATCATTCAATCCATATTTATTTACACAGTACATTTCCATCCATTTTTGGAAACCTATCTGTACAAGATATCCATCTAATAGCTTAATTTATAGGTTTGTTTTTTCTTTCATATTTGGAAATTTGTGCTCATGCTTTTATGATCAGCTCCTTTAAAACTTAATGTTTTAACATTAAACATTATTTTTGGACTCTCACACGACACCATTTTGTTTTGTCTTGGGCAGCGCCAATTTGAGGTACTTTTGTTGACTGTCGCTATGTCGTTGATATGCAAGGTCAACCAGAATTTGGTGGCTTGTGACATCAGTAGGTCAAAGGTATAAATGTTCTCTTTGTATGCTTCCTGGTTGTCTGAAATTTCAGATATGATTTGAAAAGACTTATCAGCGCAGTTTTCTTTTACTTTAATTTTTTCTGGTTAATGCTGCTCTGCATGCTTTTCCTGATCTTTTTTTTGGTTTGTTAACAAATGTTTATTAAGTAAATATGCAAATGCAAGCATAACCATGAAAATGTAAATACAAAATAAAAATTTTAAAAAATCCTACTGAGCCCACCCAACCGCCCCACATACAACAAGATAATGATGAAGAAGATAAGGCACAGCAGTACACGGTAGAAAAATTATGGGGACATCCAGGTGAGTCTCAGGAACTTGCATATACAGTATATTACTAGTGAAACAAGACAGTGAGGAGGGTTCCGCCCAGCTCTCTACTCCTGATGTCACTGTTCCCCCTCCCCTCGGCCCGCAGCCTCTGTCTCGGATTAGCGCGAATATATCGCTACTGCAAGCAAACTATGATTCTTAGCGCAATGAGAGAAGTCGCAAAATCAAACGGAATATTCAAGCAAATTATAGAAAAAAAAATCTAAATTCGTTAAGTAGTTCTCTCGTTCACTAACTAAGCGGAGTTAAGGTTACGACCCAAGGCAGACGCATGAGTGAGGAGGGCCCTGTCCCCCTCCCTGCAGCCCGATGAGTCTCTCTCAGATTCGCGCTAATAAATCAGTACCGCAAGCAAACTATGATACTTAGCGTGATGAGAAAGTTACAAAATCAACGGAATGATCAGGCAAATTATAGAAAAAAACCCGATCTAAATCTGTTAAATAGTTCTCTCTTGAAAAGCGGATAGACGTACAAACGGGTCTAAAAAACTAAGAAATTTTGCACTTGGACCACAAAATTTTTAAAACCATTTCATAGTGAGCACATATGGGCCAAGGGTAACCTACATTCCAAATTTCAAGTCCCAAGTCCTCATGGTTCGGGAGATTTTGTGATGAGTGAGTCAGTGGTATTTGGTTTTTATATACAGTATAAAGGCTGGCATTTAGAAATATTTGAACTGGTCGCACCATTTATTCTAGCAGAAGTTAGCTCAAAGAGCATAAGAGTGTAAAAAGAGGATTTCCCGAGGTTAAAGAATAGAAAGTCAGGAGATTTCCAACTTAAGGTTAGGGATAACGTTGCTGTAGTTTTTGCCCAAACAGAACAATTTGTACTGTTAAGAGGGAGAGCAGATAGATACAAGAGAAGATCAACGTGAAGAGTAAGGAAGATATTACAGGGGAAGACAGAAGAAAGAAACTGTAATACAGCTCGTCAAACGACTGAAACTTTAGAACATTCCCAAGGTACCTGGGGCCTCATGTATACATACATGTATGCATACGCACAAAAATGTTGTGTACAAACATTTCCACGCTCAAATCGTGATGTATAAAACCTAAACTTGCCGTAAAGCCACGCACATTTCCACAGTAGCTCATACCTGGCGTACATAAGTTCTCCACTCGCAGTGCAGTGCTTTTGTTCCTGTGTGGTTTCCCTTTCATTTTTAGATCCACATCCCTGATGCGGCTTTATCATACACTGAAACTAACTGCATATTGTTTATTAGTTTAATGCATCTGATTGTAATTAACCTGTAACAATATAATGGTCCAGGGAATAGCCAAAGTATTCCAAATACCATAACTGCTGTAGCGTTGTTACTCTCACTGCATCTTCTTTTTCTTCTTTCAGCTGCTACCATTAGAGGTTGCCACAGCGGATCATCTTTTTCCATAGTACTCTCACTGCACCACTCCGAGTATTTATATCACTATATCTAAGTGGGGAATCACAGATCTACAGCAGCTGATTGCAACGAGAATTATCGGTATACAGCATCAAGCACACACTGCCTCAGCCATGCTGCCTATTTGAACTGTTCTCACATGGCAAACGCTTCAGAGCCTTTCCTGTACGGACCTCGCGGTTCAGAAACAGTTTCAACCCAAGAACTATAAACGCACTCAATCAGTCCATCAAGTGCTCCTTGTAGAACTGTTTGTACTTATGATTACAATCACCTCACTGTAAACTTGCGATACAGTTAAAATATTGCACAACCTGAGCCACTTTATAAAGCACGTATTTACATATGATGATAATATCATTTTTAAGATGAAATGCAGCAAAATATGTTTATTATATTATACAAATAAAACTTTAACTTAATTTAAATAATATATATTGTTAATAATTAAACATGCAACGACACGGTTCCGCAGCGTTAGCGAGGAGCTGGTGCTCCGTTCACGGATTGTTCCTGCCTCGTGGTACGACTGGCATAACACTGGATGGATAGATGGATAGAATAATTAAACATGTACTATGAAGATATTTCAATGTTCCCTAAAAGTTTTGAAGAATCGTCATTCTAAGCTTACAGATGGCTTAACGTCTATTACAGGGCTGATTGTGTGGTGATTGGGTATTTGGAGAAAGAAAAGTAAGGACAGGAATTGGGAGTTAGTACGTTTGAAAGAGACAGTACTGTTACAATAAAGTATTTCATCGAAGGTCGCACATGGCGCAACAAGCATCTTGCATGAGACATGAACAATCACTGCGCCACCATGTTCTCATGTTTAATAACATGCTTTAACTCCTATTATTATGTAAATGATATCATGTATACATCTCTGTATTTTAATTATTCAGGGAGCTGTAATATTACGAATGTAATGGATTCTGTGTCCTGTTGGAGGAAGAGAAAGCCCAGAAGCATGTAGTGCACAAAGAGCACATAGAAGATCAAATACAAAACAAAGCATTTAACGTGCTACTTTAGTTACGATGGGATTTGAGAAACTAGTAAATTAAACAATTTTAAGATAAAGTTTATGATGTTCTACTTTAATGACAAAATAAACTACGTGATTAAAGTGGAAATTTCGTGATTAAAGTTGACATTTCGTGCTTTTTTTCCCATTGTGTGCCCCTTTTTTTCTCTGTACCCTAATAAGCTTTCATATGACACTCAGCTGGCGGGCTACGACTTGCCTTTTCATGGCGACTTTGATATGTGACAATTTCTTTTTTATTTCAGGCACTGTGCGACTTTGTGAACTTGAACTTTCGAGTTTCTCCGACACTCTATGTCACTCGATGAACTTCCTTTTGTTGTTTATATCACTGTTTAAACCAACAAATAGTAAGTTTTTCCTTGCCTCCACTTGGTATTTGCTGAAATTCATCTATTTTCCCTTGTGCTGTTGCCATTGCCTTTTTACAGAAGGCTGAGCTTAAGGGTTATTTAATATTGATTTGCATATTCAAAGAGGCGTAATTCTGGGAGGAGTTGGGGCGGGAGAGCAGGCGCGTGCATGTGTGTTACTTTTCACGCTGACTGGGATGTATGTAACGGAAGAATGTGGAAGTTGGCGTTCGCACAGATTTATGCATCTGGATTTTTTTGTGTATACGAACATTTCCGCTTTTGTGCTTAAGCCATGTTATAGTGTGAGTTCTACACATGGCGTTATACATGAGGCCCCTGGAGAGTTAGATGAGCAAGGAAAACAAAAGGGAATCATTACAAAGACCCATAGCAAGCCATTTATGGGTAGTGAAATAAAGACAATGCACAAATTTGAGTTATGTATGCTGTTGATTGGGATTTCTAGAGGCAAAAGTGATGTTCTTAATAATTAAGTTCCAATGAAAGCAGCATACAGTGACTGATCATGTTCCCAAACTGATATTAAGGCAGCCTTGAGATAGAAAGGCATAAGTTGCAGGGTCAGATTTCATCTAAGTTGACAGCGAATGAGAAAAAGTTAAAAGAGAGGAGAGCAGAGAAAATGGAGGAATATCACAAGACGTGATAACAGATTTGAGGGCACATGTATAAACGGTGCGTATGCACAAAAATGTTGTTTATGTTTGTTTCCATGCTCACATCGAGATGTATAAAAACTAAACTTGGCATAAAGCTACGTACATTTTCACGGCAGCATCAGACCATACGTACGCACATTTCTGCTCAGTTTTGTAAATGGATGTCAAAGCAATGCTACTGTTTCTGTGTGGTTTCCCTTTCTTTATTAGATTTGCATCCATGATTCGAGTTTTATCAAATACATCAAAATGAATTGCATATCATTTACAAATTTAAGGTGCTTGATTCATACCAATCTGTAACAGTATAATGGTGCATGGAATGGCCAAATTATTCCAACTACAATGGCTGCTTTAGCTTTGTTAGAAAACATCACAAATGGAAGAATTAGAAGGGATCATGTATTTACAGATCATACTAATTTCCTGTCCCATGATGATGACTGGCTTCTGAGTCAATTTAGATTTCCAAGAGCTAGCCTCTTGGAGCTGTGTTTTGTTACAGTACTAGGATGTATACTTTATACAATTTTTATGATGAAATACATTAAAGTATGTACATTACAATTTACAGATAAGTTGTCAAATAAATTTAAATAATGTAAACTTTTAATAATTAAACATTTGGGTGCACGGTGGTGCAAGGGAAGCACTGCTGCCTTGCAGTAAGGGGATCACATCCAGAGTGTTGCCTGCCTGGACTTTGAATGCATACAGGATGGCAGATATGGTGATACTAATTGAGCTGGTGCCCTGTCCTGGAATTGTTCCTGCCTCGCGCTCGATACTTTAATGCATTTCATCATGAAAATAATATCAAGTATACATCTTAGTGTTCTAAAATGTTCAGAGAGCTATAATATCATGAATGTAATGTATTCTTTGTGGCGATCACTGCCTGTGCGCTCCTGACAACGTAAGAGAAAGTCTGTTGGGTCGGGGAACACTTAGAATATGATGCATTTCACATTCTAATTTAGTTACAATGGGGTGGTTGAGTTCTGGGCCTGATGATTCCTCTCTGCTCATAAGCTATAATAGCTGTATTAGTTATGCACTGCATCTGATATCTCACTTCTTGGTCACTACTGTGTACCCTTTTCAGAATATGTTACTTTAAACATGTCACCCTGTCAGCTTAAGCCATATCACTTTATTTTATTATACTTTAATAATAATGTTACTTTAGTATTTGCCGCTTTAACATTATGTGCCACCTGTCACTTGGTAGTATAGTATTATTTGCACAATTCCCATTACACTGCCATTATTGTATGCTCCGACTTGTGTTTGCATTATTTCTATAGTATTTGTTATTTGTATAGTGTGTACTTAAATGTTTTTATTTAACTAGGTATAATTCTTGGCAACTTACTCATTACTCATTAAAGTATCTATCTATCTATCTATCTATCTATCTATCTATCTATCTATCTATCTATCTGTCTGTCTGTCTGTCTGTCTGTCTGTCTGTCTGTCTGTCTGTCTGTCTAAATGAAAAACTGGGGGTTCAGACAGTTACCTAACCAACAAACCAGCCATCACGTACATATCTGCCAAAGTTACTTTGCCTCAAAATACCTTCATCAGTTTCATCTTGATATCACCAATGATGTTAATGGAATGTAACTGCAAATAGTTAACAAAAAGCAGCGTTGTTCTCGCTAAGTTCCCTTATTGTAATATGAGTGCAGTAAAGTGCTCTGGTTATGTTCAAAAACTGGACACTGCTACAAAGGTACACCCACAGCAAACAAACACTCGTTGGTTAATGGTTTCCAGCACAGTGGGCATGATAGACTGAAGATTGGTTATTCACAACTTGTCGGCCGTTACCTGAAAAGTGACAACAGGTAACTTGTATAAACTGATAAAAACCATAAAAATCCTCCAGTGTAAATATGCAGCATTGGCCTTCTCAAAAGGGAAATAAAATACAGTCTATGCCTCATCTTCTTCTGTTAAGTTTTAATATGTTTGTCATGCCAACACACATTATACTTACAGCCTGGTGATATGAATTATTATACTGTACTTGTGAGTTGTCTTCTTGTTGGTTTGGCTGCATTTTTCTTTTTGATCAAGAATGTCGTTATTTCCCACTTTCTCCAAAGTGTTGCATATGGATGAGTCAGAGTTGCCATAAATATATGTAAGTTTTCCCGTCAAGTTTTCTTTTATAAATCCCAATTTTTTTATGAGAAGGCCAGGCTCCTTTCAAAAGATATTATGTGTTTTCTTGGTGAAGAATTTTATTGTTTGACATTGTACATCACTGTTTATTAATTTTTTTTTTGGTATCCAACTTAGCCAGGATTTTTGACTACATTTCATCTATTGATCTTTCATTAATAAAAACATTTTCTGTCTTTACCTTTGGGTGGCAGAACACTTTAACACATTCACACTTTTCCCCTGCAGTGAAAGTTCAGAGACACCAATTCATTTATGATATCCATTTTTTTTGGACATTGGAAAAAGCCTGAGTAATTGGAGAAAGCTGTCACAAGACAGGAATCGATCCTGTATGGGATTGGGATGCCAGTTCATTACTGAGCACAGATATACACACACATATAAGGATAATGTAGAGATGTTGGGCAGATTAGATGCTCAAAACCAGAGTACCTGGAGAAAATCTACAGAGACCTGGGTATAATTTATTCAAATTCCGCCAGGCAAGTCATTTTAGGGCTGATCGGCTGTAATTTTGAGCTACTGTATATTTTTATGGGGCATTTCATATGCAACGGCGTCTTTTTACGTTCCGTGTAGACACATTGTTTTCCATTACTTGTGTGAATGTGATATTTCAGTTATTCCTAAGATCCTGTTTTTGTTTTGTCATTTTGGCATATTGACTGCTATTTGTTGAGGGACAAAACTATTTTAAATGATTTTAACATAAATTTTTGCTCCAAAATAGCAAAACGTGTAAAAAGTGAAGGAGTCTGAATACTTTCTGAAAGCACTGTATGTCTGTGTGTCTGTGGTAAAATTTTTCTGGACACTGTAGCTTGAGAATGAATGAATGTTCCCATTGTAATGAGATTTTGTGCACAACTTGCACTCATTAGTTTTAAGAGGTGATTAGGTTTTGGGTGAATTCCGACTATTCAGCTTCAGGCTTTTAAAGTTTAAAATTTCTAAAGTCGATACCAACAAAAGCCAAACCAGCGTTCAGAAGTTCACCAAATTTGGCGCATGCCTTTAGGACATTGAAAGAAAGAATTTTGTGAATTTTAAGTTCAAGCCAAAGCTCGAGCTTTGAACTTTTTAATGTTCAAAAATTTTAAATGCAGTAGTCACAGCAGCTAAACTCTAATTATAAAGAAATATTGATGATATTTTATCCCTTTGTTAAATTATCATAACAAAGTATCCTTTATAGTCAATTAAAATGTGAAAATAATAATAATAATAATATATAATTACAGAAGGACTTAGACAGCACATAGGCTTGGTCAGATTTGTGGCAGATGAAATTTAATGTCAGTAAATGTAAAGTATTACACATAGGAAGTAAAAATGGTTTGAATACACAATGGGCGGTCGAAAATTCGAGAGTACACCTTACGAGAAGGATATAGGAGTCATAGTAGACTTCTAAGCAATCGACTTCCAGACAGTGTTCAGAAGCCATTAAGAAGGCTAACAGAATGTTAGGTTATATAGCGCCTTGATGTGTGGAGTAGAAGTCATAGGAGGTTCAGCTCAAGCTTTATAACACACTGGTGAGGCCTCATCTGGAGTACTGTGTGCAGTTTTGGTCTCCAGGCTACAAAAAGGACCCAGCAGCACAAGAAAAGGTCCAGAAACGAACAACTAGGCTGATTCAGGGCTACAGGGTATGAATTATGAGGAAAGATTAAAAGAGCTGAGTCTTTACAGTTTAAGCAAAAGAAGATTAAGAGGTGACATGACTGAAGTGTTTAAAATTATGAAGTGAATTATTACAGTGGATCAAGACTGTTATTTTAAAATGAGTTCATCAAGAACACGGGGACACAGTTGGAAACTTGTTAAGGGTAAATTTTGCACAAACATTAGGAAGTTTTTCTTTACACAAAGAACGATAGACACTTGAAATAAGCTACCGAGTAATGTGGTAAGACTTTAGGGACTGTCAAAACTTGACTTGATGTTTTTTTGGAAGGAATAACTGAATAGGACTGGCGAGCTTTGTTGGGCTGAATGGCCTGTTCTCGTCTAGATTGTTCTAATAGTGAAAATAATCTGTCTAAAAATGTTGATAAGACATAAGAGATGTTTGTTGATTTTAGGAGATCATCGGCTGACTAATCTCCTCTGCTCCTCAGTGGCTCTGCTGTGGAGAGAGTCAGTAGCTACAAGTTTCTTGGTGTGTGTATCTCTGATGATCTCTCCTGGACAACTAGCACCACCAGTGTTGTCAAGAAGGCACAGCAATGCCTTTATTTTTTGCTGAGTCTGAAGCAAATCGGCTCACCACAATTCATTCTTAGTACCTTTATCAGAGGATCTGCAGTGAGCATCTTCACTAATTGCATCACTGTGTGGTTTGGGAACAGCAAAGTCTATGAGTGCAAGACTCTTCAGCGTGTGGTGATCATAGGGGTCTCCTTCTCCTCAATCCAGGGCGTCTTTCAGACACAATGTCTGTGTAGAGCTTCCGCCATTGTGAAACGTCTCTCATCTGTCACACACACTTTTGACCTCCTGCCTTTAAAATTTTTTAAGAAATATTTTCACCTTAGAAGTTTCAAATATCTCAGAACCGCAATTACCTTGACCACATGATGTGACTTGAATATGTAAAGAGGGGCTCCACAGAAAAAGAACTGTCACAATTTATTTAAACAGAAAGACTAATAAAAACTATATGTCAAAAATTCTTTGAGTGCTTATGATGTCCCAGGTACCTGCAGACATGGGCTTGTTCCATTTTCTGGGACATCAGTAGTCATGACCAAGGATAGACTAGACCAGATGAGGATGCAGACAATCAATTAATGGCACTAAAAGTGCAAAGTGCATATTTATTAACAGAAGCAGCATTAAAAGTGCAGTGCAGTTCAATTAAACGTCCTCAGTTAATACAACAGTTCACACAAGACTAGAAAAAAAAATCAAAACAAATTCCTATAAATTGATAAAATCTGTGGGATAAAAATCAGTGGCAGCCTCTGCCATGCTACAGAAGTCCTGCGCCGGTGTCTGTTTCTCTCTGTCTGACCTCCTCTCTTGTTAAAGCTTCTTAAATCCTTAACAGGTTCCAAACCAAACCTAGTTGATCCCTGTCACCTTCATTCGTGACCCACTGGTCTCTTCGAGCCTGGCACTCTCTTCCTCCATTAGTGTTCACGGGATCCCTGAGCCCACAATCACCCCTGCTTTTAAATGCTCATCAGGGTTCTTTCACCCCCTAGAGTGCCGTTCTCATCCCTCCAGCCCCTCCTGTGCTGATTCTGCTCTTGCACTTTTGCTTTTTTGTTCTTTTTCTGTTTTTTCTTTATGTTCTACTGGCCATGCCCTGCAGCTCCGCCGCTTATTAGTGAAACAGGACAGTGAAGAGGGCCCTGCCCGACTCCCCACTCCTGATGTCACGCATCCCCCTCCCCTCAGCCCACAGCCTCTGTCTCAGATTAGCGCGAATATATCGCTCCTGTAAGCGAACTATGATTCTTAGCGTGATGAAAGAAGTCACAAAAGTTATAGAAAAAAAACTGATCTAAATCCGTTAAGTAGCTCTCTTGTGAGAAGCTGACAGACATAGAGAGAGACAGATGTTGGATTTGATATATATACTAGCTGATTACCCAGTGGCTTCGCTCGCTGAGTGCAAGGGGAAAAAATAAAATGTAGTATTTATAAAATAAGTTTGTTAATTGCCAATTTTATTTTTCAACAAATAAAGAGCATTTACAATAACATAGAAATTAATATAAACAACATTATTAACATCATTATCATATGAGAATATGAAGTAATATATAAGAAGCACATTGAATATAAATATAAATTATCCATCCATCCATTTTCCAACCCGCTGAATCCGAACACAGGGTCACGGGGGTCTGCTGGAGCCAATCCCAGCCAACACAGGGCACAAGGCAGGAAACAATCCCTGGCAGGGTGCCAACCCACCGCAGAATATAAATTATTAAACAGTAAAATATTTTGATAAAAGAATTTGAACAACATATAAGAAGCATATAAATTATTAAACAGTAAATCATTAACATTTAAAAAGTAAAGATACATTGAGTACTACTGCAGTGCTTTCGAGTAAACTACATTTTTTTTTTCCCATTACGTGCATAAATGTATACATTTTTTGGTGTACCTACCCGAGAACACGCGACATATAACTGACCGTGGGAGAAGCATGGATTTTAAACACGCATTGAGTTTATCCGCTGGTGTCCCTCGTGGAATAACTGGTAATGTTTGACGAAAATCTCCTGCGAGTAAAACGACAGTACCTCCCATTATTTTGGTAGTATCTCTGACATCTTGCATTGTTCGGTTCAAGGCTTCATAAGCTCTTTTATGTGCCATGGTGCACTCATCCCAAACTATTATCTTTGAATGTTGCAAGACTTTTTCCTTTCCAGAGCCCTTGCGTATGTTGCAAATTGGATTTTCGTCATGAGCGAGCTTTAATGGTAATTGCAATGCCCAATGTGCTGTACGGCCTCCATCTAATAATGTAGATGCGATTCCCAATGACGCTACAGCCAAAGCTATGTCACCATTCGCTCTCTCGGCAAGAATCAAGCTTATTAAGAATGTTTTTCCTGTTCCTCTGTGGTCATACGTAATTTCCGTTTCAAACACGAAAAGAATTTTATATATATAGATAGAGAGAGAGATTTACTGGCTAAGGAAAATCTCTCAGTCCAAGTCCCCCCCACCAAAAAAGTGTATTGGAATAAGTGAATTCAGTGTAAGTATGAATAATTGAGCTGAGCACTGGGATTTATGGGTGTCCTGTGCAGGTTTGGCTCCTCCCCCTGCAATCCCATAATGGAATAAGTAAGCCTGGTTTATGATTGGGTGACTGTGAGTGCTTGCTTGAGTAGGCTGTGCAGTGGACCTTTGTTCCGCCTTGGTCTGGTTCTTCTCACGTGCCCAGTGAGGCCAGGATAGGCCCTGACACTCTTTACCTGCTATTAGAACGTGTGGGTTTGGAAAATGGGTGGCTTCTGGTTCTCTGTGTTTCTGTACTGGATAAAGTGCAGTCCGAAATGATTGAATGCATTTCTTTTTGTTGAAGTTTGCAGCCAGTCACACTGCACACAGCTGTTTGCCATCGACATGGCTGAAAGATGAGTTTCTTTCAGACGTTTTTCTTCTGCTGCCTGTCAGCGCTCTGTGCACTGAGTAATCACATCAGCAGATACTTGTGGCAGAATTACTATGAAGGGTGTAAATATAAATGAAGGTGCACTGGAACTGTGCAGCATCTTATTCTTAGTTATTAGCTTTATAGTATATTTTACAATAAACACTTTGGTAAGCAGGTTTTCAAATGATGTAACATTACACGTTCAGCCAATTTACTAGATAATACTTACTTCATTCCGTTTTGTAACCTGCTTTTCTAGTTTTGGCACACAGGAGGCTGGTGCCTATCTGGTAGCATTGAGAAGGTGGAACCCTGGGCAGGACGCAAGTCCTTCTTAATCACGAAGGTGAGTGTCAACTTCCCAGTTAAAATAGTGTGTTTGGGATATAGAAGGGAAAATTAGAGTATGCAGAGTAAACCCATACAGACAGAAATAAAACTGTAAGCTCCACAAAGACTGGGTGTGGTGCGGCGTGTTAGGGGTCTGTGTCAGATCTGAGCAGGTGCCGGATTTTGTTTTAACTTAGTGTGGCTCAGACACTTTAGTGTGGGATATGCAGGAAATATGTGCAGCCATGGAGCACTAACGGCAGAATGGATTAATTCATTTTGCACGTGTGGGGTGAGCGATCTCTCATTAGCACTTTCGTTGGTTAGTGAGTACAGCACCTACACTCATAAAGTTATATTAAGGGTCTGAGTAGGTCAGTGAAGATTGAAAAAAGGGAAGAGGGAAACACAAGAGAAAGGAGAGAGCAGGATCGAGAGTATCCAGCCAGGGTGAAAGGAGGTGAAGCCGTCAGGGACGCTCTGCTGTGGAAGAAAGAGAAAGACGCTCCAGCAGTGGATCAATCCAGTAGAGTGGAAGGTGTAGTTGTGATCTTTGGCTTCAGATGTCCTGTAGAGACATGAAGGAGGTAGCAGGAAAGGGGAGCCAGATTGAGGACTGGGTGTGCTGCAGGGGAGACAGAGAAGTGTTGGGAATGAGATGGGAGAAAGCCAATTCATGTTCTGCCTTTTATTCTTGGTTTTGACTACTTATTGAACTTATTTATTGGTTTTATCTCTCATGGCACTGTTGTTTTATGGACTGTTTATTGAAGACTTTTTGCTCTTTCCAAACCTGAACTTGTTGTTGTGTCCTCACTTGCCCAAGTCCATCCTCTGTTATAATTGTTGATGTCCTGGTAGGCAGAAGATGCCCGGGGTTACAGGCACCCAAGACATCAATCACACTGGGCCATTAAAAATCAGCAGCAGTTCTAATCAGTGCACCACCATGCTCTCCAAAATCATTCAACAAAAGTTAAAGAAGAAAGAAGTAGTCTAGTGAAGAGCCTACATGAGTTGTGTTACGTGTCTGACCATAAAAACGTAATCTAGATCATAATGTCTAGAAACTCCGTGCCACACACCACAATGGTGAAATCTTTATTGCATCATTTAGCTAATCTTTCATTCTTACCCTTTAATAATTAAAAGTAATACAGCCACCAAATATCGGACTGCCACTCTAGAATGAAACTAATGTGCTGAATCAATGGATTTGAAGTCAGCTGGCACTAATAAGACTGGTTACAGTAACCATTTCTGGAGAAAAAATAGGGTAGCAACAATGCTACAGTTCCCTCCGTTCAGTTGCTGTTTTGTTGCAGAAATGAAGTGTTTGGTTCAGCTGATGCTTTTCTGACACTTTTATAAGAGGTTCAGCTCACTTGCAAAAATGGACACATGCTAGGAGTCTCGTCTCTCACTCTCTCTCTCTTTGCTACTTTGATAAAAGTGAAACAGACACTTCAATGAAGCTTTCTCTTAGCTGCTGGACACTTTCCAAGGAGCTCTGTTTCCATCAAGGAAACTTTTCCTTTACATTTTTTTAGTAAGGATACATAATTTGCAACTAACAACAAGAAGACATCTGTGAATTTTCACCTGAGACTGAATAAAGACTTGACCTCCAATCCCCCCCCCCCCCCCCCCGCCGGGTTGTAGGATTCTTTGTACTGCTTAAATTTGCTGCTATTGTTTTTGCTGTAAATAAATGTCATTTTTAGGCGCAAGCCTAAATCGAGCATCACTGTCTGATTGCTATTAGTGCAACCATGAAGTTAGATTGTCCATTCCTCGTCTAGCTGCGGCCCCTTAAGGACACAAGAGGACGCTCATGTGAAACCTCTGAAAAGAAGAAGACATTATAGAAATTTGTAGAATAACATCAGAGGACATTTTAAAACATTCATATTCATGACATCTTCTACCGCAGTTGGTCCTGCTTGCCCTGTAATGGCTGTGACCACTAGGGGGTGCTGCAGTGCACCAAATTTCAGACACAACTACTACGACACAAGTCTCAATACAATAAAAAGGTTTATTTTTACAAATACCTTTCAAAAAGGCTTCTTTAATAAACACAATCTCTATATAATACTTCTCCTTCTCTTTTCCTCTTTCCTTCCAGTCCTTCTGGTGAACTTTGTCCGAATTCCACTTGACTCCAACACGCTTGGATGAGGTTGAGTGGCTTCTTTTATGTTGGACCTGGGATTACTTATGGTGCTAGGGCATAACCTGATAGAAGTACTCCTGGGTCAATTGGAAGTCTCATAAAGTAGTGATGATGAATACCTGCAGCACCCCTGGAACCCGACAAGGCTGCCCTACGGGACTATAGTACCCAGCGTGTCTTGTGGGTGTCCGAACAGGTAGCATCACCCAGGAAGGTTGCCACCTAGCATGTCAGTGTAGAATATAGTCTGGTTATTTCCCTTACATTCCACTGGCCTCCCAGAAGGGTTGCACCAAGGAGTAATACCCACTGCTGCATTGGCATCTTCTGCCTGTTTCTTAGCTGAGGCAGGATGATCCTCACCCTGTTTCCTGTCCCACTGAAGGGCTAGCCTTCTTTCTGGGTAAGGAACCTTGCCCCATTCCAGCCGGGATGCCAGCCCATGTGCACTGTCCATCACATGGCATACGTGGGTTCAGAAAGCTGATGTCTGTTTGAATTACTGAATGTAATTGGCACTGTGGTGCAGTGGTTAGCACATCTTTCTCGCAGTTCCAGGTATCTGAGATCAAATTCTAGCTTGGTCACTGTCTTTATGGAGTTTTCATGCTCTCCTTGTGTTAAAATGTTTTTTTTTTTCACTATAGAAAGATGCTGATGTTAAAGTGAGTGGTGATTCTAAGATGGCCTAATAGGAGAGAGTGCATCCCTACCTCCCTTTCAGACACCAGGATGACGGACTGAAGACATTCTGAAAATAAATAATTAGCAATAACTCCTTCATGCTTGGAGTATACAAGTTCTTTTCCTGTTTGTATGTTCCCCCTTGTCCATGGGTGTTTTCTCTGAGTATTAAATGGGAATGATGGGAGTATGCTGTATGATGGAACAGCATCTTTGTTTCCTGCCTTATGCCTGATTCCACTAGCTTTGGCTTCAGTTCTCTGCAACCTTCTGATGAACAAAGAAGGTTCAGAAAGTGGATGGATGAATTAACTTGCTACTCTTTGTGCTTCTGAAATGAAATGATTATGGGATGGGATGATTTGGGAACCACTGGTTGGTGGTCTGTTTCTCCCAGAACACTATGTTTTTTATATTATATCTCTTGTCTTGTTTCCAAAATCTACTAGCTAAAAGTGGAGGTTTTTATTCCTGCTGTTTACTTCACCTCACTGGACGTAATATCAGTGCAGTTTTCAGATTTACAATTCCGAGAAACAGGTCATGCATGGAGTAATAAGTCATGTTTTATGTGCATGCAAAATCCAAAATATGCACATTTATAAAACTGAGTTTTAGGACCGCACCATGTATCCTTTAGCTTAAAAATAAAAATACAACTCAAAGCAATAAAACACAAAGTTGTTCATGAATGCCTTCTTTTCAGCAAAGGATGTGTTTCCAGTAAGCGGCTTCTCGTCAGTGTCAAACTGTTTGCTCTTGATGTTTTCCCAAGTCCCTTGTAGGCCAACTGTTGTTGACCCTGCAATAACAAAGGCCCCCCTGCAAGTTTGCACATCAGTCCTTTATGATGAAATCCAACACTATCACTCATTTCTACATGTGCTACTCAAATGTTTGGACTGGAGCTGCCTCTACAATAAAATGAGGGAACAGATGTAAGAACGGCTTGGTAGCAAATTTCACTTCCATTAACATCTTCGCTTTGCCATCTGTGGAGCCTTTAACTACTGGATGATGGGCTTTGTTTCTGGGAAACTGATTACAGCAATTTAGTTGGGCTGAGCTGCCCGCTTTACACTTTCACACGTTTAGTTTTTATTTTAGCAGTGCAATGGCTGTTGCCAGTGTTTTTTAACTTTCCCTATACATATGAAAACAGTTTGAGACGGGGCTCACATTTAGATGGGTTTATATGATTTTGGCATCCCTGACCACAATCTGATGTCCATCTGAATGTGAGGTTGCAAAGGTGGACAGAATCACTCAATCTGAATGGGACTGTGGCAGTTATTATCAAAGTAAAACGTTGGGATGCTTTTTAATTGATAACAAACTCACAGCAGTAGACTAATTAATTAGTAATTAAACATTCCATGGGTAGTGGTAGTTTTGTCACATACGCAGAGTACAGTGAAACCTTAACATGTATGTCCAATCAACATAGCGCTGCTGCCTCGCAGTTGGGTAATCTGGGGACCTGGGTTCGCTTCCCGGGTCCTCCCTGTGTGGAGTTTGCATGTTCTCCCAGTGTCTGCGTGGGTTTCCTCCGGGCGCTCCAGTTTTCTCCCACAGTCCAAAGACATGCAGGTTAGGTGGATTGGCGATTCTAAATTGGCCTTGGTGTGTGAGTGTGTTTGTGTGTGTCCTGCGGTGGGTTGGCACTCTGCCCAGGATTGTTTCCTGCCTTGTGCCCTGGGATTGGCTCTGGCAGCCCCCCGTGACCGTGTGTTCGGATTCAGCAGGTTGGAAAATGGATGGATTGATGTATTTACTTAGCAGACACATATATCTGAAGTGACATATAGAATCGAGTAAACATCAGTCTGGGGACTGTTTTGAAACAAGTGTTACAGAGCAAGGCAAAGCATAGGGTGGCATCTTCTGCAGGTGTTGATTTAGCAAGCCAATTTCTCTTTGTCTTGGCTGGTGCCCTACGTGCTCCTCACACCCTTAAGAACACCTAGCATGGAATAGCTGGCCCTATAGGGGGACTGGAAAGGTGTCAAAGCCACTGACCCACCACCCCTACCAAAAACAATGCATTACAAGTAATAACAGATAACTAATTAATCGCACAAATATATGTAATTAATCGTGAATAATAGCATCTAATATTAAAAGATGTGATTATAAAATGAATACATAAATCATGAAGTAAATACAAATTTAATGTTGAATCAACAAAAAGGAATTAAAAAAAATAATGGCATAGTTTAAACTTAAACAATGACCTTAAACCTGAACTTTTAACACAATCCTACTGAATTTGAATGCCTTCCTATAAGGCAAGTTTATAAGAAGGTAAAAAGAAAACGAGTCCAGTGTATTAATTCTCAAATTGGCATAGCCTATGAGACACAGACATGTGAAAGTAAAAATTAAACATTCAAAACGAGCAGGGAGTTTGAACGCTCTTCTAATTGAAAGAATACGCATCTCTTAAATGGGCATACATTAAAACTCTGCAAATACCAACCTCAATCATTCATCTCCGTCAACAACTTGAAAATTATACTCTACACAAGTGTTTGTCGACTGGCGCACCACGGAAATAACAGTGTAGTGTCCCTGGGTCCTGACCTGAGAGAAACACGCTGCTCAGGTGGTCGAGGCCTGTCCGAGGAGGATAGGACTACCTGGAGAAGTCAACATAAAAACAGCTCAGTGATCGCCTTAACTTTAATTGCACTCAGACTCGTCTAACCCCTCATTACTGTCTTTCGATTCATTGCTACGGCCCAGAAGCACGCCGCTCTTTCCCTGTCACACCCATCTACTTACACGTTCACTCCGTGCTGTTCACACACACCATGCTGCACCTTCCCATCCATACCCGTGCTGCATCGGCTCTGTGTGACTCCTGCGCCTCTGGTTCCACAACCTTCAACACTCAAATCTGTCTCTCACACTCCTTCCACCTTTTTTCCTGGCACTTCCTCCTCTTGCTCAGATGTTTCGTTTGCATGACACATTGTGCCTTCTGAAAGCACAGTGCTCAGTAGCTGTCTAGCCACATGACCCTCTGCATGTCCAGCCTGGTCACTACAGTATTTTTTTTGTTCTTTATTTCACCTTATACAATTTCTTGTATTAGGAATTTGTTAGTTTTCGCATACCCCTTGGGGTCAGAGCACAGGGTCAGCCATTGTACAGCGCCCCTGGAGCAATTGAAGGTTAAGGGCCTTGCTCAAGGGCCCAGCAGAATAGGATCTCTTTTGGCAGTGATGGGGATTCGAACCGGCAACCTTCTGGATACCACCGCAGATCCTTAGCCTCAGAGCCACCACTCTGCCCTGTTTCATAATTAAAAATGCCACCCTGACCAAAGCATTCATGCATTAAACAGGCCACATTAATCACAAAATTTAACACATTAACTTTCCCAGCCCTAATTACAAGTAAAGTGGTGACAATAGGATGAGGTCTTATCAAGGAGTGTTTCTAAATGAAAAGGCAAAAGCCAGGAGATGCTCAATAACACAAAAGAAAAAGACAGGAGAGGCAAGGCAAACTAAACACAGAGGTGCAAAAAGGTCAACTTGTGCAATTTGTGTTTGTTTTATACCCCCCAGTTTGACACTCTTAGCACAAAGTGTTAGTTAAACGAGCTGGCTACTCAGGTAATGGATACAGGCTGTTAACTACCTGTTTCTACTTAGCTACCTATAATTTCTCTCCTTCATATACATAACAGTGCCATGTATACATCATAGACATCACCAAGTTCTCCAGTAGTCAGAAAGATTTTAAAGAAAAGATCACACATTCTCCTTACAGTAACTGTAATGTCATAATAACTACCTGATTACTCCTGCTACCTAAGCATGCCACCATGCCATATTAACCTCCTAAGCCTTAACCCCCAAGTGTGACTTGGAAATTCTAGGCAAAAATGGTTATACCTGAGTCACATTCGCAGCAGTGTGTAATGATCTGCTTTATAGTGTTAAGCCTGAAAAATTCTCAGGACAGCATTCTGCTGCCATCTAGTGGATGAAATAACATCATGCTGCAGAGAAAAGCCAAGCAAAATGACACCTTTTATTGGCTAACTAGAAAGATTACAATATGCAAGCTTTCGAGGCAACTCAGGCCTGAAGAAGGGGCCTGAGTTGCCTCGAAAGCTTGCATATTGTAATCTTTCTAGTTAGCCAATAAAAGGTGTCATTTTGCTTGGCTTTTCTCTACATTCATAATGGCTAACACGGTACAACACCCTAGTACTACATCATGCTGCATAAAATCTTGAATATTTCTATGCTTTCTGCAAGTTTGTGGTAACTCATCAATATTCATGAGAGGGGTGGAGCCTTCAACCACAAACACAATGGCAATTTTTAGATCAAACTGGAAAAGAACCACTAGCTTGAACTGAACAATAGTGAAGATGGTGTGGATTGGCCATCAGACGTTGACACAGGCAGTGAAATTTGCACCTGTTCGTCAGATTCTGACCTGTAAGTTTCAGTGATGTTTGTGTTTTTGGTGTGTACAATCCTGCACTTCCTCGTTGCCCATTTACAGATAAATCAGGTCTAAAGATGTCTGTTGATCATCATTATCTGGATTATTTATGATTTGTCAATGATAGTCTGGTGGAGAAAATACTGTAGTTGTTAAAATGAACCGCTATGCTGAGCAGTGTCAGGAAAGTCACTGTAAACCATTTGCTTGTTGCTGCAGATGACATGTTGGTGTCTTTCAGTCTACTGATACTGCAAGTTATATTGGGTAAAGTAGTGCAGAGAAGGTACTGTTTCACAAACTGGTTGTGGCAGACACCCATTTTCAGCAAAGTTATGAGCGATTGTCATTTTTCACTCATAATGAAATACCTGCATTTCACTAAAATGATGACAATAATGAAGCCAATCACTCCACACCAAATCTGTAAGAACCGTAGGACACGTCTCAGGCAATCATCAGAAATATGCACAAAGTGTCTGTTCCCAATCGTGACATAAGTATTGACAAAAGTCTCATGGGATACAAGGGAAGTCTGTCATGGATAGAGTACAACAACAACAGCAACAACATTTATTTATATAGCACATTTTCAAACAAATAATGTAGCTCAAAGTGCTTTACATGATAAAGAAAGAGAAAAAAGACAAAATAAATAAGAATTAAAATAAGGGAACACTAATTAGCATAGAATAAAAGTAAGGTCCGATGGCCAGGGAGGACAGAAAAAACAAAAAAAAAAAACTCCAGACGGTTGGAGAAAAAAAATCAAATCTGCAGGGGTTCCAGGCCACGAGACCACCCAGCCCCCTCTAGGCATTCTACCTAATATAAATGACCTCAATCAGTCCTCATGGTATTCAGGGTTCTCATGGAAGGACTTGATGATGACGGTCACATGGACTTCTGGCCTTTAATCCATCAATGTAGGGACATCATGGTGCCTTGATCAGGTGGTGGTGGCGCAGATCGGCACCACAGAAAACCGGAAAAAGAACAGAAGGGAAAGTAGGGGTTAGTACGGATTTTGGAACCACCAGGAATAATAATGATAATTAATTGAATATACAGAGTATCAGGATTAAACTAGGATGAAGCTATGAGAAAGCCATGTTAAAGTCATGTGTTTTCAGCAGTTTTATGAAGTGCTCCACTGTATTAGCCTGGCAAATTCCTATTGGCAAGCTATTCCAGATTTTAGATGCATAACAGCGGATGGCCGCCTCACCACCTCTTTTAAGTTTAGATCTTGGAATTCTAAGCAGACACTAATTTGAAGATCTAAGGTTACGATTTGGAGTGTAAGGTGTAAGACATTCCGAAATATAAGATGAAGCAAGATTATTTAAGGCTTTGTAAACTATAAGCAGGATTTTAAAGTCAATTCTAAAAGACACAGGTAACCAGTGTAATGTAAGTACATTGCACAAAATCAGTATGATTTGGTATCAAGTTCTTCTTGTTGTACTGTGCAAGCTCTAGAACTCAATATGCAGGATGGCAAATATAGTCAATGCAGTGCCACTGCATCATCTGTGCTGTCACTGGCAGACCCTTTGCTTGACCCAGGTTACTGTATAATTATGAACAGTTTCTATACCTCACCTAAACTGCTTCAGATTTTACTTCAAAGGAAAACGGATGCATACAGCTCTATATGAACAAACCACCTTGATATTCCTGGTGACTCTGGTCACGTGAACACATTAAGCTGCAAATGTGGCAAAAAGGCTAATTGATTGGGATTGAGTGGGAGGACGAGCGGTGTTGATGATGATGAGGGTCAGGCACTGACATTCTACCCTGTCATGCACAAGAAACAGAAAAAAATATTACAAGAAAATGTTTTGATTTCTGCTTGACCAATACCTATGTGCACTGGTGACTGCTTCAAAACATATCATTTGACATAAGTATATTAAATCTGCATCAGTACAGAAGTGGACTGTAGACATACCTTTCCTACTGTGATTATGTTGATGTCTTGGTGTTTTCAAGTTCATTTATTTATTCTTACAATCATTTAATTTTAATTATGCATTTGCTTCAAAGCAACTGTTTAAGATATTTCATTATTATTAATATCAGTATTAGTATTGTATAGTTTATAATTACCTTGTGTGCACTTTGCACATGTTTATTGTTTACCTTTTCTTTGGTCTACTGTGTTAAACAAAGTCATCTTTGTTTTTTAAATCCATTGTTTGTACATTTATTTTGAGTTCTAGCTGCGCTACCCTCTAAGACAGGTTGAAATCTAAGCAATCAACATAGACCTCAGCATTAACATCTGCAGTGCTCCATGATATATATATATATATATGTCTCTGTTGTATGCCATTTGGTATGGGATTCCTAAAAGTAGGGGTGGCACGGTGGTGCAGTGGGTAGTGCTGCTGCCTCGCAGTTAGGAGACCTGGGTTCACTTTCCGGGTCCTTCCTGTTTGTAGTTTGCATGTTCTCCCCGTGTCTGCGTGGGTTTCCTCCGGGTGCACCGGTTTCCCCCCACAGTCCAAAGACATGCAGGTTAGGTGGATTGGCGATTCTAAATTGGCCCTAGTGTGTGCTTGGTGTGTGCGTGTGTGTGCCCTGCGGTGGGCTGATGCCCTGCTTGGGGTTTGTTTCCAGCCTTGTGCCCTGTGTTGGCTGGGATTGGCTCCAGCAGACCCCCGTGACCCTGTAGTTAGGATATAGTGTGTTGGATAATGGATGGATGGATACCTAAAAGTAGTGTTAGTGTTCATTGTGCGCCATCTATTGGAATGACAAATGCAATGCATTTTATTACTAAAAATGTTTGTGATGGACCATCTTTTGGAATGACAGAGATAGGGACACAGACAGTCACTTAGACCCAATATAATTTTATTAAGGTGGATGATGGTTTTGGTCTTTTTTTGGTTGGAGCAGTGAACTTTGTCTGGTGGCTTCACATGGGTTTAGTCGTGCACTGAAACAAGCTTACAAAACTGATCATCACAAATGAAGAGCTGTAAACCAAACAGAACAACACAGGAATAGCTATTCTTCTCCAAATTTCCCCCTGGGAACCAATAAAGGTAAGTCTATCTATCTATCTATCTATCTATCTATCTATCTATCTATCTATCTATCTATCTATCTATCTATCTATCTATCTATCTACAGTATCTGTCTGTCTGTCTGTCTGCCTGTCTGTCTGTCTATCAAGAAATTCACATTGAAACTGTTATCAATTATGAAGATATCTACAGAGCAAGAGAGCCAAGATTATATGTTGCAATAGAAAACACTAATGTGCTTACCTAATAAATCCCTTACCCCTGTTTCCACTTTTTCAGTTATGCTTCCAGTTCCTGAAACCTGATGTTGAAATCCCAGTAGTGGCTAATACATTTATCATATATGTGTTAGTGGGAATGTATGTGTATGGCGGCCAGTAATGGACCCCCATCCTGTGCTTGCTCTTTTCCTGCAGTGTATTCAGTGCAGTTAGTGTAATGAAAAACTTGATTCAGGAAACAAATAAATAAATAACAATATTTACTCAGCAATCACATGACAAACATATCTTACCATATAATCGTAACGACAGAATTATCAAGACAGTCAAAAGCTTTTTGCTACAAAGTCATTAAACTTTGGCATAATTCACAAAATGATTTGAACGATGTCCATTTAGTCTGAGAATTTTAAATGAGGCTGTTGTTGTGGCCATTCATGTAGAAGACGTTTTGTTGTGTTTTGTTGTAGATCATGAAGGCATTTACAGGATATAGGGGAGCGTTGTCTACCGTGTCACTCTCAAAATCACTTCATCCAGGTCAAGGCCTATCTCCATACTACTGGACAAGGTGTCAGTCCATTACAGGCCCATTCACACATACACCGCCACTGACACTGAGGACAATTTAGTGTTACAAATGAACGTAAGCTGTACAAAAAAAGGATGTCTTCCAGAGGTTAAAAGATAACGTCAGAGGATTTCCATCAATAGGTTATTCCGTTTTTCTTGCTATAAAATTGTATAGATATTTCCACAAGCATCATTTCATTATTATTGTATGTGTGCATGTATGTATTATTGTATGTGTGTGTGGCGTCTCCCCAGCAACAGATTTTATGTGCGCGGCCGCGAGTACCCAATCAGTGCTGTCCCCAGCAATGATGTCCTTTATTAAAGAGTGCCCTGCGCATGCGCACTTCACCAGAAGACACACAAACACAGACACAAGGCCGCGCACAGGATTTTATTAAAGAGGATTCCAGAAGCATGCAGCTTTTCTTATGTATCATGTACCATTTTAGGTTGAATGTACTATCAAACTGCTAGATGTTTTTCTAACAAAAAAACCTGATGTTAACATTTTAGAATTTTTTGTGTAGGTTTTAATTCGTCTGGTCCCTGTCTGTTTAATTTCATTTCTGTTTGTTGTTGGCTGCAACTGAGTAGGCAAATTTCCTATTTTCGTGTGTAAAAATGACTAAAAAAAAATGGAAACTGTTTAGGTAGATAGATAGATAGATAGATAGATAGATAGATAGATAGATAGATAGATAGATAGATAGATAGATAGATAGATAGATAGATAGATAGATAGATAGATAGATATGTAAGGCACTATATAATAGATAGATAGATAGATAGATAGATAGATAGATAGATAGATAGATAGATAGATAGATAGATAGATAGATAGATAGATAGATAGATAGATAGATAGATAGATAGATAGATAGATAGATAGATAGATAGATACTTTATTAATCCCAAGGGGAAATTCACATACTCCAGCAGCATAAAACTCATAAAACTCCACCACTCAAATCCACTTTTCAGTCTCTTTGAACCTGCCATTCTAAAAATGCACATGATACCCAGCAGCATTTGGGGACATGGCAAAAACTAACAAGGAACAGTTGAATTTGACTTTGGCAAGAAATTATTAATGCCATTCTAAAATAAGGAAGCCAGCTCTCTGCCAAATCTTTTCTGTTGTTTTAATAGAAATGAAGCACCACTTCAGACCAGGCTTTTCCGTTTAGCACTCAGGATTGAGTTGTCAAGGGAGTTTGAACATAATTTCTGTATTGCTTTATCAATGTAACTATTTTACTATTGTTCTGTTTTACTGTTTGGTTTTGTGCTTTCAATAATATGTAAAAAAAAAAAGGCAGCTTTAGATGTGGTGCCAATGGATTGTAGGGCATACTCAGGAACACAACCATGCACAATAACAGCCGACACATTTCAAGTTTCCACTCTACTTAGTAATGTTTATGAGGTACTAGCGGGGATGGCCAGCTGTCACTCGAGTTGGAAAAAAATGAAACAGTTTCCATTTATTATTTGGTAATTAATTTATTATTCAAATATTGTTCAAAAGTCAAAGTGGCATTAATGAATAACAGATTAAGAGTGCCTTATTATACACAACATTTTTCATTTTGCCATTAAGAGCAAGAACGTATAAATTCTTTCCTGATCCTACTCTGGAACAGGCGATGTACTGTATAGTCGGCTGTTCGAACAGCACGATTCTTTGAGGTAAACTCCGGTAACTTTAAATGTTTGTCCTTGCGCTTTATTTATGGACATCAAAAAATGCAAGATGTACTGAGAATTGAAGTCGTTTGAATTCGAAAGTCAGTTCATAGGAAATCATAGGTATAAGTGGAATGAAAAATGTCCTCTCGCTTTCCAATTCCAGTTAGAATAGTAGCCTCGATCACATGTGAATGACGTGACTGTGTTGCCACATTTCTCACAACCTTAATATATAATTTTTTTTTTCTGATTTTAATTAGAATTTACTGTTTTAGGGTTTTGCTTCATTTTTTGATTCATGTTCACGCATTTAAATGTTTTTATTAATCACTGAAACTGATACCTTTTGGATATTTACTCATCCTCTCACTTGATGACTGCATTGTGACAAACGTTGGGACAGAAAAACATTCTCGCTTATTTATTAGTTGACTACCACTAACATAACTGAGTGAAACACCATGTAGATATGACGGAAAACATAATAACTACACAGAGACATTGACAGGACCAGGATCTGAAACTGTCCCTTGTAACAGGCATGTAATGTACGTGGGGGACTCAAGCTAAAGTTAGAAAGTTTCTCAATGTAGTCTGCACCCTTCTCAATGCACTTGCGACACCTGCCTGGAAGTGCCTGGATCCAGGCAGAATAAAAGGTTTTGTCTTACTCTCACAACCACTCATGCACCCAAGTTATTGTTGAACACTACATGCCGAGGGGTACAACAGTCATTGGTGCAAGTTACTGTGACTTGCTGGAGACCAAACTGAAGCCTGCTACTCGATCCAAGCAGTGGGGACTGCTGTCTAAGGAGCAAGACAATGACAAAACACACTGCTAAGAACACCAAGGCTTGTCTGGAGATATTGAAGTTTGAGGTATTGCCACATCCTCCTTATCCGCCAGATCTGACACCATGTGATTTCCACCTTTTTAGACCAGTAAAAAACATCTGGGTGGTCGTCGATTCAAGACAGATGACAACGTGAAGAAAGCGGTGCACGAGTGGTTTGCGAGGACAAGACAAAACCTTTCATTCTGCCCGAATCCAGGAACTTCCAGGCAGGTGGCGTAAGTGCATTGAGAACAGTGGAGACTACTGAGAAATGACATGATCAGTTTTGTTAAGGTTCATTCCATTTTGTAATAAATCCCATTTTCTAATTTTAGCTTGACTCCTCCTCATATTCTCCACACACACAAAAGACACATCTCTTTAGTTCACAGGGGTCTTTTAGGGAGATTTTTCAGCCATGGAAGATTTATCCATCCTCAGACTTCATATTGGTTGAGCGACATTTAGTTAGAACACCAGTGCTTATTGCTGTTTAAATCATCGCCCCCCACCTTGAGGTCCGCCTTCATGAGTCGTTGGATTGGTTTAGAAATGTGACGTTCAGTGAGTCGTCTAAAGAACTGTGATGGCCAGTGCCATTTTCTATGCTGTGGTGTGCTGGGCCGGTAACATCACTTCAAGAGAGAATACAATACAATACAGATGTGGAATTCCCCTTGGGATTAATAAAGTATCCATCTATCTATCTATCTATCTATCTATCTATCTATCTATCTATCTATCTATCTATCTATCTATCTATCTATCTATCTATCTACAAACTGTTCAATATAATTTGAAACCACACTTTTCTTATTACAGTAGTGTAGTTTCAAATAAGAAACAATTTTGAATATATTTACAAACATAATACAGGTAAAATTCCATTATAACGAATATCTTTACAACAAAATTTTCACTACAACAAAGTATTTTTATGGTTCCGACAGCTTCCCCATATGACACAAGTCTGTAGAAATCTCGCTACTACGAAGTTCATTCAGCAGATACTTTCATTACAACGAAGTGCACAAAAGACCTTGAAATGCCTGAATGAATCATCCACAGAGCAGTTAGTTCTGTGGCCGCAACTCAATTGTGCACAATGATCCCCAAACAGAAACACTTTAATTTTTTTTCTTTCTTCAAACTTTCCTCATACTGTACTTTTTTTGCCTTTTTTGTTTTCCGAGGTTTTCAGTGATACCTTTTACTTATTGCTTGTCAACATTTGAAAAACATCCATTGAAATTTAACTCATTGTCACCCTCCAATAGAAACGGCAGACACGGAAAAACGATAAAAGTTCATATTAGAAAAAAAAAAAGAAAAAAGAATTTCACCATGGACACTGTCAACTTTCTTGAATGACAGCAAAAAAAGTAGAAAATCTCGGGTTGCAAACATATGTGAACGGCTGCATTTGAAGACATCGAAAAAGCCGTTTTTATGTGGTTCAGTGATGCTCGTTCAAGAAACGTTCCTATTAATATGGCACTCATTCAAGAAAATGTGAGGTTTGTAAACTCTCTTGGGACCTCCCCCAACTAGACATAAGCCGAAGAGCGTCCTAAAGTGCGATCTCCATGTCTGTACGGGGCAATAGCAGACTCACAGATATGCTGCGTCTATTTGCCAAAGTAAACAGAAAAAATCTCGATGGGTGATGCAAGGTTAGGAGCACGTAAATTGTAAATGCAAATACTGTAACAGGATTACTTGATCACTGACCTGGCCACGATCCTGTCTGACTGCTATGTCTGTGTATAGCAGAGTGGCAGATCCCGCTACAATAAATAACTGTGCCGTTCCTGTCTCAAGCTGAATAAAGCTGATTTTGCTAAAGTACTGAGACTAAACCTCGTGTTTTGGGGTGCAAGACAGGAATTTATAGCGCGACCCCGATTTTTTATGATTTGCTTCTGTGGCGCTTCACTGCAGCAATGCGAGCCTCCTATTGCCCTGCTCCAGCAACGGACAAACAATCTTCCACAGATGCTGCAATCGCGCTTCAGGACACACTTCAGCGTGTCATTCCCATTGAGTGGGGAGTGAGTGGGGGGGGGGGGGCCCCAAAAGAGTTCAGAAACCTCACAATATGAAGAAGAAATAATGATTCTGCTCCTGACTGATAACTGTGCTGCCCACAACATGCTTCCACATTCAGATAATGTTCACATTGAATTCCTCCCACCCAATTGCACGGCAGCACTTCAGCCATTGGATTTGGGCATCATTTGCACCCTGAAAGTGTATTATCGCAAGGAAATGCTGAGAAAAATTCTCGTCAGCATAACTTGTAGGCAGGTGGAGATTAAAAGTAACACGAAAGAAGCTACTGAAATGATTGCAAACGCCTGGATACAAGTTAAAGAAAGCACTATAGTAACAAATACAGAATCTCATTACAACGAAATATCCATTACAACAAAATATTTTTTAGGTCCCTGGGAGTTCGTTATAATGGAATTTTACCTGTATGAAGTGTAACATTAACACAAAACTTAATGGTGAATAGCAAACACAATGCAATATACTGTACATCGCTGTTGTTTCTCTTCATCTTTTCCCACTTCTGTGTGGTATTGATGTGCTTGATTAACCTTCTCCATTCATCTTATTCCGGCACCTCTTCCCCAGTCAGACCCTTTTCCTTCAGATCTTCAGTTACTTTATCCATCCACCTCCGCTTTGGTCTCACTAACTTTCTTTTCTCCTGTACTACCACATCCATCACTCTTTTGCTCATTTGTTCAAAGTCTCTCCTCATCACCTGCCCTTACCACTTCAATCTATTTTCCAGTACTTTCTTAGATTGCTCTCCCACTTTTGTTGTACCCTATGATTATCTCCTTTATTTTTTTGTCCTTTTTTGGTAAATCCACACGTCTCATTTCTGCCACATTGAACTTCTTCCCCTGCTTCCCTTTACTGCCTGTGTCTCAGCTCCATACGTCATTGCTTGTCTTACCACTGTCTTAAAAACCTGACCTTTGACCTTCACCTTATCACACAATACTCCTGATACCTTCTACTAACTGTTCCATCCTCACTGCACTCCATTTTACAGTATAAAATCTATCACCTTCTAATTCAACCTGCTGTATTTTCAGTCAGTTATACCTCTCATGGAAGTCAGCAGGTCTAAAATGTTGTAAAAAACAGCTTTCCTTTGGCCTCCTGCATTACGAGGCTCGATCCTCTGGGTTGTTTTGTTCTTACTGAGCCAAAATGAATGCACAGGTCTCAGTTCCAAGGCTCAGAATTTGGATGAACACAAAGCCAGAGTAATTAATGGTGTATCAAAAAAAGAACATCTGGACTGTGTTTTCCTTTCTTTGAAAACTTCACTTTCTCCAGTGATGTTGCACATTGTATGGTGTATTTTTAAAACTTAAGACAATGTTGTTTAGCATTGATACATGGACCCTAACTCATGTCAGGTATAATTTTCCTAATGATGAAATGCCATAAAAGAGAATCAAGTGCATATTATTTGGTTTTACCTGTCAGTATGATGATTTGTAAAATTAAACTGTTAATAGAGTGAGTGCTTACATATCATAACGTTAAAGCAATTATTCCATTTTCAAACTTATTTAAATTATTTTAGAGTTTCAGAGATTCAAGACCATCCCGATAGCCCAGGGCAAGACAGGAATCAGCCCTGGCTGGGATGCCACCATAAAGTAGTGTACATCCATGAGCAGTGCAATGTGTTGTTACAGGGTGCAGCAGTGCTCTGCCAGCAACGCTTCTCATTTCTGCAACCAGCATTTAGAGTTTGCCAGCTGATGTACAGGGCAATATTAAGACATTAAAATTAGGAAATATTTAGCATACACACAAACAGGTGTGAAATAAATAAAGGAAAAATTATCAGTGGATAGATTTCGGATACTTGTAAGACCCAAAAAAGACCATCAATGGGTGGGCCTCTCTAGTAGTGTCTTAAATTGATTTGAGTCCTACCTGGCAGGTAGAAAATTCTTTGTTAGTTGTGGTAATTATACTTCAAAGATACATGATATTCTATATGATGTTCTGCTCTTTTCGATTTACATGCTTCCGTTAGGTCAGATTATCTCGGCGCATAACGTGAGACTACCACAGCTATGCTGATGACATACAACTGTATTTATCAATAGCGCCTGATGATCCCGACACTCTTGATTTACTGACACAATGTCTCACTTGTGTTTCCGAATGGATGAGTAGTAATTTTCTCAAACTAAATAAAGAGAAAACAGAAATTTTAATGATTGGCAATAATGAATATAATGAGATTATCAGAAATAAACTTGATGCATTAGGATTAAAAGTCAAGATGGAGGTAAAGAATTTAGGGGTAACTATTGACTCTTACCTGAATTTTAATTCACATATTAATCAGATTACCAGGACAGCATTTTTTCACTTAAGAAATATAGCAAATGTTAGACCTCTCATAACATTGCAAGATGCTGAGCAATTAGTTCACACTTTTGTCTTTTCAGTCGACTAGATTACTGTGACGCAATCCTCTCAGGACTCCCCAAAAAAGACATGAATTGATTGCAACGAGTGTAGAATGCAGCTGCTAGAATCTTAACTAGGAAAAGAAAATCTGAGCACATCTCTCCAGTTTTGATGTCACTACACTGGTTACCTGTGTCATTCAGAATTGACTTTAAAATACTGCTTATGGTTTACAAAGCCTTAAATAATCTCACTCCAACCTATATTTCAGAATGTCTTTCACCTTACACTCCAAATCGTAACCTTAGATCTTTGAATGAGTGTCTCCTTATAATTCCAAGAGCTAAACTTAAAAGAAGTGGTGAGGCAGCCTTCTGCTGTTATGCACCTAAAATCTGGAATAGTTTACCAATAGAAATTCACCAGGCTAATGCAGTGGAGCACTTTAAAAAACTGCTAAAAACACATGACTTTAACATGGCTTTCTCATAGCTTCATTTTAGTTTAATCCTCATGCTCTGTATATTCAATTAATTATCATTATCATGCATGGTGGCCCCAAAATCGGTACTAACCCCTACTTTCTCTGCTGTTCTTTTCCTAGTTTTCTGTGGTGGCGATCTGCGCCACCACCACCTGATCAAAGCACACGGTGATGTCCTTACATTGATGAATTAAAGGCCAGAAGTCCACATGACCATCATCGTCAAGTTCTTCCATGTGAACCCTGAATACAATGAGGACTGATTGAGGTCACTGATGTTAGGTAGAATGCCTAGAGGGGTGGTCTCGTGGCCTCGGAACCCCTGCAGATTTTATTTTTTTCTCCAGTCATCTGGAGTTTTTTTTTGTTTTTTCTGTCCTCCCTGGCCATCAGACCTTACTTTTATTCTATGTTAATTAGCATTGCCTAATTTTATTTTCTTATACTGTATATTTTGTCTTTTTCTCTTTCTTCATTCTGTAAAGCACTTTGAGCTACATTGTTTGTGCGAAAATGTGCTATAGACATAAATGTTGTTGTTGTTGTTGTTGTTGACACTCACCTCACAACCCCACTATCCACACACGTATGCTCACACATTTTGAACATCGCATATGTCAATAATGAATTAAATTCAGGGATTGAAGTAGAAAAATAAAATCAAAAACTTTATATGAGGTCAACTTCACCTTCCTTTTTTTTTCATTAATGTTTTTCAATGAATGTGACAAATCAATTCATGAGTGCAGCATCGCTTCTACAGGGAAATCAACTTTCTTCTGATAGCACAGTTGACAACTATCAGTTACATATTTTTAAAAGACCTGTGCCACTTTGTGGAAAAAGGTGATATGTACCTGCGTGTCCTGGGTTTGCATTTCTGAACTGAATAAAATACAAGATGGTCTGTTCAGGTTTGGCACTGTTTGGTACGTCTTATTTCCTGCAATGGTCTCCATATTGTTGCCCTTGTCTACGTCGGTCTTATGGGGTGCCACAGAATCGGGCTGCACATTGCTGATAGAAGCCGTGATGTTAGTCAGGTCAGGAAAATGTTTTCTGTACCGTAAGGTCAGTCTCATTAGTCTGAACTGCAGTATATACAGCTTCTACAAATCATCATTTTAGTTTATTTTTTTAGAAATGTCAAGTATGGTTTTCACTAAAGCAATGTCTTTTGCATTTAATGTCTCTTTTTTTTAATTTTCTTTTCACTGCACCACCGAGCTCTTGTTTTGAATGTTCATAAATATGAACTTTTTCTCTTTTGTGCACCATAGCACATCAAATGTACAATTTCATAAAAGTGACCTATTAGACTCTTGCTCTGATCATGCCCTTGTAATAGGCATGTAATGTGTTCTCCACACACACAAAACACACATCTATTTGTTTCATGGGGGTCTTTTTAGAAGTCTTTTCGGCCATGAAAGATTTATCCAACCACAGACTGTTTGGATGACGGTGAGTAGAGCACCAGCGTTTATTGCTGGTTAAATCATTGGCCCCACCTTGAGCTCCGCCTGCATGAGATATTGGATTGGTTTAGAGATGTGATGCTCACTTAGCCAAAGCAAGTCAGGAAATTTATACCAACGGGAATACACCTGCATAATAAATCACTGGGGCTGTGAATGCCAAGTCAGAAGCTTTCTTTGTTCTATCTATCTATCTATCTATCTATCTATCTATCTATCTATCTATCTATCTATCTATCTATCTATCTATCTATCTAATTATAGAATTCACTTACGGCTGTCTTCAGACAACTATATATTATACACCTGGCTCTGTGAGGCTAAGAAAGCAGCCGAGGGGTAGGATGATGGTGCAACACAGTCTTTAACAACTCCTATTTTCTTTTCCCTAGACTGGAAGGAAGACCTTTTGGGCCACTTCTTCCACCCCTTAGCATACAGCTCCATCCTTAACTGTCCAACACATATATCTACCAACATTCTGACAGAAGTTGCCATTCATTTTGGACTGTGATACTGAACAACACAGATCTCCATATCTGATTGGCTAATACGTCTGTATTTTGGGGACTATGGTCCTACACCTTGATTTCTAATTATTTTACTTTTGATTTTTTTTCCTCAATTAGATGGGGTTTCCACCTTGGTACCCCAACATCCTGACACTCTCTGGTCTTTTGGTTTACAAGCTATATGAAAATTATTTGAATTGAATTAAATTAAAATGCAGGTACGTCCTTGTCTCTAATGATGACTTGTATCCTATGAATGTACGTACAATCTGAAGATTGTCAACAAACATACAGAACACTTCCCTACTTCAAAGTGAAGATGCTATGAAATATTTAAAGTTTTTGTTTTATGCAGGGACAAAGAAAAATGTTGTGTAAATAACTAAATCTGGATTCAATCTACTAATCATGTTTCTGGCATGAATGATCATATATACCATAATAGTGAACAAATAATATTTAAACACATAGAAGTTATCTCATCTCACACCTCCAGGAGTTCCTGGATATTTTAATCATTTATACTGGAATTAAGGCCAAAACCTCAGGAATGGACCAGTATGGCAAGGGTCGTCATCCCTTTTATCACTTATCAGGTCAAATGTAACAGTATTTTGGCATAAATGCTGAGATAATCAGTGTGACTTCTGCTATCTACTGTATGTATCTATAGAGTTACACTTTATAACCAGGTTAAAATACTGAAGACCAATGATGAAGCCTTTTCTTTTCTGTTCTTAATTTTTGTGTGTGTGCGTTATCTACTGCACTAATTCATTTATTCCACATTAGTATTAATATTCAAATCACAGCATGCAATAGCAAAAAACCTTTGAAAGAATGAAGTCTTTCACTGATGCTTTCTTGGGCCTGTTGTACACATTGCTGATCGTAAGAATTTCCTGCTCTCTTGTTACTGTCCTCCGTTTTCATGGTTCTTCACTTAGTCTGCTCCCTCTTAAAAGAAAAAAAAAACGCTTATTTTTCCAGGTATGACAGCTGCTAAAATACTGACAGCTTACCGTTGGCAACTTTTCGTGTTCCATTTTTGTTTGCCTATAAACGTACAATGATATATTATGCACATGAAATTCTCCAGTACTGGAGCCTATTGTCCATAAAAATTCATGTCAGTCTAAGAAAAAAGGAGTTGAAAAATACATATACAGTAAATATACTTAATCGATATTATACTCAATTCTTCCCTTTATTTATTTGAAGTTTATGACAGATTTAAATAGTAATGTACAGTTTTAAAGTCAGTATTTGAGAATTATAGCATATCATTGACCTATGCTCAGGTCACAATTTATTGAAACGTCCCTATAGAAAACAATAATTTAAAATATTTTTCTTCATGCTATTTAAAAAGTGCCTGATAAAGTACTGATTTTATCTGTTTGTGGAATTTGATTATAATCATCTGATGTAAACTATTAAGTAATTGCCCACCCAACTTGATTTTCAGGTGACTCAAGAGGTCCCTTGTTTCTTCTTTTATGTCTAAATCTCTAGGAAAATTTTCAGAAGTATCTAGTGATAACACATAGCTGTCCCCTCTGGCAGCGTTGAAGACAAAGATTTATTACTTTGATTTCATTTAAATGTGTCAAAAAGAAACCACTTTAGTTTGTAAAATTATATTAATTACTAGCTGTCTCCCGCAGCTGTGAAAGCGTAGTATCAAAACAGGACAAACTTTAAAAAAAATCAATAAAAATTTTTAAAAAAAAATGTAATAATTTGTATTGAGAAGAATTTATATTGATAGCTTTTGTGTCCAAGGACCTCTTGATATGGTTTTGCTATCAGGGGCGAGAATGTAGCTGTGATCTCTTTGCCAAAAATGTAAAAAGTTGGCAGGGTATCTCTGACCAAGCGGGAGGTAGGTACGCTCCAATGTCAAACGCTGGCACTGTATCTGATCGTGTTCAGTTCTGATGGGAGAGCGTCCCCCGTGTGGGGAGAAAAGCACATGGCTGTGATATCTCTGGCAATCAGCGGCTACCCTCTAAAACACACGTAGCTGTGATCTCTCTCTCTCAAAAACGTTACTCCTTAACAATCTGTAGATGATAATGTCTGCTGAACAAACAGGTATCACTAGCTAAGCGGAGGCAAGGTACGCTTCAACACATGGCGAGAGGTAGAGCGACTAAAACAGAGGCTGGCGCGTGAGTGAGAAGGGTCCCACCCAGCTCCCTAGTCCTCAGGTCCCACAGCCGAACTATAAAATTTAACGCAATGACAGAAGTCGCAAAATCAAACGGAATGTTCAAGCAAATTATAGAAAAATCCCTGATCGAAATCCGTTATGTAATTCTCTTATGGAAAGTGGACAGACAGATGTTGGATTTTAAATATAGAGATTTAACTGGCATACTTAAAGTGCAATGCCTTAACCACTGCACCACACTGCCTGTCATAATAGATTTGTAGCTATAGCTGTCTTAAAACATTGGTCAACTATCTAATTAGCAAGAAAAAGTATATAAAAAGTTGTTTCTATTGTAAATGATTAAAAACAAAGGAATTAAATAATACTAGGAGTAACAAAAGCACACAAATAGCTGGAAAAAAACACTAATGTCATATTTGTTTACCAATGCACCAGGTCAGTCTGCTAGCTCACTTAGGACTCTCTTCTCAGCTTCCTCGCCTTTATCTCCAGACTCTGGCTTCTCTTTCTCTCACCAGTTCAACCATCATCCTGTTCACCTCCCGCTCCCAGTTCAATAAATGAAAGTGACTGCTAACACCCACCCGTGACCCTATAGTTAGAATATAGCGGGTTGGATAATGGATGGATGAATGAATGGATGTTTTTTAATTTTTTTTTTCTTGCCTTCATGCCCTTGCTGTTGCTTCTAATTTTTGGGGTCTTGTAATGTCTCTTTCTTGCCCAGCTACTTGTAACCCTGGATATGACCTGGGACCCTTCTACAACCCTTAACAATTTAGAAAGTGTATGCATGGTGTAAAATTCAGGTGCATTTGTGGACTTAGTTAACTGATTTATCAGTTGTAGTTTAAAAAAAAAGATCCCATCAAAGAGTCAGATATCACATTTTGTTTTTTAAATAACTTCAAGTCTTATACAAAAATAATATCAATAATAGAATACAAATACATTTGTAGACTACATGAAATTCATGCTTTTTACAGCACTTTTCATGTAGTTAAAAACATAGACCAGATAGGCTTGCGGTTTGTCAACAGCTTTTATAGGCAGCAGATTCAAATTTAATATAAAAAATTGCTGTCAATTGATATTCTGTTGTTAGATATTGGTTTTGGAAGGTCTGTGACTAATTGTAGCTAAAACTTCTTAAATATAACAGTTTTGAAGCACCTGTTGGAGAGTAAAGTCTCACGGTAAAACTGTTGCCTACTTCAGACCATGACAATAGAAAGCATTTCACTAATAAAATATAATGTTAGACAAATATTGAATCACTAGGGGGTTCACCCCCTGTTCGCTTCGTTAGCCAGCCCCCTCCAGCCTACGCTACGTGCCAGCCACTTCACATCTCTGCCACTCACGCAGTGAAGAGGGGGGCTGGACGCACCCTAAGGAGACGCGGTCGCTCCTCTGAAACCCCCTCTTAAACGGTGATACAATGGGAAACAAATACAGTTTTTTTTTACCTCCTCTTTGCTCAATCAGCTGCTGGCTTGCTGCTGCTGCCGTGCCGCGTGATCTGCATCTCGTGCGGTGCTTCAAACATTTAAAAGCCTGTACAGCAGCTGTCCTACTCTTTGTCTTTTATTTCCGGCCCCAGGTGCGGTTAAATCTCTTAGCACAAAGTCTCGTCTCACGGGACGTGAGTTCTTGATAATTTTTAGTTTATAATTTAAAAACGGAATAAGAATCTTAAAATCTAACATCACATTAAAGTTTGATAAATTCTGAAAAGAATGATACCAAACATATATATGTAGGTTTTAAAATAAGCTCGATTTAAAGTGTGACAAAAAATGTGACATAAAAACGTCACATAAAATTGTTGCAGAAAATTGCTGCACTTTTAGGCTTAATATCTTATTATATAGAGATTATAATGTGTGGACAATTCAACCATGAAGTTTTTTGTAGTGTAACATACTGTAAATGCTAAGTAAGTATTTGTTTGTTCTATGCTTACAGAGAGTTGCCTGCCCTTTCCTCATACATTCTTTCACGGTTTACTTGCCTTGAGCAGCAGTAGAAGTGAGCGGCTGTACCGTCAACTTGCACACACTTAGCTCTCCCTGAATTTCTTCCACATTTACTGGGGTTCCGATTTGCCATCAGGATCATCTGTTGGATAATTAAAAGAGGAAAATATACAAAATGTACACATTGAAGTGATTTTTTTCCAGGTGTATTTGGAACAGTAAATGAATCTTTAGTTGAAGTGATACAGAATGTTTCTCTGTTTTAAGATTGACGAGTTTCTGTATTTGAGGTAGCTCAATGAAAATGACATTTTCCTGACACATTTCCTTGAAGATAAGTGCGCCACATTTCAGCAAAATTGGCCCCCGGAGAGCCCATTTGTTTCATGCAGACAGTCAGACAGATGTGGCATTCACAGTAGGCGCTTTTTGCAATATATGCAAACACACCTAATAATAGATTACCCAACAAATCGAGACATATTAGTTCAAGTTCAAGCACTTTATTGTCATTGTGTAAGACAACTAAATTACTTTTGTGACAGCCCCAAGGTGCATTTAAAGAAAAGTCAAATAATTCCAAATATGCCGTATACAGTGTTAAGAGATCAAGTAACCAGAGCAAATTATTATTGCTCAAAGTACAGCAGCATGAATTGTTATTGCACCTGTTAATGAATAGTACATTACATATTCTATATTGTATTACATTAGTATATTGCACATTACCAATAGAGCTTATTGCACATGTTCAATTAAAAATGGTCTCAGACCGAGGAGATTCAGAGTTCAGAAAGTTTATGGCAGATGGGGAAAAGCTCTTTTTTAGTCTGTTTGTGCGTACGTGGATTGACCTAAAGCGTCTGCCTGACGGGAGGAGCTCAAGCAAAGAATTTCCAGGATGAGTTTTGTCCTTGAGAATGTTTTTGGCCCTTCTCACACAGCGAGTCTTATACAGGAGTTCGAGTGATGGCAGTTCAGTCTCAATAATGGCCTCTGCTGTTTTTACGACCCGCTGCAGGGCTTCTTTAGCAGCCTTGGCTCAGCTGTTGTACCTGCAGGCCATCGTGCAGTTAATTAAGATGCTCTCTTATAGTGCATCTATAGAAATTAACCAGCAGCTTCTGGGGGAGGTCTGCTCTCCTTAGCTTCCTGAGAAAATAGAAGGGTTGTTGTGCTTTGTCTATTATAGCCAAGTTGTTGTCAGCCCAGGACAGGTCCTCTAAGATGGTGACTCCAAGAAACTTAAAGCTGGAAACTCTCTCCACAGCATCTGCATTGATTGTTATCAGACTGTGATTGGTCTTTTTAGTGGTCCTAAAGTCTGGAATAACTTCTTTGGTCTTCTTGGTATTTAAGACCATGTTGTTGGTGTTGCACCATGCCGTCCGATTCTGAACCTCTTCCCTATATGCAGCTTCATTGTTGTCTGTTACAAGCCCAATGACAGTCGTATTATCCGCAGATTTAACAATTATGTTTGATTGGTGGATGGGTTGACAGTCATGGGTGAAGAGTGCATAGAGAAGGGGACTTAGTACACATCCTTGTGGCACACCAGTGCTCAGGGTAAGGGTGGAGGATGTGTGTTTGCCCATCCTGACAGACTGGGGGCGGTTGGTAATGAAAATCCAGTAACCAGTTGCATATGGACGGAGCAAGTCCTAGCGCATTGAGTTTTTGGATCAGCTGGTTAGGTATTATGGTATTAAATGCAGAGCTGTGGTCAATGAAGAGCATCCTAACATAGGTGTTGGGCTTTTCCAGGTGTGAGAGGGTAGCATGTAGAGCCACACAGATGGCGTCCTCAGATGATCTGTTTGACCGATAGGCAAACTGGTGTTGGTCTAGATCAGCTGGGATGGAGGCTTTGATGTGGGTAATTACCAGTCATTCAAAGCACTTTGCGATGACAGGGGTGAGAGCAACTGGTCGATAGTCATTAAGACAGGTTATCCTCGGTTTTTTGGGAACAGGTACAATGGTTGTGGATTTCAGGCACAAGGGGACTACACCTGAGGAGAGATAAAGGTTGAATATGTGTGTAAATACCTCCGCTAATTGGTCAGCGCAGGCCTGGAGCACACGTCCTTGTTACCCCTAACCAAGTCCTTGTGATGATGTGGTTGTACTAAACACCATTTCAGTTTTACAAAGTGGTGTATTCACCATTGACCCCTTTCATCTTTAATTGGACCTGGGATTGGAAATGACCTCCTCTGGCACTTTTAAGAATACAGTGTGGCAAGCGGCTGGGGGTGGTACCCAGCCGGGATGCCCGGAAGGACTGGAGGAGGGATTACGCCTCCTCCAGACCATGAGGGGGCGACCGCCCTGATGGCTATGGGGACCACGGGAAAGGAGCTTGGAAGCTCAACCCTATAGGGGCCCGTGGTCACCACCAGGGGACGCCCAAATACCTGAGTAGCCCTGGTCCTCAGCACTTCCGCCACACTCGGAAGTGCTGGGGGAAAGAAGACCAGGGACACCTGGAGTGCTTCCATGTGCATAGCCGGCACTCCGCAACACCAGAGAGTGCCGGCAGGTGCTCATTGGGAGGCACCTGGAGCACATCTGGGTGGATATAAAAGGGGCCGCCTCCCTCCATTTGATGGCTGGAGTCAGGAGGAAGAAGGCAAGAGCTCGGGAGGAGAAGAAGACCTGAAGAGAGGCATTTTGGTAGAGGCCTGGACTTTGGGGGAGTTTTGGGGTTGTGTGTGTCATCTGTCTAAATAGATAATGTATAATAAACGTGTACTGGATGAACCATCACTGTCCGCCTGTCTGTATCCGGGCCATATTCCACAACAGAAATTAGTCTAGTTTATAATTGATATAGAAACAAGATTGGGTACAAATCTAGGCCATTAAACCAAAATAAAGTCGTAAACCTATGACACCAGGAGTAAAGAACAAGATAAAAGCATAGCAGGAGAAACACAGCAATGTGTCACATATGCGCATCGGAGGCTCAGTTGACATAAGTAGCAACCTGATGAGATGAGAGAGATCACTGCTGCTAATGTTGTCATCTCCTTCATTCCCCACAGTATCGAGAAGCCATCCGGTGAAGGCATTTGACCCCACCACTTTCAGTCCAGTAGCATCATTACTGGCTTGAGCGACACACCAGATGGAGCTCCATTAGCTGCGACTGCAACCAGGGCTCTCTTAGCAGCATCATAGGCCCCCAGGCAAAGTAGTGCACTGGGGCCCCTGATTTGATGGCAAAAGAGAAACATGCATAGGCATCAGAAACATCATGGGCCCCCAGCCAGTGCCCATTGTGTCCATACATTAAGACGGCCCTGCCCGCAACCCCATAACTCTATAATTGTTGAATTCCCTTATACCAACGAGCGTTGTTTTCTTTTTGTTTGTATTGTTTGTTCTTTTGTCCATAGACAATAAAAGGGACGACTTGGATGGAGACCTGTCATTCTTGCACCCAGCCTCAAATGACATAAAAAGGCATGTGAGTGAAATAAACTGTGTGACAGCAGAGGAGTCTCAGGAGACCGTTAGACTATTTTTAAGCAAGATGAGAAAGTACAAGCAAAAGGGGGTGCAGTCAAGGACTTGGATAGGTGTGCAACATTACAAGAAAATATGAACATTGACCCTAAAATATTTATAAACACTTTTAACTCATTGTTTGAGGAAGTACTGGAACTTTTCTGGAAGGAGCAGAACTTTTCTTGTAATGCTTTTTTTATACTAAAATAACTTGTTAGGTTACTTAACTAACTGAAAATGTACCTTGTCTGCTAATGGTTTGTATTTGCTTATGATTTACCTGAATATTCTGATAATTAGTTTAAGCAGAAAGCATTAAAAGTTCTGTGGCATTGTAAGTATAGCCCAGGGGTCCCCAACTCCAGTCCTGGAGGGCCGCAGTGGCTGCAGGTTTTCATTCTAACTCTTTTCTTAATTAGTGACCTGTTTTTGATGCTAATTAACTTCTTTTGAATGAATTTTATTTGACTTGCTCTTGAAGACTTGGATCCCTTAATTGTTTCTTTTTGCTTAGTTAACCCCGAAACAATAATGAGATACAAAATTAACCAAAACATGACCAGCATTGTTGATCATACAATATCAGAAAATAAAGAAAGGTGAAGGTCTCAGGAATGTTGATCTGCTCAAGTCCACAAAACATTTTACCAGAGCTCTCAGAAAAGAGACAATCAACAATTTTGGAAATGTCTGCTATTGCGCAATGAGAGCAGCAACAAGCCATGGAATTAAAGAACGGATTTAACTAACAACAAGAATAAAAGCCTAATTAAGCAACTGTTTAAAGTGAAATTGGTTGGAGTTTGAGACCCTGACTTAGCTGGTTTTCTGTTGGCTCACTCACTTCATATTTCGTTTCTGTTTGGGTGCCATTTAAGGAAAGAAGTGAAGCAATTCAAATGAAACAATGAAGAGATTCAGGGGATCAAACCTTAAAAAACAAGTCAATTAAAATTAATTCAAAAGAAGTTAATTACTAGCAAAGACAGGTCACTAATTAAGAAAAGGGTTAGAATGAAAACCTGCATCATCCACTGGGGCCCTCCAGGACCAGAGTTGGGGACCCCTGGTCTAGAGTTTTCCTAATGCCACTATGGGATGATGTTTGCAATTCGTGTTTTTTGTTGATTAGAGATAATACAGGGTTTAAATCAGAGATATAATGCACAGATAATTTCATGAGCTGTTTCAAAGTCGATAGAAGCATGCTGCCTTGTTTCTCCTATTTAAGATGTCAGAATTGTGAGCTAAGGCAGCTGATTTTAGAAACAGGATTGTAATTTTATTAGCTGATTTTGGAAATGTACAGCTAGATATGATCAGAGAAATGAACTGTTCTAAAGAGAGAAGAAGAGTCAAAACGAAAATGTTTTGAGCTGCCGCTGAGATTTCAAGCAACAACAAGGCGAGTCCCACCTGGACAGATGTTTGCTTAGAGAACTGCCAGATGATCCAGGTTGAATGCTGAAATGTCACACTCTGTTTGGCTTTCGATTTTAGCACTAGCTATTTAAATATGCTTGAAAAGCCTGCTTTCCTGCTTGCACAGTTGCTCTATTCTACCTCCAGGGGCTGGGATCCAAGTTTCTGTCTCAGCTAGATCAATGAGGGGTGAGGAGAGTCATCTCCAACAGGAAAGCTATAGTCATATTTGTATGTTGATTACATCTTGCCTGAAGAAGGGGCCTGAGTTGCCTCAAAAGCTTGCATATTGTAATCTTTTTAGTTAGCCAATAAAAGGTTTCATTTTGCTTGGCTTTTCTCTACATTCATAATGGCTAATACTGTACAACACCCTAGTACTACAGTCATATTTGTATGAAAAACAATGGAAGTACTGACAAAAGTTATTGGACTGGGTGCAGGTACATTAAATAAATGTGCATTTCCAAAGGCTGGTAAGGGTAAGAATAGGCAAACTAAAGTAGTGACAGAAGTGAGACATTATACCGTTCTTCCACCTTGAATAAGAAACTGCATTTGATAAAAGGGGTTCATGTTTTGAGAAGAGGTGCCCCCCACCATCCCCTTGTACTATTAGTCACTAAAATACTATATACCGGTTATACTTCCTTAGAAGGCTGGCGTTCTTCAACATCTGCAATAAGATGCTGCAGATGTTCTGTCAGACAGTTGTGGCGAGCGCCCTCTTCTACGCGGACAGACAGAGGAGCAGCTTCAGTGACAGACTGCTGTCACCGTCCTGCTCCACTGACAGATTGAGGAGATCGTTCCTCCCCCAAACTATACGACTCTTCAATTCCACCCGGGGGGGTAAACATTAACATTATATAAAGTTATTGTCTGTTTTTACCTGCATTATTATCAATCATTAATTTAATATTGTTTTTTATATCAGTATGCTGCTGCTGGAATATATGAATTTCCCCTTGGGATTAATAAAGTATCTATCTATCTAAAATGTACATGCAGGCTTTAAAGAAAAGAAAAGTCCAAGTGACTGCCTAGTTCACTCAAAGGGTAAATGACCCTGACCAGTTGACCGCTGATGACTTCTTTAATTGAGTAGAAGGTTAGAAAACAATAGGCTGACGTGGTTTATTTAATCCTAAAAATGTGAGTGATGCGAGGATTCAATTACAGCTTTGCTTTTAATAAAAGAATGTATGAATTTACCGTACCTTAATGCAGCCAAAACAGCCATTTCTATGCGCAAATACCATAATAGTGGTTAGACTTTCTAATTAGTAACATGGTAAATTGGAAAGAGAAAAGAATTCTTTTAGTCTCAATCCAGTTTTTCTTTGTGGGTTCTTTCATGTAAGGTTCCCATGAGATATGACCACCCTTGTGATTTAGCCTTGACTTTTTTCCTTTTCTTTCTTGTGTTGGTTTTTCACATATTTGACCACATGCTATTCAGTCCACCTCAGTTTTTCAGTTTGAGTAATCTCAGCAATAACGCTATGATCCTCTGCAGAATACATTCATTTTGGATTGATTTGCATGTTTAATTCAAATTTTGTTTTCTTGAAATTTCATTTTATCGATTGTGTATGTTCGCTTTCATCTCTTCATTTATGGTGTCATTCTGTGTTGACACCTAGCAGGCTTCTAGTGATGATTTCCCTTTGCAGGTCACCATCTTATTTAAGGGCATTTTATGTTTGTTCTTTGCTCAAAGAACTGGTATATTTTTGTTTGGGATTTCCAGAATACAAACTAAACCCTCAAAGCTATTATTATTACTTTGCCCCATTACAAAAATTCACTCAAACAGTCAGGTCATTTTTGTCTTTTGGTTTCAGTTTCTGTGGCCAACTGAACTCCATTAGTACTGCCTCTTCCCACCTAATACACTTTATGCTGAAACCAGAACATCATGGTACAGTATATTGTAGTTTAAGGATTTGATCTTTGTATTTATTTTTCTGCCACTTATCCCAGTGTCATTGTTGGGGATGAGACAGAGTATAGGAGTCAGCTGGAGAAAGAATTGTCTGAAAATGAACATCAGCAAAACCAAGCAAAACCAAGGAACTGATTACAGATGGTCACTGCACCAAAGAGACTTTATGCTCACTATTCAGGGGGTGAATGTGGAGGTGGTGCACTGCTGTAGATACCTCCACATCTGTCCACGTCACTGACAGGTTGAACTGGCCTTATAATGCCGAGGAACTATATTAGAGAAGGAAGAGCAGATGACTTTTCCTCAGGAGACTGTGCTCTTTCAATGTGGCCAGTGACATCAGTATGCTGTAATGGGTAAACGCTGTTAGCCTCACACCATAGTTTAGAATGAAAGTACAGAGACATACTGAAGGATAAGGTAACCCATTTGGACTGCAGGTTCAAGAGCGCCATTATACATCTCAGGGCCCAGGACAGAACTGTCCTAATGGGCCCATCCTCAGTGTCGGCCAGAGGTGTAGCAACAGAACAAGCAAGGTATATATGTCATCCACCTGACGCTAAGCCTGTTTGGGACCAACCAGTACTTGGATTGGAGATCGACCAGGAAAAAGCTTGGGTTGCTGCTGGAAGAGGTACTGGCGAGGCCAGCACCGGGTGCTTACCTTGTGGTCTGAACATGGATCTCAGTGCTCCAGTGCAGTGATGGGGACACTGTACTCTAAAAATGGCAACACCCTTGGATGAGACGTAAAACTGAGGTCCTGACCCTCTGTGATAGGGCATATCCCGATGCCCAGGCTAAATTGCCCACTACAGCCTAGTCATTCTGGTCCCCTAATCAACCACGGTCTCTAACTGGCTATCTAACTCTCACCACTTCACCACCTAACAATGTGTGGTGAACACTCTGGTATGAAAAATGGCTGCTGTCACATCCTCCAGGAGGATGCCACACATTAGTGGTGGTTGAAGTGGCTCCACACTCACTGGAGCACTTTGAGTAGCAATAAAAGCTGTACAGTATATAAATGTAAAGAGTTATTATTATTATTATTATTGGGCCTTGAACTGAGAGGGGGCTCCCGAGGATGTCTGTTTACATTGGTAACACACTGCAATGACAAATCTGTGGGAACTCGACTTGAAGCATAGCATCAGCACACTACAATGTAGTCCAAAATTCCATTGGGGGGGGGGGGGGGCAATCTCTGTTGTGAGAGAGTTTTGCTTTTTTAGTAATGTTAAATGTGTGTAATTAGTGCTTTCATAAATAATAAAGAGGATTTACATGTCTGGAAATGAAAAATGAAAAAAACAAGAACTGGAGGATAAGTACAAGCAGGACAGCAGTAAGAAGTAGGGAATCTGTAATGATGATTTGATGAAGTTTGCCCATATTAATGTGGGTGTACTTAATTAGAGAAGATTGGGATCTGAAGCAGAAACATAGGAGCTTCTGACACTCTGAGCAAATGAACGGACTGTTTTAGAGCAGCAGCGGAGAACAGCTGGAAACGTACTTGACAACTACCTGCTTGCTTCTACAAAATGAAATGCTGGCTTTGAAAGATCAAAAAAGGCTATAAAAGTCTCAGAATATACAAAACTGCCTTAGTAGAGAGAACTAATGATCATCCTGACTAGTAGAGACAAGTCCCACAAAGAATATTTAAGACGTTTCTAAGGGTATTGCAGTGATTTTGTTTTTTCAGTTATTTTATGCTTTGTATCAATTCTGATTACTAGACTGTGATTTGGACTTTGTCTTTTAGGCAAATCCTTTCTTGCATCTTTATTTTTTTGAGCTTTTGTGCTAACATTGTGTTAATCAATTTTTGATTTAAAAAAAACAACTCACGATTATCCATTGGCTGGGTCTCTCACTCAAGTCTCCAGGTAAATCAGAAGGAAGACCCAGCAGCTGTGTCATCAGAGTGGCCCCACCTCCTGGGGCTTCAAACACAAAGTACATGGAATGGACTCACATTTAAAAACACAGTACAAAAAGAAGTAAAACAAAAAAATGGAAAATACATAAAAATATGAAAAGTGATCATTAAAAATCAATAAAAACATAAACCATGCATGAATACATAACCATACATAACAATTCCTTTACAAGTCATTTACAGTTGACTTATCCAAATCCTGGACATTGCCTGCTGTGTGGTATCCACTTCAATAGTTGCAAAGCAATGATGCCCTGCGCGATGCTGCCAACAATCACATGATTGGCAGCCAGCACAGTTACCAACAAAAGCAGGTGCTTCACGGTGAGACAAGAAACAAAATGGTGCTGCAATGACCAAAGAAAAGAATGATAAAAAATAATAACATTGTTAAATACTGGTTCAAAATGAACAATAGTACACCAGTATTAAATAGTAAGCAAAAAAAAACTCTTGAAATAAGATGACTTTCTTTCAGAAATATATTCTCTCTTTCTCTCCTTCACTTTTGCCACAGAATCATTCCCTTACCCTACTGGTGTCATGAAGTGAGTACATTCATAATAATTAAAAGAGCCTGAGTCTCCTTGACAGCCCCACAATCCAGTGCCAGGCCTTCACTATCTGCCTAGAATAGGCCTGACCCTTGGGAGCCTGATCCCCAAACTCCACAGGCTGGCTATAGCTAACACAACAAGGGGAAATGGCTTTTAAAATTCAGGAGTAACTTCAATGTCCCAAAAATATCATTCAGAGGAAAGAGTAAACCATGAAAAAAAATTGACAAGGCCAATGCAGAATATTAATAAATGGGAATATTTATTTGAAAGTCACAAAGAAGCACGCAAAGGTGAAAAGGTATAAAGGATTTGCCTAAAAAAGGCAGTCCAGAGTGAACAAGTCCAGTACACAATCCAGTAATCAAAAACCAAAAGCAGAGGCAAGAAAATCCAAGACACCAGAAAAATGAAATATTTAAACGAGGCACTCTAGACAACAATCAATGAAATGCTTAGGGACCAGCACTCACATTCAGAGAGTGGGTGGTCCATCAACAGGACATCACTGTGGCCTCACCTCTTGGAATTCTACCCACAAAACACAAAGAACAAAGGTAGAATAAATAATGCATTCATCGTAAATTAAAAAAAACAGAATAGTAGTAACAAAAATGTACATGTTTAGTAAATATCAGGAAAATGAAACTTAATAATAAAGAAGACACAGAAAAAGAAAATAGGCATAAGCCAGGGAACACACCCTGACTGAAACATGACAGCAGAGTCATTGAAAAGTTAGGCAGGGATAAAACAGCAGTTTCACCCAGTTGTGCTCACTGGAAAATTATTAGGAACACAACAGTATACTAATATTGGGTAGGGCCTCGCTATGTTCTCAGGATAGCCTCAGTTCTACATGGAAAGGATTTCACAAGATGTTGGAGACATTCCTTTGAGATTTTGGTCCATGTTGACATGATTGCGTCACGCAATTTCTGTAGATTTGTCAGCAGCACATTCATGTTGCTAATTTCCAGTCTTACCACATGGTATAGGTGTTCAACTGGATTCAGATCCAGTGACTGGTAAGACCATTAAAGAACGTGGAACCTCCGTCATGCTTGTGAAACCAGTTGAGATGACTTTTGCTTTGTGACATGGTACATGTACTTTAAGTGCTGAGGAACTAGATAAACCTCTAACGCTAACAGAATTACTAGATGCTATAAAGTCACTACAAAGCGGGAAATCATCAGGCCCTGATGGTTACCCCGTAGAGTTTTATAAGAAATTCTCCACTCAGCTAGCTCCACTCTTATTGGTAACATTTACAGAAGCTAAAGACCACCAAATACTACCTCAAACATTTCGACAAGCATTAATCACCGTCTTTCCTAACAAAATAAGGACTTGTTACAATGTGCATCATATAGACCAATTTCACTCCTGAATAATGATGTTAAGATACTCTCAAAAATCTTAGCTAGAAGGATGGAGAAAGTGCTGCCCTCGGTAATATCACAAGATCAAACTGGATTTATTAAAGGCCGACATCTATCTTCAAATCTCCGACGCTTGTTTAATGTTATATATTCACCAGCAAAATCAAACACCCCAGAGATATTACTATCATTAGACGCAGAAAAGGCATTTGACATGATCGAATGGAATTACCTTTTCACTGCATTGGAGAAATTTGGGTTTGGCCCGAATATTTGTGCTTGGATTAAACTACTGTATACCAGTCCAGAAGCTTCAGTTTGTATTAATAAAATTTGCTCAGACTACTTTAAACTAGAACGTGGTACCAGACAAGGATGTCCCTTGTCGCCACTGTTGTTTGCAATCGCTATTGAACCACTGGCGGTTCACTGCCGAAATTCTCATCAGATAAAGGGGATTGTCAGAGAAGGACTGGAACAGAAAATTTCTCTATATGCAGATGATATGGTCTTATATATATCGGACCCAGAAAACACTGTCCCTGCTGTTTTAACAGCACTAACAGAATTTCAAAAGATATCTGGTCTTAGAATTAATCTGAATAAAAGTATACTCTTTCCAGTGAACTCACAAGCATATAATATTAAATTAGACACCCTACCTTTTACCATAGCAGATCAGTTTAAATACCTAGGGGTAAATATCACAAGTAAACATAAAGCTCTTTATCAACAAAATTTTGGCGTCTGTATGGAAAAAATTAAGCAAGACTTGCATAGATGGTCAACCCTTCATCTCACTCTAGCCGGAAGAATTAACATTGTTAAGATGAATATCCTTCCTAAACTTCTCTTTTTATTTCAAAACATTTCAATATATATCAATAAATCGTTTTTTTAAACAGTTAGATTCAATAATAACCTCATTCATTTGGAACTCAAAACACCCACGTATCCGAAGAGCGACCCTACAAAGACCTCAGGCAGAAGGTGGCATGGCTTTACCTAATTTTCAGTTTTATTACTGGGCAGCAAACATACAAGCCATAAAAACCTGGACACAAATAAATGCACATACACAGGCTTGGTCTGCAATAGAAGTAAAATCCTGTAGTACTTCTTTATATTCCCTGCTCTGCTCTCCAATAAATGAAAGTTATCGCAAATATACTAATAACCTAATTGTGCTTTACTCACTCAGAATATGGAACCAAATTAGGAAGCATTTTTAAGATGGAAAATCTTTTATCAGTGGCACCTCTGCAAGGGAACCACCTCTTTCAACCTTCGCAAGTATATCCAGTTTTTAATACCTGGAAAAGTTTTGGGATTAAAATGCTCAGAGATCTTTATATAGACAACATATTTACATCTTTTGAACAATTACGTTCAAAATTTAACCTCCCAGCTACACATTTCTTTTACTATCTTCAAATTAGAAATTTTGTTAAACAGAAATTGCCCGATTTCCCCCACCTTGCACCCTCCACAATGCTGGAAAAAATACTGCTCAATTCCGAGGAAACAAACACTATTTCCGCAATATATAAAATCTTATTAGAGTCCCTACCTTTCAAAGATCCAAGAGGACATTGGGAAGAAGATCTCTTAATCAATATATCAGAAAAGGAGTGGAAGGTAGCAAAGCAGAGAATTCACTCGAGTTCTATATGCAAAGCATAGAATTATTCAACTAAAAATTATATATCGAGCTCATCTGTCTCGCTTAAAACTGTCCAAAATGTTTCCAGGCCAGGATCCAACCTGCGAGCGCTGCAACCAAGCTCCTGCCTCACTGGGTCACATGTTCTGGGCCTGCACCAAACTAACATCATTTTGGACAAAATTTTTTAAGTGCCTCTCAGACAGCCTTGGGGTCACAATCCCTCCTAACCCACTAACAGCTGTGTTTGGTGTCCTTCCAGATGGACTTGAATTGGAGAAGGACAAACAAACGGTGATTGCATTCACTACACTCTTGGCACGCAGACTTATTTTGTTAAATTGGAAGAATCCTAATTCTCCTCTTATAAGTCAGTGGGAAACTGATGTTTTATATTATTTGAAATTGGAAAAAATCAAATTTTCAGTTAGAGGATCTGTACAAAATTTTTTCAAAACTTGGCAGGATTTAATCAATATTATTTTAGAATAAGAGAATTAACTATTATTGTATTTAACTCCCTTCTCCATCTCTTATTTATATAGATATTTACTTCTCCCCTTCTTTTGTCTAATGTTGCCTTATTAAAAAGCTTAAAGAAATTTTCCTTTAGCTAAGCTCTCCTTCTCAGGGGTGGGGTTTGATTTGTTTTCAAATTTGTTGGGTTATAAATGGATCTGTTTGTATGGAATGATTACAATGAAAATTAATAAAATAAAAATATAAAAAAAAAAAAAAAAAAAGAACGTGGAACCTCCGTCATGCTTGTGAAACCAGTTGAGATGACTTTTGCTTTGTGACATGGTACATGGTCATGCTGGAAGTAGCCATTAAAATTATGTCCATGAGGGGATAAATGTGGTCAATACAATACTCAAATATGTTGTGGCATCCAAGTGATGTTTGATTTATATTAATAGGCTCGTTAAGAAAATATTCTCCACACCATTACACCACCACCACCACAACCACCAGCCCAGACTTTTTCTTCTTCTTTCTGCTTCTCCCGTTAGGGGTTGCCACAGCGGATCATCTTTTTCCATATCTTCCTGTCCTCTACATCTTGCTCTGTCACACCCACCACCTCCATGTCCTCTCTCACCACATCCATAAACCTTCTCTTAGGCCTTCCTCTTTTCCTCTTTCCTGGCAGCTCTGTCCTTAGTATCCTTTCCCAATATACCCACCATCTCTTCTCTGCACATGTCCATGTACATGTTCTCTGTACATGCCTGGACAATTAATGCAAAACAGGATGGGTGCATTGATTCATGCTATTGCCACCAAATTCTAATCTTATTATCTATGTGCATCTGGAGAAACCAAGATTCATTGGACCAAGGCTCTGTTTATCTAGTCTTCTACTGTCCAGTTTTGGTGAGCTTGTGCCCACTTCAGCCTCAGCTTTCTATTCTTTGCTGACAGAAGTGAGACCCACTGTGGTCTTCTGCTGTTGTTGCCCTTCTGTTTCATGGTTTGATGTGTTCTGCATTCTGGGATGCTTTTCTGCTCACCATAGTTGCCCAGAGTGGTCTTCTGAGTTACTATAGCCTTTTTGTCAGCACAAACATGTCTGACCATTTTTCTCTGACACCTCTCTCATCAACAAGGTGTTTCCATCCTCAGAACTGCTGCTGACTGTACGTTTTTTTATTTCTCACACCATCCAGCGTGCAAATCCAAATAGATCAGCAGTTACAGAACAAACATGCCACGGTTGAAATCACTGAGATTACATTTTTTCCCCATTCTGGTGTTTGATATGAATATTAACTGAAGGTCCTGACCTGTATTTGCCTGATTGTATGCATTGCACTGTGTCCACCTGATTGGCTGATTAAATAATTGCATGGATAAGATAAGGTATACTAATGATTTGCCGAGTGTATATTTAACTCCAGCAACAGACGGATTTGATTTCATGTCAGAAACTCCATCCTCTTATATTCCAGTTGTCACACACGCGTGTTTAGGAGACAACTAGAGGGCCTGAGTACATGTAATTCCACGCCGGACCAGGGGGTGGCGAGGTGCACTAATTCTCCCTCTCGATCTTTTGCAGACCATTCCAGGGATATCTCTATGCCTGCTCTGGGGCAGCCAGCGACGTCACTTCCGGTTCTGGTCCTAATGACATCACTTCCTCTACGGGCCTTTAAAGCTGCCATCTTGTGTAGAATGAATCAGTTCTGTTTTGGACTCTGTTGTATGAACATGTCTGTTCTTTGGCATCAGTTTTGCAGCTGGGAAAAATTATACGGGTGGCTGCCCCAACCCTTTACAATGTCTTATGGTCATTCTTGTTACACTGTAAAATCAGCATCCATAGGAGTTGAACCACAGTCACAATGGAGACTGGAGGATGTTGTTTGTGGTATTTCATACGTGAAGAAGGCTGCATTCAATTTGTATATCACTGGTGTAGAAGTAGTGCAATAAAACCTGGCAAGTTTAAAATGCCTGTTGTTGAAATTCATGATGATATGACTTGTTCTTTAATTCGTCAAAAATCTGGGCTCAACACCTCTTTTTTTCCCCAGAGCAAAGTAACTCATGCTGGGTTCATTTGTTGTCCCCAATCCATTTGAACTGTGGGAGAAACCCTGCATACGCACTAGAAGAGCAACACAGCCATCCCAGAAAGACACTGAATCTTCATTCAAGTATTACCTGCTTCACCTCCATGTCGTCCACTATCAATTCCTGTGCATAGTATGCGGTTAAAGTCAAACTGCTTGGAAAATAAAGTTGTAAATTAAATTACAAATTTTACCTTTTTCGATCTCTGCTAGCGTTTAACCTTCAATTCTACATGAAAAATGTGTGATTTCCCCAGACACAGCTTAACATTCCCACCCTACACCGTCATGCTTTTAATTTGAAGCCAATTCTTTAAAATTAAAAATACTGTACTATTTATACAGCACGGTCTAGTCTAGGGACCAGTAATCCTGGCAAAACAGAAAAAACGGTGTAATAACACTAAGATTTTGAAGCAATTTTGTTCTGTGGTCTGTTAAATATTAATGTCATTTGAGTTATAAAAAAAAAGTTATATTTTCTTTTGAAATTTTATAAAGGATTATGCAAAATATGATGAATCAATAGAAAACATTTACTTATCTGGCTGACACCTTTATCCAAGGTGACTTACATGACTTTTGATACCATTGGTTACATTTCTTTTTGGTTTTCCAGTTGGAGCACAGGCAGATCATGTGACTCGCTCAGGGTCACACAGTGTCACTAGTGGGGTTTGAACCCACAGCCTCAGGGATGGAGGTCCAAAGCCTTAACCACTACACCACACTGCCTGTGCACTGGAGAGTAAGGTAGAAATGATTTTAATAAACTATGTCATACTGTCACTTTTGATTTCTAATTTGTTGGGGTTTGTGAAGCTGTTAAATATTCCATATCACGTTGTGTCCTCGAGTAGACTTTTAGTTTAGAAGGATGAAGACAAGTTCAGTGTGCCTTGTGAGGCAGATAGGTGAAGATGAATTTAGTGAGCCAACTGTTATCTGTTAGAGCTCAAAGCAGCCTTCAGCTTGTCAAATCTAAAAAATAAGTCTTCAGTTACATCGACAAGAGTTGTTGCCAGTCAAATCAGAAATAATATGTTATGCTGCAATACTATTTATGTTTTACTTTCATCCCAGCTGACATCTTAAAGGCAAGCTTGTGTATTTTTCTAGGAACGGCTGCCAATTACAACAAACACATCACCTCACAACATTAACAGAACAAGAGCTTATTAATCTTTGATAAAACAGCATCAAGTGAAGGCTCCAAACACAGGGTTAATAACGTACGCTGTTGGCAATGGAATTTATTGAAAATGTTTCTTAGAATGGATTTGCGGTTAGATTAATTTGCTGATTTTTACAGATGGAACCTGTTAACTTCAAATCACTGCCATATGTTCAGCACTTTGCAATAAAATCCGGGTAAGTGATCTGTTTTGTGATGGCTCCTGCCAAGTAGAGCTTTTTCTTCCTGAACTTGTGAAACCTTACAGGTCTCAGGAAGTGCGTTCCAGAACACGCAGTCTACTGTACCTGCCATCTCTTTATTGGTCCCCTGAATCACGGCACGTCACAAAAGAAAGTGGTATTGTAAGTCTTAAAGGGCTTCTGCAAAAATAATCTTTGCTTCCATTTGGTTTTGCTTGTTAATGCCTAAACCAAAGAATGAACTGTGAAAAGTCATCAATACGTTAGTAAGGCGGAAGCTGTAACGTCTTCCACCACACGAATTACTGTAGAAAGAAGGATGTATCCAAGAAAGGTAATGTAGTACATCTCCTGTGGATAACATTAGACACTAAATGAGATCTTGATATGCCATTCATATTAAAACGTTAACAGTTTCCCGTTAGAATAACTTTTGCAAAGACAATGAACAAATCTCAGATCCAAACATTCGAAAAAGTCGTATTATTTGATAGAAAGAAAGAAACGAAATGCAATCACATTCACATCCCCATACGTGAGAGGCAGAACGGCAAAGAGGCTAGCATGTAGCATTGGCCAGGGGGTTGGCGAGCAAAGTGAGCAGGGAGCAAAGCCCCCTAGTATATATATATATATATATATATATATATATATATATATATATATATATATATATATATATATATAAATATTATACACTATATAAAACATAATATATATATATATGCTTTATAGGTGTTACTCTTAACTGGATACACCACAGGGGCTGATTATGGAGGCACCGTAACACTTCATTTGGTTTTGTCCCACTTATTTACACCATCCATGTTATACTCATCCCCACATCTGTTATTTAGCTATCTGTGTAACACAAAAGCTGTGTATTTGTAAGAAATATAGCTGGATTAGGCAGAGAAACATTGCCTGTACAAACCAACAAGATCACGTTTCTAATATTTATGCATCATCAGTCTTGCCTGAACTAAACTGTCCATCTGAGTTTCTTCATTTTTCCAGATATATTAGACTGAATGGCAGGTACTCTCTCTTTAATTGTGGATGCATGTTACAGTATATTGCTTAATTATTGAATGTTTTGTAAATGTTCTATAGTAAGGATACACTTCACTGAGTGCTTTGGCAGTCATTAGCTTCTAAATGCTATATGACCTGCCATGTCTGTTTCTTATCAGCCTTATCTGAAGCTGATTTACTGTAATGTGCCCAAATAGCAAAATCCAGTGTGTGCAGAATGACATCATCCCCATCCATAGCACTTAATTACTGTAATCTTTTGCCCACGATCAGTTGTTATTGTTCCAGTATAATGTGATTCTTTACTTTGTGATGTATTTCCCATAGTCTCTGACACCGATTTCATCCAAAATAAACTCATTATGTTAGTATATCACTCAGTACATGACAGTAGTCCTGCATTCTAAAACTGTTGGTGTGCCTAAACCTTGTGTGTAAAAACATGGGAATCAAATGCGTCTTTAAATATTTTAAATGATGTGACTGGGGTTGAATTTCAGTTGCTGATGCTTTGAAGTGAAGCTTTCTCAGATAGTTCAGGAACAGCACAAGCAATGAAAAGAAATTGTCAATATACTAATAACCCAATTGTGCTTTACTCACTCAGAATATGGAACCAATGTAGAATGGAGAATCTTTTATCGGTGGCAACTCTGCATGAGGACCACCTTTTTCAACCCTCGCAAACATATGCAGTTTTTAATATCTGGAAAACATTTGGGATTAAATTGCTTAGAGATCTTTATATAGAGAACATCTTTGCATCCTATGAACAATTACACTCCAAATTTAATTTTCCAGCAACACATTTCTTTCACTATCTTCAAATCAGACAGTTTGTTAAACAGAACCTGCCTGATTTTCCTCATCTCCCACCTTCCTCTATGCTGGAAAAAATATTGCTCAGTTTCGAGGACTCAGCCAGCATTTCTGCAATATATAAAAGCATTTTGCAGTCCCTCCCTTTTAATGATCCAAGAGGACAATGAGAAAAGGATCTCTCACTCAACATCTCAGAAAAGGAGTGGAAGGGAGCAATGCAGAGAATTCACTCGAGCTCCATATGCACAAAGCATAGAATTATTCAACTCAAAATTATATATCGAGCACATCTGTCTCGCTTGAAATTGTCCAAAATGTTTCCAGGGCAAGATCCAACCTGCGAACGCTGCAATCAAGTCCCAGCCTCCCTGTGTCACATGTTCTGGGCCTGCACCAAATTAACATCATTCTGGACAAAAACTTTTAAGTGCCTTTCAGACAGCCCTGGTGTCACAATCCCTCCTAATCCACTAACAGCTGTGTTTGGTGGTCTTCCAGATGGGCTTAAAGTGGAGAAGGACAAACAAACTGTGATTGCCTTCACTACACTATTGGCACGCAGACTTATTTTGCTACACTGGAAGAATCCTAACTCTCCTCTTTAAGTCAGTGGGTAACTGATGTTTTAGATTATTTGACATTGGAAAAAATCAAATTCTCACTTAGAGGATCTCTGCAGAACTTCTTCAAAACCTGGCAGGAGCTAATCAATAATATTTTAGAATAAGCTTTTAAAGCACTGAGGAAGTAGATTCTCTCCCCATTTCTTTCACTTCTCCATTTATCTGTATCCTCCTATTAAACTCTTCAATTTGTTTATTTTTACTATTTTTAAGTTTTAGTCTGTTGGCCATGCTCTCTTTCTCAGGGGTGGGGGTGGATTTGTTTTCAATCCTATTTTTTTTTTGTAAAAATTGATCTATCTGTTTGGAATGATTACAATAACATCAATAAAAATTTTTTTTTAAATTGATTGCACAGCATTAATAGAGACTTTGACAGAGCATAAAGTGCAGCAATGAGACTTCACAGGGCGTAAAATTGAATTGATTAAAATGCCCAAATGTCCTGATGTGAACACAGGCTTTTTTGTCATTCCAGGAAGTGTCATCATTAACTGTCCTACAATGCAATAACAAAACACTGATCACCAATAATAAGTGGACTGTCTGACTTTTTCAGTTATTTAATAAGCAATATACTTTACCGAGTCTTCTAGAATACAAGACCACCATTATGGGTGTTATGGTTTAAAGGTTTTTTTACTTTAATATTTTTGTTGTTTATTAAATAGCATTTTGGTATATTTGTTGTCGGTAATGTGGTTGGTCCTCTTGTGTGTTATGTTTTGAATATTATACAGTTTATTAATAATTTGTTATATATGCATTATGTTTATTTTTGTGTGAATGTATTCATGTTTAGTTATGCTCCCTGTCCCCTTAGAACAGAATATCAAATGACGAGGCTACCATGACTTTGGCTGCCAACTCTCTTTCTCTGTAAATGAGGACATTTGGGTCGAAAAATGAGGACTTTTGAGGACACCTTTTCCTATGATGTCATAATAGGCTTTTTAAAATGATATAAACCTTTAGTAGCAGTTTATCACTATAATTATGATATGATGGCCACAATCACAGTCACTGGCAAACTAATAACCCATTAAATATTTTGTATATGTCAAGCCTCTTAAATTAACAGACTTCATTCCTTCCATTCTTATTGGGATAGCTTAACTGTCATAAACCTGTAAAAAATGATACACATGGTACATTCACTTCTAGTAAAATAAAAATAATTTTACTCTTTTCAATTTAATTTATTTGCATGTATCTGCATTCTTTTATATTTTTCCACTGAAACTATTTTTCTCAGTAAACCTCAGATAATCTGATAAAACGAGGATATTTCTTGTTCAAGTAGTCTGTGAACTTACATTTTCTTTTCGGCATAATAGGTTTTCCTGAATTTATGTAAATGAAAGAATTATGAAAATATTATTAAATTACTTGAAGAAGTGACTTATTATTTGATCAACTGACAGAAAAAATGTGTGATTTTGTTTTAAATTAACTGATCTTTAATAGTTGACTCATTCATTTACAATTATAAATCCATTTTGGAACAACGGGTGGTAATAACAATATTTTCCAATAAAATATTACAAAGCAGTACTTACTCGCACTTAAATATGACAGACTGTACCTAAATGTATGAAATTTCTTGTTTAAGCAAGTTGCTGAAAGAAGAATTGAAAATAAGATCTCACATAGAAAACGTGAAATTGTAATTTCGATTTTGAATAAAATTTAGTTACGGTGACTTAGGATTGCAAATAATTAAGGAAAGGAACAACATTTATAATGAACTGTCTACTTGCCAAGAAGATAAAGCCGAATTCAAACGACAGTGAAAAAGCCAAGTTGGACAGATATTGACTATTCTTGTCACTATCTGCATCATTTACTACTGAAATGGAAGTGAAGATTCTGGGAAAAAAGTGTGCACACTACTTCCGCAAATGATGATTGGTGTACTGCTTTCAATTTTTACCAATGATAAGGATATGAAGATTTTCAAATTTTAGCAGTCAAAATTCCGGACATTGTCAAAATTTTAAAAATTATTTCCGGACAGTCCATGGCATGTTAAAAATGATGACATGTTCGGGAAAATGAGGATGGTTGGCAGCCCTAACCATGACAATCTGCTGGACCACCCTCTACTAATTTATTCAAGAGCCATGGAGTCAAACCCTCCAGAACAGCATTGAATTAATGCCATGTCACATTTGACGACTTTCCCAGCAATTTATAGTTGTAGTCTAGTGAGTGAGGTGGAGGCATTGAGGTGCACTCCCATTTGGCGGTCACTTAATATGACATACCCAGCGACCCACCCCAAATCGTAGGTGACTCACTCAGACAAATTCAAGCAGTTTTGTGCGTGCGAGCCGACAACCAATGAATGCTCATCCGGATGAACAACGCATTTAAGGCAGCAACAAGGAATGAGGAACGCTGGGGTTTTGGACGTCGCAAACAGAGCAGATGCTCATCTGTCTGATGTCTCATGTTTTACATGCCATGATAGAATGGAACAAAGGGGAAAAAAAGACTGAACTCACTATACCTGTTAACCATTTGTACAGCACTAGCTCTGTTATTGGTTGTGACAAAAAGGGGTGCTGTAAAGTTGACATGCAGTCACTAAATGTGACATACCCAGCAATATTCAGTCATTTAAACTGAGATCAGCAACTGCAGTTGGCGAGGCTCACATACCCAGCAACTAGGCTAAATCGTGTAATGTAACATCGGCTCTAGTGGGGTAAAGTTCTTCAGAGTATTTGTGCTTTGTTTTTGTGACTACAAACTGCATTTGTTTATTTTGGATTGCCTTTTTAGGCACATACTTTTGGTCATTTTTTGAACTTGCTTGGTTTTCTTCGATCTTTGTTTTAAATTTTCATTCTTTTCTTTGATCATTTTTCGATCAGAGGTTTTTATGTTTTCCTCTCCTCCTTTTTAAATTTTACTTAAGCATTATTTAGGGTTGTTTTAAGTTTGGCCTTTCTCCTTTTTGCATGTTATTGGTTTGGGAAATGCCATTCTGAGATACTAGGCCTCAACAAAGCCTGGTGCTAGATTTGGGAGACAAAGCCTCATTTAGGTTGTTTGAAACCTGCTGAAAGAAAACTCTGTGGCTCATTAGGCCTCATTTTGTGTTTAGTACATTTTTTTTCACCAGAACATCATAACAATGGGAATAACAGTGGATTATTTTCAACAATGACACATAGGTCAGAGGGTGGCAAACTTTAGCAAGCACTGACTATTTTTGTATTAATATTCATGAGCAAGAAATGAAATCTGCATTTGCAACCTCTGCAAAACCTCAGTCGATTGGTTCAGGTTGTCAGACACAACTTCTGTCCCTCCACCATTGTGCTGTTTTCCTGTAACCATGCCACTCACTTGTTTCTTGCCCTTGAGCTCACCCCTCATTTTTAACTGTCTGTCAAAATGTGTGACACTCCTTGACTCCACTTTGGGAATTTACTGTTGATGGTTGCTAAGTGGTTTCTATATAAGGACGACCGGAAATGCGCAACAAATTATTTAGCAGAAGTGTGTCAAGAAATGTGGCTGAGGCTTCTTAATATCAATGGCAGGATGCCTGCATAGCACCTCACTATGACTGGGACTGGCATTTCAGATGTTTTCTTTCTTTTTCATTTTTTGGTGTGTGTTCAGACCATAGTGTGTGTTTATGTATATACTGTATACAGTACATTCATTTATTTATTCAACTATTTATGTATTTATTTATTTAAAGAGCTCTATCTATCTATCTATCTATCTATCTATCTATCTATCTATCTATCTATCTATCTATCTATCTATCTATCTATTTTTGTAGATGTTTAAAGTTTACACTCATAGCAGACTGAAAACAGAATTTAACTTGATGTAATCTATTTGATGAATTTTAAGAAATAATAAGGAATTAATAATGTTTTATGCTCTAAAAATGAATATGGCAGATCTGAGGCTAGGGATCTGCACTGGCAATCGGAATGTTGCCGGTTCGAATCCCATAAATGCCAATAGGGACTCTGCTCTGGTAGGCCCTTGAGCAAGGCCTTTAACCTGCAATTGCTGAGCGCTTTGAGTAGTGAGAAATGCGGTATATAAATGCAAAGAATTATTATTATTAATATTTTTATTTCATATTGTAAAGAAAATGCTATAATTGTTTCTGTGTGAGATAATACAGCTTGTATGTTATATAACTGGAAATAAAGTTTCATTTAATATAAAACAATATCTGTCTATCTACCTGGAGACAAAAAAAGTTCTATCTATCTATCTATCTATCTATCTATCTATCTATCTATCTATCTATCTATCTATCTGTCTGTCTGTCTGTCTGTCTGTCTGTCTGTCTGTCTGTCTGTAACAAGCCATCTCATTATAATAAACTAGCTGTGTAAGCCTGTGCTGTAAAAAGCCCAGGCTCCTAGAAACCATGGATTCTGGCACTTCAATCAATCGATCGCATCGGTTGTGCATTAGTGACTAAGCGAGTCTCTTTTCGGCAGTTTCACTTTGGTGACAGAGTCGATTTCTTTGAACATCATGCTCTACCCTTGCACTTCCAGACAGACAGGCAGGCAGGCAAACAGACAGACAGACAGACACTCACTTCCACGCATAGATGTTTATATATAAGATTAGTAGGTGGCAGTGTTCCTCACCAACAGTTCTAGTTTGGACACCTGGAGGACTGCATGTGAATTGGAGTCCAGAAGCGCAGCCCTGTAGAGTTCCATGGGTGATGATAGAGGGCGCTGCCAGGGGAGGATCTCCCTGGTTTCCATATGACCCTGAAGTGCTCCAATAAGCCATAACGTGCCACCAGAAGTACTCCTGGGTCCATCTTAAAATAAGGCCACCGCCATACCTCATTGAGTCAGAATTGGGATGCAGCGGCTCGGGCAACACTCAACTGGAGGAGAGAAGGAGAGAAAAAAAGAGAGAGAGCTAAAGAGAGCACTTAAAGTCTGTGTATTGACTGGGTTAATTGTTATAATTGAATTGGCTGGATTAAAAATCCTTTATTTTGAACCTATTGTTGTGTTTTGTCTTGTGTTTGGGGGCTTACTGGTGCCCCCTACTGTTAACAAAGTACAATAACAATTTCTTTTCCTGCTGTATTATGATAGATGAGTTACAACTCTTCCCGTTGAACAAGGTAAGATGACTCGCTAGCAGTACAGTGTAAGTCATTACAATCGATTGTTCATTAATAGTTACACAAATAGTGGTGTTAATAGGTTAGACATTCCAGAACTGCTTTTTAACTAAGCAACATGTTATTCCACTAAGGGTTAAGGAGGATTAAGTCATGAATTATGTGAACCAGGGGCTCTCTTACAACATCAGTTATAATTAAAGTTTTGATTGGGATACACACTGAAAGAGATATGTCAGATGTGCTGTTTTACCTGGGATTAGACCAAACAAGGGGTCTTTGAGGTCTCGAAACCCCAAACCTCTCACCAGTGGTTATACCAGTGCACAGGAGAAGACACAGGAAACTATGGCTTTTCCTAATTAATATTTTCTTGCTATTCATATTTTGACATCTAGTCTTCCTTAAAACCTTATTTAGTGTCATCTTTCGTCATGGTATTCACCTATTATTCTTGTTCTACTCCCTAGCTGCTATTACAATTAAATACCTCCAGATGACATACACCTTGCCTCACTGTTTACAGTACTCCATTTCTATTTTGTACTATTCAGCATAGCTTCAGTTTTCATCGTAATATATGGATTTTTATAAAACCTTTTGTGTCTCTGGCATCTGCCCTTAAAGAAATGGTGAGAGATTAGCTACATGGTATCATCAGCTGATTGCAGGAATAATTAAAAGGTTGTGGGTAGTAGTTTGTTGAGTGAGCAGGGTCGACGTACATATTCTTTGGAGTTCAGTTCAGTTCATTTTTGTACAACAAACTTCACTGAGAGCAGGCTCAAAGAGCTGTACAAAGTTCACAGGAGTACACTCTTGTCAAACAAGCAATCTTCGGGAGTGTCTAACATGTTCTTGTATGGGGAGACACTGGGAGAAAGTTAAGGAACTAACAACTCTTCCATTTCCACCTTTAGAATGGAGGAATAGCTACTGGAACAGACGCCACTTCCAGAAGAACAATTCCCACAAATCCTCCTCTTTCACTCACATGGCCATGCTGTATAAGCCAGAACTTGACTGGAAGTTGGGGTTCATTCTGGATTCAGTTATCCAAGGGGATGGTCCTCATAGCAGGTAACGACATGAACCCTGGTGGAGAACTGCCTAACTTGTTTGCTTTTGGTGTTTCAATATTCTTTGCTGGCCATTAAACGGGCATTCTCCAAAGACCCAGACACTGTATCCTCTTCCGTTTTCATTTTTTTTTCACACTCCATGTTATTCATTCATTTTCTGAACCCACTTTTCCAAGTGCAGTGTCACAGGAGTTATGGGGTCCAAAGCATAGGACATGGGGCACACCCTCTGTTGTAGACCCAGTTCAGATCCCAGCCTGTCTTTGGAACATAACTGGAAACTCAAGATCCTCTCATGGAACCTATGAGAACATGAGGAGAATCTGGGGTTCTACATTAAATATCTGCTATATTTTTATTTCATTTTAAAATGTTAGCTGTTGATATCGTCATAAAAAAAATTAAATTTTTGGACCATTTGGTCATCTGTATGACTAGAAGAGATGTTCTTTCCACGTGTTCTTCTGAAAACACTGGAGCAGCAAATGGAATGCAACATTGGCACCTAACATCTCCTTAAGAATTATCATCGTAGCAAAGATATTATCTAGACTTTCACTTGCCAGTACATGACATGTTAAGAGTGTCTAGTCCAACAAATGTATTTATTACCCTATCCAAAAAAAAGAAAAATGTAAGTTGGACTTAACATGATGGTTGAAAAGGATACATGATCTGTTCCTCAGAAAACCCACACACATAAACACTACGGTGCAAGTCTCAAGCACTTATAGAAGTATGTTGTAAAGTATTTATTAATAAACATCCTAGAAAAGGTTTCATTTAGTACAAAATGATATCTGTCTATCTACCTGGAGACAAATAAAGTTCTATCTATCTATCTATCTATCTATCTATCTATCTATCTATCTATCTATCTATCTATCTATCTATCTATCTATTGTTACCGCTACAGCAGGGGGATGCAGCTGCCCTTCAGAAACCCCCTCTTAAACAGTTTTTCAATTGGAGGATCAGCTGCTGGCTTGCCGTGCGACATGCTCCTCATGTTGAGCTTCAAACATTTAAAAGACCGAGCCGCAGCCATCCTGTGTTTCACTCTCCTTTCTCTCTCCCCCCAGACTCCCTCTGCTCTGGCTGCTGCTTTTGAATCTCTGTACCCAAATGATGAAGAAGACTTTGTGTTCTTTTGAGCAGGAATTGGGGCCAATGCCTCATGTTTGACTGCTGTTCCTTGGGAGGACGGATCACCTCTGATAGTGAAAGAGACTTGTGTTTGTATCTGCCTGAGCAGCAATAACATTTCTACTCCTTGGAAAACCTTCCGTACTCTGCTGTGCAACTTTGTGACCCAAGCTTGACACTATCTATCTATCTATCTATCTATCTATCTATCTATCTATCTATCTATCTATCTATCTATCTATCTATCTATCTATCTATCTATCTATCTATCTATCTATCTATCTATCTATGCCATGCCATGCCATGCCATTATAATTAAAACATATCACATAGCCTGAGTCTTACCTATCCAAAGAACAAAGAAGCAAGGCTTAATCTGAAGCAATCACTCAGAGAAGCTGAAGGTTCTAAAGGTTACCAAAATGACTGCTCTTCAGGCTCAGTTAGTTTAGGATAACATTAAAAAACACGTACCTGCCAAGATTCTAAACAAGTTTTTGGATTATTCTTCATAGCCTAAATTACATTTTTTTTCATACTTTAAGTTGCAAGTGCCCAGGAGGACAGATGGGCATGCCAGCCAGGATGGAGGAGGATTTCTTGCCTAGACAGGAAGCCATAATGGAAGGATGTCCTGGTTTACAGACATTACCCAGCTGGGACACCTTATAATTCCCATCCTGGCTGGGATACCGGAAAGAATAATGGACTGATCGACAAATGATCGAAAATGAACATGAGGTACCAGCATCAGCTGACTGGTCCACAGATGATCGTGATGCTGAACAGGACCGCCACTTACAATGAAAAGAGGTACAAACCAGATTGCGATGCACTGTGACCATCGCTAACCACCCCCACCATATGAAGACAGCTTGGCAGCCAGCTTGCCATGCATTTGTGGCAAACTGGCAGCCACAGCATGCAGCCACAGACATTTATGTTGATTTTTGTGTGAAACCATTCCTTTGTGTGCTTTTCAGAAAACTGTGTTTTTTGGAAAAAATATTCAGCCCTCGAAGGGTTAAGGACATTTCAGTACTTTGCTCCCAACAGCTTTCCTTCAACCGTAACTAGTCTTCCTGTCCCTGATGCCGCCAGCACCGTGCTTCATCAGTTGGAATGGTATTGCACAGGTGATTAGCCGTCCCGCGTTTCCTCCAGACAAGATTCTGAGAACTGAGGCCACATTGTTTAATCTTGGTTTCATCAGACCAGAGAATCTTGTTTCTCACAGTCTGATAGTTCTTTAGGTGCCTTTTCACAAACTTCATGTGGACTTTGATGTGTCGTCTGGCCACTCTATCATAAAGCCCAGATTAATGGAGTGTTGCAATCGTGGTTGTCCCTCTGGAAGTTTGTTTCATAGCCTTCTCCAAATTTGTACCTCAACACAGTCCTGTCTCTGAGCTTTGCAGGCAATTCCTTTGACCTCATGGTTTGTTTTTTGCTCAATTGTGGGGCCCTCTCTAAACAGGTATGTGGCTTTACTAATCAGTCCAATCAACTGAACTGAAAACAGATGGACTCTGTGGACACCAGCGGGAGCTCCAGCTCCACAAACACCCAACAGAAACAGGCACGGACACAAGTTAAAAGGCACAAAGAGTCTTTTACTGTGGGAAACTCTTCGAATCAAGTGTTTCCCACTACAGCCTGTGGTATAGCGGGTCCACAGCTCAGATCGATAAGGCCAGTTTTTAAAGAGGGGGTGTGGTAGTGTGGCTGGAGCAGTTCCCAGGCTCTTCGTGATGTGGGCGGTCCTCGCTTCTGTGTACAGGTGAGGAATCGTCCGCATCCGTAATAAACAGGAGAAGCGCGAGGCAGAGAGTTAAGAAAAAGAAAGTGAACGGAGGTTAAAGGAGAAGAAGGCGGCAGGAAGGAGGAAGGAGAAAACCGGTGCGTGAGTGAGTGAAGGCACGCTCGCTGTCGAGAGCAGAAGGCAGTTGGGCAGTGAGCCCTAGTGGGGTGTTTGGCCGGCACCTGGGGGCAGTCAGTAGTGGTTGCTCCTGCTGAGCGTTAGTGAGGAGCGGGAGTGACCGGAAGGAGGATGGCTTGCCGCATATGGCTGCGGGAGTCTGGGACTTGGGAAGTGAAAGCCCCAGCGTGAGCACCCTGGTCGCTGGGGAGCCCAAGTCACGGTCTGGTGGACCCTACCGGAGCCAGGGATCAGAAAGGTGAACAGACCAGCAGAAGACAGAGAAGGTCATCTGCAGGTAGGGTGACTCCCCTGGAGCATAGTCTGGATGGGAGAAGCAGGCATCGGTCTTTGTTTTTAAAAGGACTGCTTCCAGCCATTGTTTTAACCCTGTTTTTAACTGGATTTATTATTGGATTTTAACCTCCACATTTTTCACTTGTTTTTAATGGATTATTAATCTTTATGCACAGAACTTGTTTTTGAACACTTTGTTTTTTGTTTTGTTTTAAATAAAAACACCTTGCACATTTTGCACTATCCCCTTGCTTCGTTGTTGATGTCTTCACTGTCCATCTCATCTGGTTACATTACCGACAGTGTTGGGTTCGAGAGCTCCCCAGAAGCCAGATGGGAGCGTGGAGCAGAACCCGCATCGTCACGCCGCCACAACTACAATTAGCACAGTAGCACACAATAACTCTTTTCTCCCTGTTCTTTCTCAGTCACTCTTCCACTGCCTCCTCCACTCCTCTGCACAAGCCTCGTCCACTTTCCACCCGACTCTGGCTCGTCCATGTGAGGCTGGCAGCTCCTTTTATGGAGTCCTCAGAAATACTTCCGTTGTGCCAAAGAATTGGCCCGATAACACTTCTGTGTAAGATGGGAACCCCACAAAGTAGAGCTCTCCAGTTCTCGCAACCTCCCCTGGCGGCACCCATGGAACCCAACAGGGCTGAACCGAAGAACTCCATGTCCCATGATGCCCTGTGGGAACTCAGGTGGCTGCCGTCTAACACTCCGGGGGAGTGAGGTATAGTGGGTCCCCAGCTCCCAGCAAAGGCCAGTTTAAAATAAGTAATCACCGCGCTCGCGGCTTGGTGACAGGGCGTGGTGGTTTTGTGGCTGAAGCAGTTCTCAGGGCGATTCGCGATGTGGGCATTTCTCACCTAAGTGCACACGTGAGAGACCGCCCGCATCCGTGATTGTTCCTGGGGCTGATAAAACAGAAGCGCGCGCCAGCTAGGAGGAAAAATGAAAAAAGAAAAAGAAAGGAAGAGAAACGTACGGAGGTTGCAGGAGAAAGCAGGAAGTAAGAGAAAGTGCCGGTGTGGGAGAGCGAGCGAGTGAGTGAGTGCAGGCTCGCATGCAGCTGTACAGGAAGCCTGGCTGTTGGGCCGACACCTGGGAGTAGTAGTAGTGGTCGCTCCCGCTGAGTGACCAGTGGTGAAGGGCAGATGACTCTCCGTGGAAGGCAGCAGGAGTCGGGACTTGGGACGTGGATTTCTCCAGCGTGAGAGCCCTGGTCGTTGGGAAATCCAAGTCACTGTTTGGCGGGGCCTACCATAGCCAGGGATCGGCAAGGTGAACCGAACAGTAGGACAGTGGAGACAAGGCCAGCTGCTGAGAGGGAGACTCTCCTGTTGCAGGGCCCAGACAGGTGAATCAGGGGAGCCACCAGAGGAAAGGAGACACCGGGTTTGTTGTGGTTTTTAAAAAGGAATGCTTCCTGGGTTATTTTAACCTCGTTGTTTTTAAGAAGACTTTTTTTCTATATTTTAACCTCCACGTTTTCATGTTTGTTCTTATGGGTTATTTATTTAAGAAAGACCGTTTTGAATCACTGCACTTATTTATTTGGACATTGTTTTGTTGTTGTCTTTTAAATAAAAGCACTTGGCACTTTTATACACCATCCCCTTGCTATGTGGTTGCCTCACTGCTTAGCTCATCGGTAACATTACCGACGGTGTCGGGTTAAGGCCCCCCGGACAGCAGACAGGAGCATGCATCAAACCCACATCGTCACAGGGAGATAATACTCTGTGCATGCTCAACCTCCCAAACCGATCCCTCCATCTCAAGCCTGTCCCTCACAACTCCAAACAATGTGAAGAAACGTCTCGGTGACAATCAGCAGTATGGCGTGCACCTGAACCAAATTTCAAGTGTCAGTCACTCTGAATACTTGTGTCAATGTGAAATTTCACTTTTTTATTTCTAATAAATTTTGAAAAATCTTCTGCTTTCACTTTGACGTTCTGGCATATTGAGTGTTGTTTGATGAGGGAAAAAAAATGATTTTAGTATAAGGCTGCAACATAATAAAACGTGAAAGGGGAAGGAGTCTCAATGCTTTCTGAAGACACTGCATTTCCACATGCGACTATTTCTGTCCAGTCCAGAGCTAAGTCAGCAGTAACCCATGTCAACCACCTTCAATCTCCGGTGTTACTGCTGCATTCAGAAGACAAAGGAAGCAAAGTGCAGTAGTGCTAAATGAAACCAGAGAACACATAATAAAACATATATACGAATTACCAGGAAGATTAACAATGCGTTCTTGTTGTAAAGTTCTCCATGTGCTCTTTTTTGATTCACATAAGCGAGTGGCATGCAGGGAACACTCCTCCAATAAAGTTGTCGAAAATGGCTTACACAATAGGCAAACTGAAAGTGAGTGTTATATTACTAGTGCTTGCTGACTTCTAATTCCTGTTCAAGCTAAAGTGGCCTCCCCAGAGTACTTTTGTTGCACGTCATTCGAAATTGCTCAAATTTCTCAAGGTGGAAAGAAAATATATATGTTCCCCCAATCAGCAACAAAATCCACCGTGCGAGGTTTCCAGTTAAGCCTAATGATCTGCAAATTCTGGTGGAAATTCTGCATTACACACGAGGGCCTTGATACCACCATAACAAAAAGAAAGCAACTGTTCCCTGAAAAGAAATCGATTCTAATGAGTAGGACAGTCAGCTGTAATAAACTATTTATTTGGCCCAAATGCAGTACCGCTGAGACTTATATGAATGCCTTCCTTACTGAAAGATGTGGAATTGATATTCACTGATATTTTAATTTTGGTGATACTCAGCCCAAACTAGCTTTGTACCAAGTCCTTTTTAAAATGATGGTCAAGTATCCTGGTGTGGTCTCCATGGCTCAATGTTACCTGCTACAGCTGTTTCGATTCAATGCCAGGCCTTTGAGAATGGCCACATTGTTGTACAAGCACAAAAAACGCATTATCTTCCTATCATTTGCATGAAACACAAACACACATACTGTCGTGTCAGGTCTGTCTGCAACAACTCAGCTCCCAGTGGACCTATTTTGTTAAAGTTTGGTAGGCTTATCCTAATATAAGCCTGGAGTGGTGACTCTGAGGCTAGGGATCTGCACTGGCAGTGTGAGGGAATATCAGTCTACGTACATTGTATCTGTCCATGCGGGCTCGTTGTTGTAGCTGTGTCAGTTGTTGAGCTGTGTGGTTTTGGAGCCGAGACAGTTTTGCTTCCGCGGTGTCAGACGCGCTTCCACACTATGTCGGATTTGATTTGTGAACCTTTGTGGACTCCGTAGTGTGTTCCGTTTCACTCTGGGGCGGGGCGTTGACTCCTCTTGTTTTATTATGTCTCCTGCATCCATGGGCATGTACCTGCTTCCATATTACTTCTCTCCCGTTTCACTCTGGGGCAGGGGGCTTTGTGTGGCACCTGCGCACTATGTCTCCTGCGTCCACGGGCATGTCCCTGCGTCCATATCCGGTTTACCATTAGTAATATGGATACCCTCACATTTACTTACATTAAATTTCTTCTCCCAAAGCCAGCATGCTGTCCAAGTCCCCCTGGAATCATTCAACTGATTCTAGATCGGGGGTCCCCAACTCCAGTCCTGGAGGACCACTGTGGCTGCAGGTTTTCATTCTAACCCTTTTCTTAATTAGTGTCCTGTTTTTGCTGCTAATTAATTTCTTTTGAATTAATTTGAATTGACTTGCTCGTGAAGACTCAGACCCCTTAATTGTTTCTTTTTTCCTTAATTAACAGAAAAACAGTCATAAGATATAAAATGAGCCAAAACAGGACCAGCAAACTGTGTCCATCATACAATATCTGAAAATAAAGAAAGGTGAAGGTCTCAGGAATGTTGATCTGCTCAGGTCCTCTAAACATTTTAACGGAGCTCTTAGAAAAGAGAAAATCAACAATTTCATAAATGTCTGCTATTGCACAATGAGAGCAGCAACAAGCCATGGAAGTAAAGAACGGGTTTAATTAACAATGAGAATCGGCACCTAATCAAGCAACTCGTTGGAGTGAAATTGGTTGGAGTTTGAGGCCCTGACTTAGTTGGTCTTCTGTTGGCTCACTCACTTCACATTTCACTTCTGTTTGGGTGCCATTTAAGGAAAGAAATGAAGCAATTCAGAGGAACAAATCTTAATAAACAAGTCAATTAAAATTAATTCAAAAACAATTTAATTAGCAGCAAAAACAGGTCACTTCTATCTATCTATCTATCTATCTATCTATCTATCTATCTATCTATCTATCTATCTATCTATCTAATAAGAAAACGGTTAGAATGAAAACCTGCAGCCACTACAGCCCTCCAGGACTGGAGTTGGGGACCCCTGATCTAGATAATCTGTCATGCATCTGCTTGTTGTTTATATTCCTATCCTTTATGTATATTAAAAAGAGCAGCACTGACCTCTGACAGAGACCACTTTTAACAGCACCTAACTCTAATAAAATGTTCTTCACACAGCATAAAATTCTGTTTTGTTCTTTTGCCTTTTCTCTTGTGTTTCCTTCATGTTTAATCATCAGCAGTCCTCTCATTCCATAATCTACGGTGTTTTCCAAATTTATTACAAATAAAGTAGCATGTACCATTGACATTAAGTATTCAAACGTTTTATTTCACTGAAGCACCTTGGCCAGTGATTCCACTCTGGAGTCTTCTTGGCTATGATGTGACACCTGGATTTAGAGATTTTCCACCATTTTTCTCTGCGGACCTTCTCAAGCTCTGTCAGGCTGGATTGAGATCATCAGGGGACAGCTGTTTTCAGGTCCTTCCAGAGATGTTTAATTGGGCTAAACTCTGGCTGCGCCACTCAAGGACATTTGCAGAGTTGTTCCTAAGCCACTCCTGTGTGGTCTTTGTTTTGAGCTTTGAGTCATTGTCCTGTTGGAAGGTGAATCTCGGGTCAGTCTGAGGCCCAATGCTTTCTTGATCAGGTTTTCATCAAGGATATCTCTGTACTTTGTTCCGTTCAGCTTTCACTCCACCCTTTCTAGTCTCCTAGTCCCTGCCACTGAAAAACAACCCCACAGCATGATGCTGCCACCTCCGTGCTTCACAGATGGAATAGTATTGTCAGTCAGTCAGTCATTTTCCAACCCACTACATCCTAACACAGGGTCACGGGGGTCTGCTAGAGCCAATCTCAGCCAGCACAGGGCCCAAGGCAGGAACAAACCCCGGGCAGGGTGCCAGCCCACCACAGGGCACACACACACACCCACACACCAAGCACACACTAGGGACAATGTAGAATCGCCAGTCCACCTAACCTGCATGTCTCTGGACTGTGGGAGGAAACTGGAGCACTCGGAGGAAACCCACACAGACACGGGGAGAACATGCAAATTCCAGGACCTAGGAAGCAAACCCAGGTCTCCTTACTGCGAGGCAGCAGCACTACCACTGCACCACCGTGCTGCCCGAATAGTATTGTGCAGATGGTTAACAGTGTCTGGTTACCTTCAGACATATTACTTAGAATTGAGGCCAAACGTCAATTTTTGTTTTATCATTCCAATAGACTGAGAGTCCTTTGGGTGCCTTTTGACCAAACTCCAAGTGGACTTTCATGTGTCAGCTGCAGTGCTGCAGTGCTGCAGCAGTGGTTTTCCTTCTGAAAGCTTCTTCCATCTCTACACATGTTCTCTGGAGCTCATCCAGAGTGACCATCAGGTTCTTGGTCAATTCTCTTATGAAGGCCCTTCTCCTCTGATTGCTCAGTCTGACTGGGGAGCCCAGCTCTAGGAGGAGTTGTGGTTGTTCCAGAACTTATTCTACTTAAGAATTATGGAAGCCACTGCGCTTTTTGAAACTTTCCGTGCTACAACCTTCTGCAGATCTGTACCTCGACACAATCCTGTCTCTAAGCTCTGCAAGCAATTCCTTCAAACACATGGCTTGGTTTTTGCTCTGAGACAGGATGCAAACCTTGGGGTCTGCTATTGACAGATGTGTGCCTTTCCTAATCAGCAGCAAACAGTTGAATGGACCACAGGTTGACTCCAAACAAGGTGTGGAATCATCTCAATGATGATCAATAGAATAGGATGCACCTGAAACAAACTTGTAGCGTCATAGCCAACAGTCTGAATACTTGTGTCAATGTGATTTTCCAGTTTTCTATTTTTAATAAATTAGCAAAAATGTCGAGAAGTGTCCAGCTGCAGTCAGGACAGTTTTAGGCCTCGGAAAGATCCAAGCACTTCAGACACTATCAGGTCCATAATTTGACGACACCTTCTGGAGCCCCTCCCCTGTTTCGTTGGTGAACTGACTTCTATATTACACTCCCATCGTGATGATTTCAATTCCCTCTAGTTCCTTAACTCAAATCTGTATTCAGCATTTATTAAACTTCTAAACTATCAAGATCTCTGTCATATTAGGAACAAATTGAAAAAAAATCCCAACTTCGCTCGCCCACCCCTGGGTTTGGTTTACCCGGATATAAATTTTAAAGAGATTGTTATTTTCATGAGAATTGTTACATATGCATTATTTTCACTTTTACTTTAAAACTTAGTAAAAACAATACTTGTCCTCTCTTTCCTGCCCCGGGCGTCGTTACATCTCTTTCTCGCTGCTCGTGTTGTGAGATGCCATCGGATCAGCTGCTGTCTTTCTCCTGCTGCTGCTGGCGAGCTGCATGTTCTTTTGTTGTGCTGCACATCAATCATTTAAAGGCCTGTAGAGCAGCTGTCCTTTTTCCACTTCGTATCTCTGCTTCTTGCGTTGTGAAGGGGGCGCTGAATGCATGCTAAGGAGTTGCAGTCGGATCATCTGCTGGCTTGTTGCTGCTGGCGAGCTGTGTTTTCTGCTAGTCATGCTTTGCATCGATCATTTCAAAGCCTATACAACAGCTGCCCTTTTGCCACTACACGTCTCTGCCACTCTAGTTGTGAGGGTGGGGGGACGGGGGGGGCTGAACGCACGCTAAGGAGAAGCGGTCGGATCATCTGCTGGCTTGCTGTTGCTGCTGCTGGCAAGCTGCATGTTCTGCTTGTTGCTTGTTGTTGTTTTAAGAGCTGGGAGCACATGATGTCTGTCTGCCAAAAGCATTCCAACAACTGCTTGGTTAGATGTCCGTGAACTTGTCTTAAATGGTGTCTCACTGCCTTGTCTCGTGGGACGTCAAATTGTCTTCCAAGAAGATCAGGTCTCGTCTCCCTAGTCTCCCTCCCTCACAGGATTTTATTTTTATAATAGAGAGATACATTTTATATCTGCGTTTGCCATGTCTCATTCATGAGACTGCACTTTTTATTACGTTAGTTATATGCTGCACTAAATGGAGTAGTGGCTCTGTGGCTAAGGATCTACACTGTGTCATAAGAAAGACACGAAGACATCATAAAGGTTTGGGGCAGCCACCTATATAATATACCTTGGCTGCAAAAAGGATTTGAAATAGTTGTGAGATATTAACAAGACTGAGTCCAAAACAGAACTGATGATGTGGAGGCAAGATGGTGGCTTTAAAGGCCAGGGCAGGAAGTGATGTCATCAAGGCTGGAACCGGAAGTGATGTCATTGGGGGCCGGAAATGATGCCGACAATAGGGACGGACCCGGAAGTGATGTCATCAGAGGCATCAGGCCCAGAAGTGATGTCATCTGAGGCATCAGATCCGGAAGTGATGTCATCAGAGTCGCCAGACCCGTGTGGGATTTCCCAAGAATGGTCTGCAAGGGATTCAGAAAGACAATTAGTGCACCTCGCCGCCCCTAGACTTACTACCGTCTTTTTCCGAAATTAAGACATCCCCCGAAAATAAGCCCTATCGAGATTTTCGGAACTTTTTGTAATATAAGCCCTCCCCCGAAAATAAGCCCTAGTTAAAATAATGTGAAAAAAAGAATTCGTTAAAAAATGCTGTTGATTTATTAAGTATGTTTAGCTTCCCTAATACTCGTATTTCAGAGAAATGTTTGAAATAAAATATTCCGAGAAATTCATTGTTTACCTCTACAGTTCGTTTCAAATTAATTCTTGGAATTTATCTTAAAAATACAACATAAGGCAGCATGAATACATAAATATTGTGCCCGCTCTGCTCTGCTGTGTTGTACTGCGTCGCGCATATCGCAGAGTATGGTCGAATGAGGTGGGGAGGGGGTGGAGGGGGGCATGCATATGCGGAATGCGACGGAACGCGTCGTTGGCGCACACTATAAATAATTGTTCGTTAAGGCAGCAGTCTACATTGAGCGACAGTGCAGATACAGTGTTTGTTCATTTCAGTCTTGTAAGTCTGATTATTTCCTCATACGTAATTTTATTTTTTATAAAGTGAATAATTTTTAACCGCAGTTAAAATGAGTACAAAACGAAAGAGCTATTCCGTCGAGTACAAAAAGGGAATTGTGGAAGACTCCAGGGGTGTAAATCTTGATTTATGACGATGTTCCAGAAGAAGATGACATGACTGTAATTGAATGAATTTTAATTTCTGTATTCTGTGTAAAATAAATAAATATTAAATAAAAATATATAAATATACTTTTATTTTGTCCTCCCCCGAAAATAAGCCCTAGTGCGTATTTTGGACCAAAAAAGAAAGTAAGACAGTGTCTTATTTTCGGAAAAAGACGGTATTACTTAGGCCCTTTAGCTGTCTCCTACTTGCACATTTGTGACAACTGGTAATAAGAAGGCTGACCCCATATAAAAATGGGAAATGCTAAGGAAGAAGACGAAGAAGAATAAATAACATGCTGCACTCAGCTATGATTAACACTACATATTCGTATAGACTCTGAATCGAATAAATCATATAAATTGTGTGAACAGTCAAAGTATGCAATACTACGCACCAGACATTTAGGAGCTCTTTAGAGTGCTGTCTTTGTGGTCCCCTCTGTGCTATATCATTAGTACTGTATTATTAGTGATGTACAAATTTTAAAGTTTTATATAAATTGTGGCAGAGTTTATGCGCCAGAGGAATGACACACAGTGAGTCAGAAGCGGTCAGAAGCACAAAGAGGTATAAAGTAGTTGTTTGAGTCGCCCAGCTAAGCCCTTCCCTGTTAGCCGAGCGGCTTTGCATAACCATTGGTGATGACTCGCGACCTCACGGCAAGTATGAAGATACATTTATTACATTAGCACGACAGTTTATCCTGGTGAAGTTTTTTTATTTAAAATAAATAAATATTTTTTGCACACGTGTTTAGTTTTCCACCATTACTATAATAGTACATTTAGCAGAAAAGTGTGGGGGTGTGGAAAGTGGGTGGAGTCAAAAGAGATGTAGCTGACTGGGGTGTCATATTACAGGCATCAGGATGTCTCAGGTGGCTGAGTCTGTCCGAGGCCTAAAACTTTCCTGACTGCAGCTGGACTCTAGTGAAAATGTCTAAAGTGCTGTTTAAACTTTGGCATCCCAGAATATTTAGCATTGTTTGATGAGGTAATAATGAATTTAGCACAAGGCTGTATAACATAGCAAAATGTGAAAAAGTGAAAGAGTCTGAATACATCCTGAAGGCACTGATGTTGTTTCAGAAAATGTTTTATTGTGTTACATGCTACAAGTCTGCTGCAGTTGCTTTTATTTAAGTCTCACAGCAAACCAGTTTGTTTCTTCGTACCGGTCCCAAGCCCGGATAAATGGGGAGGGTTAAGTCAGGAGGGGCATCCAGCGTAAAATTTTGACAAATCAATATGCGGAAAACAATTTTGGATGATCTGCTGTGGCAACCCCTAACAGGAGCATCCGAAAGAAGAAGAAGAAGTCACTATTAAATATACTAGAAGGCTTTCAAAGTTTCATTAAAATCTAACATGGTGTGGCAAGCGGCTGGGGGTGACACCCAGCCGGGATGCCCGGAAGGACCGGAGGAGAGATTATGCCTCCTTCAGACCATGAGGGGGGTCGCCTGGTGGCTTTGAGGACCACGGGAACTGAGCCTGGAAGCTCGACCCTATAGGGGCCCGTGGTCACTGCCACGGAGCACCCCAATGCCTGGAGAGTCCTAGTCCTCAGCACTTCCGAGAAGAGGACCAGGAACACCCGGAGTGCTTCCGGGTGCACAGCCGGTAGTTCCGCCACACTGGGGAGTGCCAGCGGAAGATTATCGGGAGGCACCTGGAGCACATCCGGGTGACTATAAAAGGGGCCGCCTCCCTCAGTTCGATGGCTTGAGTCGGGAGCGGAGAACGACGGAGCTCGGGAGGAGAGGAAAGGAGGCGGCCTGAAGAGAGAGAGGCATCAGTGAGAGAGGCCTGGACTTTGGGGAGTATGTTTCACTTGTACATAGTATCTATATATATAATTCACTAAGCCGCCACCAGCGCAAGCAAGACACCCATGAAAGCACGCAGGACGGAGCCAAATAGGATAGGGCGACAACTCACAGAGCCACGCCCACCAACTCGGACGTGACAACTCACAAAACATGCCGTCATTTGCATTCATCTCTGCTACAGTGCACATGCACCTCTGAGCCACGTTGACTTTTCAGTTACGACGCACGACGGTGTCCACCATCGCAAACTGTTTTACACGCTACATACAGCGATTCACATCCACGACAAACATGCTTCTTCTTAGATGGTCCTGCAGGAACACGGAAAACGTTTCCCCGCCCACCAACACTCCTTATTACCCGGCCCGCGTCCACCCCCGCTCTCCAGGCATTCACACTGCCTGCTCATGTGCCCGGACGCAACAACTCACCAACCACCCCGTAATAAGTCGCTTTCGTCTGTGCTACAGTCCACATGCACCTCTGAGCCACGTTGACTTTTCATTATTCTTTTAGGTTACGACACATCCACCATCGCAAAACATGGGAAACGAACGACGAAGCCCCACCCACAAACTAACCCTCCTCCCACGTGATAGGGAATGCACCTCACAGCCCCGCCCACCAACTCTCACCATCCTCCCACATCCAAACACATACTCACTCGCTTTGGTCTGTGCTACAGTCCACATCCAGCTGTAAGCCGCGTTGACTGTTCATTTGCCTTTCATGGCCACCGCTTCAAATGTATTTCATGGAAACAACACTTCTTTCAATGTTATACAGATTCCTGCACACGCGCTACACTGAATGGATCAACGTGTGTCTACCCGGCGCAGAGAGGCATGGGTGAGCCGTTGAACCCCATTCGTGCTGGAAACGAGGGCTTGCAATTGTTCCTCACGAACGAGGAATTCCCAGTAAGTGCGGGTTATACGTTCGCACTGATTATGTCCCTGCCCTTTGTACCATGGTCAGGTGGCTTGGTGGATTATATAAAGAAAAGCAGCCAGAACCGCAAAGAACAATGAAAAGTCTACGTGGCTCAGAGGTGCATGTGGACTGTACCAGAGACAAAAGCGAATGAGGAGAGGAGTGGGGGTGGGCATATGAGCAGGCAGTGCATACTGAACGAGAAATCAGAAGACTAGCACGACAGAGGGGGCGGAATGGGCATCTTTCCCCTCTCCTAACATTCCGCCCTCCGCACCCGAGCGCCATCCACCCCCGTCCCTCGCTCTGGGAGGAGAAGGCGCGACGGCGGTCCTCCAGTTTTCAGTCACGGACAATTGTATGTTGGTTCGTGCCGTGCATTGTTACAATGTTACTTTTCTTGGTGATTTATTAAATTACGGATTTTTCAAATGTTCATTTTTTCCCTGTGCTTAAAAATCATTAAAAAAGCAGCCTGATTATGTGGCGTATGCTACGCCGCAGGTTGGCTAGTTGTAAATAAACGTGTTGTGGTGCTTGAAACGATGTCTGCCTGTCTGTGTCTGGGCTGCTTTCCACAATGGTAATTAATTAATTAGTTAACACCCTCACTTACGCTACAACTTACTGCTTTCCAAACTGTGATTAACCCACCAAAGAAAAAAATAATAATTGATAAGTTTAATGGCTGCAGCTGTAAATTATTGGATGTAGTTAACAAAGATGGGCGGTGAGAAATAATTAAGTGACAACAGAATGGTCTCCTAATTACATTAAATTTATTAAGGGGTTGTAAAAAAAGATTAAAGCTTTCAGACCTTATAGCACTGGTATGGAAGAATTTCCTTTACATGTACAACGTGTATCCTTAAAAGCGAGGCACTGTTGATTTATTTACTAATCCTAAAGAGTGCCAAGAAAAGTTTGTCTTAACACCCTTCAGGTTGCTTCACACTTAATAAGGCCCACACATCTTTACTCAGAATTAATATCAACAGGCAATTCCTACCATTTCAATGGGTGTATTAAAAATTTTCAAAATACTTCTAACCTCCCTTTTCCGGTGGTAAACCCCTCTGAAAAGCTCTTGGGTGGGCCTCTGAATCAATGAGGCATAGGCATCTACTTTTGTTTAAAAAGAATATAAAAACATATGAAAAAAAAAAACGTGTATAATTATGGGCAACCAAACCAAACCATTTCTTTAGGTGCTGGCCAAATTCTGAATGTGCAACATGAGCAAATGGACACTTGAGGGGAGAATGAAAAGACGTATGGCAGTGCAGTTTAAGCGAGGACAAAGATGGAAATGGAGACATGAACTATAACGACAAAGAGAAAAGAAACCAAGGGCACTTGAATTTCACTGACCATTCCTGTAATTTTATCAAAGAGTTTATAGCAGTGGTCCTCAGCTCCAGTCCTGGAGGGCCCTCGTGGCTGCAGGTTTTCATTCTAACCCTTTTCTTAATTAGTGACCTGTTTTGGCTTCTGATTAACTTCTTTTGAATTCATTTTACTTGACTTGTTTTTTAACGTTTGTTCCTCTGAATTGTTTCATTTCTTTCCTTAAGTGGCACCCAAACAGAAATGAAACATGAAGTGAGTGAGCCAACAGAAGACCAATTAAGTCGGGGCCTCAAACTCCAACCAATTCATTCTAACCAGTTGCTTAATTAGGTGCCAAGTCTTGTCGTTAATTAAACCTGTTCTTTAATTCCATGGCTTGTTACTACTCTCATTGTGCAATAGCAGACATTTCCAAAATTGTCAATTTTCATTGTTTTAAGAGCTTTGTTAAAATCTTTGTGGACCTGAGCAGATCAGCATTCCTGAGACCTTCACCTTTCTTTATTTTCAGATATTGTATGATGGACACAGCGTGCTGGTCATGTTTTGGCTCATTTTGTATCTAATTATTGTTTGGCTGCTAATTAAGGAAAGGGGTCTGAGTCTTAATAAAATGATTTCAAAAGAAGTTCATTAGGAGTAAAAACAGGTCACTAATTAAGAAAAGTGTTAGAATGAAAACCTGCAGCCACTGCGGCCCTCCAGGACCGGAGTTGGGGACCCCTGATTTAAAGCATAAATTGAATGTTGCTGTTACTACCACATATGCATTCCTGTGGAGCAAAAATGTCATACAGATGGTGAGTATGTAATATTTTAGATAATGGGGGGGGGGGTGTTTGTAATGCTGTGGTCTTTTGCCCCAAGGTGCATTGCAATCACAGGGAACACTAACCTTATGTAATAGTCCAGTATGGTGTGACATGGAGCGCCATGCTTTACTATGGTATGGTATGGTATGGTGTTGGTACGTAACAGCATTTAGTAGGGGAGCGAGGCTTTTGAAATGTGGGGACTTCATTAGTGAGCCTCATTCAGCCACCCCAATGACTATTTTAATACATACCCATTATACAGTCAGTCAGTCAGTCATTTTCCAGCCCACTATATCCTAACTACTGGGTCACGGTGGTCTGCTGGAGCTAATCCCAGCCAGCACAGGGTGCAAGGCAGGAACAAATCCCGGGCAGGGTGCCAGCCACTTCAGGACACACACACACCCACACACCAAGCACACACTAGGGACAATTTAGGATCGCCAATGCACCTAACCAGCATGTCTTTGGACTGTGGGAGGAAACCGGAGCACCCGGAGGAAACCCACGCAGACACGGGGAGAACATGCAAACTCCACACAGGGAGGACCCGGGAAGCGAACCCAAGTCTCCTTACTGCGAGGCCCACCCATTAAACAACACACACAAATTCCAAGATCGATAACAGCTGTTATGACGTCACAGTGAGTGACCCTGTGCAGATCAGTGGGATAGTTTTCTTTTGAGTCTAAAGTCTGAACAAGGGGGCTAATTTAGAATCGTCAGCACTGGTAACCTGTGACGGTCCACTAACATTGTCATTTTCAGCACTTGCTGCACATTCATCTCTCTCTCATCATTACAGCTTTCTTGTGCATCCATCACACTGTTTTTTGTGTGGTCGCTTTCTTCATCAAACACCCCATCTCTCTCCATCTCATTCATTTGCTCTTACTTTCTATGCTTTGTTCGCTTCCCGGGTCCTCCCTGCATGGAGTTTGCATGTTCTCCCCGTGTCTGCGTGGGTTTCCTCCGGGCGCTCCGGTTTCCTCCCACAGTCCAAAGACATGCAGGTTAGGTGGATTGGCGATTCTAAATTGGCCCTAGTGTGTGCTTGGTGTGTGGGTGTGTTTGTGTGTGTCCTGCGGTGGGCTGGCACCCTGCCCAGGATTGGTTCCTGCCTTGTGCCCTGTGTTGGCTGGGATTGGCTCCAACAGACCCCCGTGACCCTGTGTTCGGATTCAGTGGGTTGGAAAATGGATGGATGGATGCTTTGTCATTGCCGCTTTGACCAGATGCTGTTGTGGACAGCTTGGAGCAAATAAGTGTGTGAGAGGAATCAAAGTTGACAGAGAAAGTCTAATTAGTGTAAACCGCGCTTATTTAGGGGTATTCAGAAGAGGTGTAATGATTTACTTCATGACGCAGTGTAGAAGTAAAAATATTAAAATGTGTGCTTCCATTTACATTTGTAAAGCCTGAAGTCTTTGAGATTTGCTATGGAGGTGCTGTACGAGAACAAATTGTATTAACTAGTGTATTGTAATTCTGAGTTGGTAATGGTAGATTGACCATCTAGCAATTTTTTGACTCCCATTGCTTGCCCAACTTACCTGAAAGAGGGTCTCTGTTTGAATTGCCCTTCCCAACATTTCTTCCTTTTTTTTCGATGAGAGTTTCTTCTCAGAGATTCAAGGCTGGGGGGGCTTTTGATTAAATAGGACCTGTTAAAGCACATTGAGGCATTCTTTGTGTGATTTTGGGCTGTACAAGAATTAATTGTTTACAACGGCAATCTCGAATATAATAGGAATTTGTCATTTTTCACCCTCTAACAGAGGTCCATGGAGGGCTAGCAAAAGATTTAAAATCAAAAATAGCATCATATTCATAATCGCTGCTCTTTTAATAGTCTAAAATGATACCCCCACTTACGTACATCTGAAGTTTGTCATTTTCACCTTTCTGCAAGTGGTTCTTGGAGGGGCTAGGGCCACCAGTAAAGAATCAAATATCAAAAATATTGTCATCTTTGTTATCAGCAAACTCAAAATAGCATAAACGATGCTCTATGTGCCCATATTACCTATTCCCCATTTTTTTGAAGTTTTGTGAAAAGGAGTCATTTTGACCACTTGTATCCCATTACAGGGTGAACCACTGGGGTCTGGTGATGTGGCATGAATTATCTGATTTCATTATTTGATAAATATGCAGCATCGATTCATTCTATTATTTCTATTTGCTGAAGACACCTATTGGCTTACTGTTTATCAGGACAGCTCAGGTCAGGTTGGAGAGCAGGCACTGGTACAGAGTGTTGCCGCACCCAGCACACAATGAAACAGCTCGGGATCCTGTTTGGTAACCACCCAGGCAGACACATGATCCAGTCCCACCCTACGGAAATGACCCTCTATCTGCCGCAGCCAGGTGTTATGTGGGTGACCACTTGGCCTGGTCCAGTCACTCGGGTCCTCTACAATGAGAGCCCTGCAAGCCGGATCACCCTCGGGGAATCCCGCCACATGGCTGTAGTGCCATGACTGACGCTCCCTCAAAATGCAGGTTATGTGCCTCATTCGGGACTCCGTGAGCAACTCCTCACTCGACACAAAGTCAAACCAGCGGTACCCTAGGATTCTCAGAAAAGACACAGCACCAAAGGAGTCCAGTCTTTGTCTCAGGTCACTGGATAATGTCCATGTCTCACAACTATATAGCAAGACAGGAAGCACTAGGACTCTAAAGACTTGGACTTTCATCCTCTTGCATAGATATCAGGAGCACCACGCACCCCTTTCCAGCATCCTCATGGCCCCCTTCTTCCTATGAAGTCAGCTACTGTTTATCATATGGGTCTAATTTATCAAATGGGACGGTTGTGGCAAGCGCCCTCTTCTACGCTGGGGTGGTGTGCTGGGGAGGCAGCATAAAGAAGAGAGACACCTCACGCCTGGACAAACTGGTGAGGAAGGCAGGCTCTATTGTAATAATAATAATAATTCTTTGCATTTATATAGCGCTTTTCTCACTACTCAAAGCACTCAGCAATTGCAGGTTAAGGGCCTTGCTCAAGAGCCTAACATAGCAGAGTCCCTATTGACATTTACGGGATTTGAACCGGCAACCTTCCGATTGGAGCTGGACAGTTTGACATCTGTGGCGGAGCGATGGGCGTTGAGCAGGCTCCTGTCAATCATGGAGAATCCACTGCATCCACTAAACAGTATCACCTCCAGACAGAGGAGCAGCTTTAGTGACAGACTGCTGTAAATGTCCTGCTCCACTGACAGACTGAGGAGATCGTTCCTCCCCCACACTATGCGACTCTTCAGTTCCACCCGGGGGGGTAAACGTTAACATTATTCAAAGTTATTGTCTGTTTTACCTGCATGTTTATCACTCTTTAATTTAATATTGTTTTTATCAGTATGCTGCTGCTGGAGTATGTGAATTTCCCCTTGGGATAAATAAATTATCTATCTATCTATCTATCTATCTATCTATCTATCTATCTATCTATCTATCTATCTATCTACAGTGGTGTGAAAAACTATTTGCCCCCTTCCTGATTTCTTATTCTTTTGCATGTTTGTCACACAAAATGTTTCTGATCATCAAACACATTTAACCATTAGTCAAATATAACACAAGTAAACACAAAATGCAGTTTTTAAATGATGGTTTTTATTATTTAGGGAGAAAAAAAATCCAAACCTACATGGCCCTGTGTGAAAAAGTAATTGCCCCTTGTTAAAAAATAACCTAACTGTGGTGTATCACACCCGAGTTCAATTTCCGTAGCCACCCCCCAGGCCTGATTACTGCCACACCTGTTTCAATCAAGAAATCACTTAAATAGGAGCTGCCTGACACAGAGAAGTAGACCAAAAGCACCTCAAAAGCTAGACATCATGCCAAGATCCAAAGAAATTCAGGAACAAATGAGAACAGAAGTAATTGAGATCTATCAGTCTGGTAAAGGTTATAAAGCCATTTCTAAAGCTTTGGGACTCCAGCAAACCACAGTGAGAGCCATAATCCACAAATGGCAAAAACATGGAACAGTGGTGAACCTTCCCAGGAGTGGCCAGCGACCAAAATTACCCCAAGAGCGCAGAGACGACTCATCCGAGAGGTCACAAAAGACCCCAGGACAACGTCTAAGAAACTGCAGGCCTCACTTGCCTCAATTAAGGTCAGTGTTCACGACTCCACCATAAGAAAGAGACTGGGCAAAAACGGACTGCATGGCAGATTTCCAAGACGCAAACCACTGTTAAGCAAAAGAACATTAGGGCTCGTCTCAATTTTGCTAAGAAACATCTCAATGATTGCCAAGACTTTTGGGAAAATACCTTGTGGACTGATGAGTCAAAAGTTGAACTTTTTGGAAGGCAAATGTCCCGTTACATCTGGCGTAAAAGGAAACACAGCATTTCAGAAAAAGAACATCATACCAACAGTAAAATATGGTGGTGGTAGTGTGATGGTCTGGGGTTGCTTTGCTGCTTCAGGACCTGGAACGCTTGCTGTGATAGATGGAACCATGAATTCTACTGTTTACTAAAAAAATCCTGAAGGAGAATGTCCGGCCATCTGTCGTCAACTCAAGCTGAAGCGATCTTGGGTGCTGCAACAGGACAATGACCCAAAACACACCAGCAAAATCCACCTCTGAATGGCTGAAGAAAAAACAAAATGAAGACTTTGGAGTGGCCTAGTCAAAAGTCCTGACCTGAATCCAATTGAGATGCTATGGCATGACCTTAAAAAGGCGGTTCATGCTAGAAAAACCCTCAAATAAAGCTGAAATTACAACAATTTTGCAAAGATGAGTGGGCCAAAATTCCTCCAGAGCGCTGTAAAAGACTCATTGCAAGTTATCGCAAACGCTTGATTGCAGTTATTGCTGCTAAGGGTGGCCCAACCAGTTATTAGGTTCAGGGGCAATTACTTTTTCACACAGGGCCATGTAGGTTTGGATTTTTTTTTCTCCCTAAATAATAAAAACATCATTTACAAACTGCATTTTGTGTTTACTTGTGTTTATATTTGACTAATGGTTAAATGTGTTTGATGATCAGAAACATTTTGTGTGACAAACATGCAAAAGAATAAGAAATCAGGAAGGGGGGCAAATAGTTTTTCACACCACTGTATCTATCTATCTATCTATCTATCTATCTATCTATCTATCTATCTATCTATCTATCTATCTAATTTCCTCCACAAAATATGGTCCAAAAATGGCATAAAAATTAGTTTTTTTTCAGGTCTAAATGTACAAAAGTAGGGGAGAACCTCAGAAAGCTCAATGTCTTGCATAACTAGATATCAAGACATGTCAAATGGCATTTCATATGTGGGGGTCTTCTCATTTTGGTGAGTCAGGAGGCTCTAGACAAAAAAGTGACTTCAATGCAATTACAAATAATTCTTACGAACACAATAAAGATCCCTGACGTGTGCTTACTCATCTTGTGGTGATGTGATGTGTTTAGGCAATCAACCTGTGCCCTTTTTAAACTTCAAAACTGTCTTCTGTAATACATATTATTCTTATGAAGATTTACATTAGGATGTATCAGAATGGTGTTTTTTGTCACATTTGTGGGCCCTTCATTAAAGTGGCAAATGCTTTGCACTTCCCTCTGGTGGCTCCACCACTGACAGCTTGGTGTTCTAGCACCCCTGGGTTCGGGCCACACATGCTTGTGTTTGAGGGGCCAGCAATACCTGGACATGCCGACTATAATAGCAGCCCCATGTTAAAGGTGGAGAGTGGGGGTACAGACAAAGCACTTAAAGAGGTCACTTCAACTGTGTGCCCCAACCTATTGGCTTTGGTACGTGGCTGCTGATGAGCTTTGGATGTGGACCCAGGCTTTGGGTTGGCTCAAGGTGGATCGAGTGACATATGGGTTCCTTCTGACCCTGGGTGGGTAGAGTGAGGCAGACCTGGGTGGCTTGTATGAGCAAACTAAAGAACAAAGCAACTGGGAACTCATACAGTACTTCTGCAAAAAGACCTGGATGAAACAGTGGAATTGGCTGCTGAAGAAGCCAATGGTCCTTTCTGGGGCCAATTTAACAGCACTCTGGTGTGAACTGGCGAATCCATACCTCAGTCTCAATGCTATGACTTCTTTATCCTAGGTTGTAGCAGTGCTACCTGAGAGAGACTTCATCGCCCATTGGGCCCAGCAGTATAATTCTATTGGGCAGATTCAGAAGGCGCAAAGGTTACTGGGAAGAAGATTGATCAGGCAGGCTCTTTAAAAAGAAGACAAAAAGACGGAGAGGGGACTACAATCATCTGTCAGTTTTGTTTTTACTCATCATACATGCTACCACTATCTTGGATTACAGTTTCGTCTGGTTGTATGTGCTGTCCTGTGCCTGTTTGTCAGTGTGAATTCATCTTGGTTGGCTTTGTCTTCGGCTGGGAATGCTCCCAATCACCACTAATCCTCACACTGCAGCAGGAACCTGGCAGGACAAAACTTTAAGTTTCTTTCAGAGTGCTGTTCATAGGGATTTCATTTCACACATTTATTGTCATCTGCTAATGCTATACTGGACTGTGTTGGACTTTGTGGTTAGTGTTAATTGTTTATTGTGTTGTGTATAAAAATAATTATCGCTGTCGGGGAACTGAAGAGGGCTTTTGTGTATGTGTATTTTTGTAATATGATTTGTTCCGTTTCATAATTTGATTAATATATTCATTATTGTGTATCAGTTCATTGTGCTGCTTTATCAGTGTCTCTGTATTCGAGTGTGTGATGGCCGGGTCAAGGCGGTGGGTGTTCCTGGGGTCCCAGCAATAAACTAAATAAATCACCGTCTACTGATGGTGTGAATCTTAGCGTCCCTGCAACGGCTTCAAGGTTATGATATGGAAATATAGTATGATGTGGTGCACTATGGTAAAATATGGAATGGTACAGTATTGATGTATGGTATGGCATGGTGTGGTCGCTATTTTGGATCTAATTTTTACCTTTCAAGTTTTGTGCTTATAGCACTTATTTTTTTATTAGTTTTTGTTGTGATTCGTCCTCAGACTTTCAGGATCATTAAAATACAACAACGTATTTCTTGTATAGCTCACATCACACAAGGAATGCCTCAATGGGCTTTACAGGCCTTGTTTTTGACAGCCTGCCATCCTTGACTTTCTAAAAAAAACAATAAAAAACTCACAAAAAATACTGTAGGAGTTTTTCTCATATTTTTAGATAGTAGTATTAGTCATGCTATAGTATATATAGTAAACTCTCCATTTCCTGTTTAGATCATGGGTTATCATAGCCTGCCCCAACAGTAAAGATTTAAATGGCACAAAGCATGGCACTGTGAAAGGTGACCATTTCAACCCATCAAATAAACTTGTTAGAATATAATTCTTGAGCTATTCTGGCTCTGTTTCTGTTGCCCAGCTATTATAATAATGTTTTTGGAATAACATCGGTCATCCTGTAAAATGAGGTTTTACTCAAGAATGAAGAGGGGACGTCTGGTTACGTTCTGAATGCGGTTTGGCAGAAAGCGTAGACCTACAGTACTTTTGAGTGCTGAACTTACAAATTCAAAATCTGTTAGGCAGGCATGGTGTGGTACAATAAAACTGACACAAACATATACTGCATAGTGTGGCTGGCCCCGGCCGGGACGCCCCTTCAGTATATGGGCTACCCAATACCTAGACGGCAACCCCCCTGGGTTACAATGATGCCTTGGACTCCCACAGGTCTTCATGGGAGTTGGAGTTTGGTGCAGCCCTGTTGAGATCTGCAGGTGCCGCCAGGGGGTGCTACAGCAGGAGCTGCTGAGCCCTTATGGGCAGTGTTTTCACCACACCCAGAGGTGCAGCCGGAAATAGGCAATCAAGCACCTGAAGCACTTCCGGGTGCCTTATAAAAGGAGCCAGCAGCCACCACTCAAAGACCCAGAGTCAGGAGGAGGAGGACAAAGCTGCCATGGAGGAGTGGAGGATTTAAAGGAGAAGATTTGTGCTTGTGCTTTTGTGTGTTTGTGGGACTGTGTTGTGCCTGAGGAAGACGTGGCCCCCAGGTGAAGAAAAATAAAAAGTGTATTTATTTTACGTGTGTCTCCGGTGTCAGTCTATGTCAGGTTGGTGATCATATAGTGCCAATAGCTACAATGATAAACTGAAGGAAGCGAGAAGAACTTCTCATTTTACCTTCCTTGCATGTTAACCAGCAGCTCTGCAATGAGTCAGTGTGAGTGTGGGTGTGTGCATTAGTGGGCTTTACACTTGATGCTGCCATGATGGGATACAGGCAATGGTTACTGCCAGAACTGAACACAATGGAATGCAACAGTTGATTGGCACGCGGTAGAAATGAAGACGATGAAAGGAGAAGACTGTGACACAGCCAAGGGTTAGTGGCAATCAACTGTGACACAGCCAAGGGTTAGTGGCAATCAAACAGGCAAGAATTCATACCCAAATAAAGAGAACATCTTGGCAAAAGAAAATTAAATTCATTAAAAAAAAGAATGAAATCTCAAAAACACCAAAGTGTATGATATGTGAAATATGTAAGGACAAAGCTTAAGGACAGTACTGGGGTTTAATAAAATAATAGTGGCCGAGGTACAGGTTGACATTCAAAAATCCGGCCATCAATAATCCGGTTCCTTCAGATTTCCAGCATGGATTTCGGAGCGCATTTTCAAATTTACCGCTTTGGTGTGCCACTGTTTTCTGGAGGCGCCGTTTATGTTTTGATGGCGCTGTAGTCGATAATCAGTTGTTGGATCTTGCTTGCACCTGCTAACAGGCATTACTGCTCATTTCCTCTCATTTTATCATTTATTTGCTGCTGTATAGCCCCATTATGAAATCAGCAAAGAAAAGAGGTGGCGTAAAACATAAACATCGTGCGTTGTCGATCACAGAGAAAATGGCTAAAAAAACTTGAGAGCGGCGTTTCTGTGCGAACCATTTATGAAACATACGACACTGGCTCTTCAACAGTGTATGATATTAAAAAACTGAAAGAAAAACTGTTACAAGTTCTTTTCTGACAGTGGATCAAAAAAGTGTTTAGTTTTCTTTCTTTAAAGGACTGTACAGGTAGTCATTTTCTGTTAAATATATACAGCATATATAACCATCCAAATTCCGGCATTTTCAAAAATCCGGCACTCCTCAGGTCTGGAGGTTGCTGGATTTTTGAATGTCAACCTATAATAAAATTTGTTATCTGATTCCCTAAAAAGACTTATCTAAGATTTGTCTTTTTTTGTGTGTAGTCACATCTTTTATCCAAAACATAAAGAAAATCAAAAGAAAAAACATTACAATGAAAGTGGCTAAAAAAAGAAGCCCTGATGGATTGATAGGGGAGATCCACCCAACTCCAGTGATAAAGTTGAGAGCGGGCCCAGGACCTCCTTCCCTCTAGCCTATCGAAAATCAGAGTGCAATGTTGAATGGTGGGCACTCCACAGAAGGCCAGAGAGAAAGATATCTAATTTGATTATTGCCAGGATCTGAGGACAAATGACAGAAGTTGAAAGAGACAGGAACAAAGACACGTCTTAACACAATTATAGCAGTAATTGGATTTTTTTTTTGTTCTTTATTTCGCTTTATACAATTTCTTGTATTAGGAATTTATTAGTTTTTGCATACCCCTTGGGGTCAGAGCGCAGGGTCAGCCATTGTACAGCGCCCCTGGAGCAATTACAGGTTAAGGGTCTTGCTCAAGGGCCCAGCACAGTAGGATCTCTTTTGGCAGTGATGGGGATTCGAACTGGCAACCTTCTGGATACCAGCACAGATCCTTAGCCTCAGAGCCACCACTCCGCCCCAATATCCTGCAAAAGAGAAAGGTGTTGATTCTAAAGTATTTAATTAAACTGGCCAGCAGAGTGAACGGAGTAAAAACTAACTCACAATGGAGGGCGTTTAATGGAAGTAGAGCAGATTTACACAACAGGTAAAGGTGCTCCCAGAAAAAGGTATCAACAACAATGAACAAATTAAGGACATGCAGGAGTTTGGATCTCTGGCAAGATAAAACAAAACATAATCAGCCAACCGAGACACGAACCACGATAGGCACCATTAGCAGCAATAGGAGTAATCAAGTCGGGATTGGGAGGGATACACAGCTAGACATTAAAAAAGGGAAATGCGACAGTCTTGTCTGGCACCTTTTTGAATCTGAAAGGGTTGAAAGATAGTTGACTTGGTGAGAATGACGTCCATAGTGGAGGAGTATAAAATCTTCCAGGGAAAATTCCATATCATGTGGACAATGGCCTTCTTTGTTTTAAGAGACAGGGCAGGACAAGATCGGGGCTACATCTGTAGTTTGTAGGAGACCGTGGATGTCATCTGCTGCACGTTGAAAACAAACGAAACCAGTCTGGTTGGGATACACTAATTTGTGACTTACCAACTGTAGATGAAAAGTAAGAAGATTTCCCATCAAATAAATTCAGTTCTATTTAGAGGAAGTTCAGTCATTTTTAAAGAGAGGGTAGGCAAACCCAGATTTAGACCCCCACAGGCCCCTTAACAGAGAGTGGATCATACTTTTTGCATTGCAGTGCACTTACACCCTGTCATTGAATGCATCTCGGCATCACTCTTGCATTTTGAAGCACTGAGACACACTAGTTTCATTGAGAGGGGAGAGGGTGTCCCTTGGACTTTTCTGCATGCAGACATTGGGTTACTTCATCAAGTGACTGGTGAAAAGGCCCCTTGCCATCACCCAGAACACCCCTAAGGGTAACCATGACAAAATTAATTAAAGGGTTCGGTTTTGTGAAGGAGACAGCAGAGTTTAAGATCTCCATTAATATATGTGTTAACTGCTTCCATAAGACATAAGAGAACTCAGCAAGCAGGCCGTTAGGACCCAGCAATTTTCCACTCCTCACCAAATCCAGAGGTTTCATTAGTATAATAATGTAATTGGAGAATCCACCACAGTAGCATAAACTGCAGAGAGCCTGAGTAATTGTTGAACTACGAATAAAAATGTTATTAATCATTGGTAAAAGGGGTTACGATTCATCATTTGACTATAACAATTATTCCCTCAGTCCCCACTGTTTGTTGAAGCTCTGTTTTTAAAACATTTCTATTGTTTTGTTATAATGAGCTTTTTTCTTTAAACACATTTTTTTGCCATCCCTATGAAATCTGTGTATATGTTTTACAAATGTAAATATAAATAAATATGACTTTCACATCTATTTCTTGCCTGATGCATTATTGAAAAAGTTGAATTTTAATAATAGTTGGACATCACCAATTTTCTACTGAGTGCTTCGACCATTGCCTGAGCGATCCTTCTGAGCATCAATTGAGAGTACATGACATGTGACATAATCTGGACTGCCAGATCGACACATTCTATTTGGGAGAATCCAATATTAGGATTCCTGTGTTGGTATGTTGTTTTATTTTAATCTTTCTATTCCTAGTTACAAACAAATATTTTTTGTTTTTCTAGGCATTGATTTTAGGTTTGCATTTTTAACTTGACATCTCATTATCTATCTTTACAAGTAACAACTGTTGTCTGTTTTTCCAGCCATATCTTATTAACCCTTCCTACCCATTTGTAATCTCACTGTCTCGTCAATAAGGTTTTCCAAACCCTAATTATTAACAAGTCCACTTAATTATTTTAATTGTATGTGTTGGATTCAAATGCATCACATTTCCAGTCTTAATGTCAGTTAAGTACTAGGCCCAGCTCCACATACTAGCTCAAAATGCTACTGACTTCTCACATAAAACCTCCAGGGATGAGAAGAAAGACTCCAGGTCAAGGAGACTTCTTGTTTTCCTACTTGTGAAGTCACAAATTCTGCCTCGTAATACAGAGGCATGAAGGGGACAATGATCATCCCCTCAACTCTCATTGTTTCTTGGAACTCTGTTTTCAAAATCATTTATTTGGAAATTAAGCGGAAGTACATTTAGAGCTGAAGCTAGGAAGCACTTCCTTACTCAAAGCGTTGTGGGACACTGGAACAAACTACTGAGACATGGAGTTGAAGCAGAAACCTTGACAACCTTTAAGAAGAATCTGGATGAGATATTGAGACAGGTTAGCTTTTAGCTAAACAAACAAGATTGATGGACTGAATGGTCTCCCCTTCCTTTTCAAACACACACATACCAATCACAAAGTGGGGCCAATTTAGGATCACCAATGCACCTAACCTGCATGTCTTCGGACTGTGGGAGGAAACTGGAACACCCAGAGCAAGCCCCACGCAGACATGACAGGACATGCAAACTAGGAATATGAACCCTGGCTACCACAGTGCCACCGCTACCTTAATGTGATTTCAATAAAAATTTTATTTGGAATCCGAAATATCCGCACATCCACAGGGCGACTTTACAACCACCTAAAGCAGAAGAGGGCATGGCACTACCTAACTGGGCGGCTAATATACAAGCTATAAGGACCTGGAAATCAACACCAGTTGATGAACATACACAAACCTGGTTGCAACAGAAATAAAATTTACTGTATTTTGTTAAATGCCTTGCTCTCTGCCCCAGTAAACACAAATTATTGTCAATCTTCCTGGTCACATCTAACTTTATTATGAGCTTATCCAGTGCCCACTGGAGGTCACAGTTTGATGACAACCAAATCACTTGTAACAGCAGAGATGAACCCATTAGCTTCCCAAAACTAAATACAAACAGTAAAGGAGATAAGATGTATCCTTGGTAAAATCCAACACCCATTGGTGGCAGCAGTGGCAAACTTTCATGACTGCTTAAATATATATGGAAGAAAATGGCCTGGATGGAATTCACCTTGGCCATCTTGGATCTGAAGTTCAACTCAGTGGTGTCAGGAAGGAGGGGCTTCAGAGGCCTAAGCCCCTGCTCTTTTCATCCATTTTCTATGTAGTTGTATATATGTTGTATATGTATATATCAAGGAGCCTGAAATCCAGAAAGGGGCCTCAGACCCTGAACACATCAAATCCTAGAAGGGCCTGTGGCTCAGCTATCAAATGGAGCCTCAATTCCTGCACCCAGCATAGACTTTCCCAAGGAGGCTGTGAAGTGTGTTCCTTTAATAACTGGAATACACATTTTTTTCCCTGTTTTAAAAAATGGGGGACACCAATCTAATCTGCTAAAATCATAGTACTGTCTCCATCTTCTATGCAACATAAAAGACGCTTGTTAGCTAAAACACCCACAATACCCAGTGCCTTCACTGATTACAGTCTTGCCATTACAGAGCTTTAAAACTACTGTAGTAGCCATGCCACAGAGCAATGGACCCACGGCTGCTTCAGTTTCCTTCCACTCTACAAAGACGTGCACGTTCAGTGGAGTGACAACCCTAAATTGGCTCGAGTGTGTATTTGGGCTCACTTTGCCCTAATGACTGTCAGCTTGCGGAGCACTTAACTCACACTTGGGGACCACATTCTGAGTACCGCCACTCTAGATAACATCACTGAGATCACTGAGGTGTACAAGTCCCACCATCACACCAACATCACAAACCTAGGAGAAGGTCCATATAACCTGTATGAGAAACAAAAGATTTTAATTGGTAGGAGTCATTTAAAGCAAAATGAAGGCAGTGAATGTATTATCTCTCCTTAACTAGTAAAGGGAGTTTATCAGTGGCTGAAATGCAATCTTTAGTATATTCTAATTTAAATATCATCCAAGGCAGGGACAGCCCCAATATAAGAAAGCTGATAATTCCTCATGGTTGATGCAAGTTTACTGTTGCATGTTCAAAAAGGCAAATTAGAATAATTTTTCCACAAAGTTAAAATATGAAATTTATAACACAGCAAATTGTAGACTAGTACTTGTGCACACACACACTTTCACATATTGTTTCTGCCTTAATTTCAATAGATTTTAGAACACTAACCACAGCTAAGCAGTTTATGTTGGTGGCAACTACATTTATTGTGGTTTTTCTTTTCTTTTTTTTAATCTTCTTCAAATACATTTTGCTAGTGTAAAAAGTGCTTTCTAAATAAATACAGTTCATCACGACTCGCTGTGCAGCTAATTAGGAGACAGGAGCGAGACAACTGGCGTAATGTTTTTATTCTTTGGAATAACTTTCAGTGACACAGCTACATGCTGACATCTAGTGGTGCATTCAGATAACTGCTCAGGCCAAAGATTAATGCAACACAGAATTCATAGACGATGAGACTAATTCAGCAGTACTGATATTTCAATACATCAGCAATGTTGATTTAGCTTTATTTAAAATCACCTATTAATAAGACACAGTGCAGAGAATGTTTGTTCACTTTTTCAGCTTTAAGACTTAATGTTGTTTTTTTCCAAGTCATAATGCATTTACAGAGGCACCATTATTTTTTAAGACTTACAAATGTTGTTAAGAAGTTGTAAATGGCAATGATCTGAACAATATTGCTTAACATAGACTGTTAAATACCCTGCTGGAAAATAAAAACCAGCTGAAAAAAGCCAGTGCAATGTGAAGCGAAGTGAACAGTATGACCAAAATTAAAAGTCCAGCATATAAAGTGCATGGTAACAACCAGGTACATAAGAACAGGTTATCAGCACACTCTGATGAAACATATAATGTAGGCATTGTCATGTATCTTACAATTTTCTAAACTTCTTAATTCTACCATAAGTTTCAATGTTTTGGCTTTTTTTCCATGTGGTTTTTGATTTATTCTTCCATATTGTAAAACCTTGTAATCCAATTTTGGTTCAAGGTAAGCCTGAACCCATCCCATTTACAATATTGCTCTTCATTGCTTTATGACAGCCTTTCAATGAAAGATGCTATATACCATGAGCATTGACAGAGGATTAAATCAGGCATTTTGATATGCAGACCTTTTTCACTAACAAAGAATGCGAGACATTACACATATATAATTAACAGTAGATAACCACTTGATTTTTGTTGCCTCACCTAATGCTTGCAAATCTTTTCTTCAGATACAAAAAGGCAAAGTAACTGATCCCACCTACTACTGCCACCAAGAGTGTGCTTCCCAAAAACGAGGGCGCCCTCTTCTTCGCAACACGGAAAGCTGTTGGTAACACTGCAGATATAAGTATGTTGTTCACATTCCCCAAAACCCGCCTGAAGGTCTTTCTGTTTAAGACCCGCTCGTAGTATCTTTCAAGGTTCGGGCGGTTTCCATTGCCCCAGTATCTTCTGGAGAGGCCTAAGAACTTCAGACGATGTAATGTCACAGCCAGGGAAACATCAGCAACGCTGAAGAACTGCCCACAAAGCCATGGCTGCTCTCCCTCTTCTTTAAAAAAAAAAACAAAAAACAAAGGACATTAAAAAATATATTAGAATCAAAAAACATGGATGATATGAATTTGAAACACAGTTACAGAACTGGAATACAACAACCAGTAAGAGAAATCAGTCAAAGTCTGCTTTCATTCCAAACTGTTTCAAGGCCAAATGTACTTGTATTAAATTAAATTTAATTAGACAGACAGAAAGATAGATCAGCATTTTGAAACCTGTAGGCCAGGGATGTCCAACTCCAGGCCTGGAGGGCCGCAGTGGCTGCAGGTTTCCATTCTTACCCTTTTCCTAATCAGTGACCAGTTTTCACTGCTAATTAACTCCTTTTCCCTTTATTTTAGATAGATAGATTCAACACCATCCAACGTCTGCTCCTTAGGGACAAGCTGACAGAGATGGGAGTAGATTCATACCTGGTGGCATGGATCGTGGACTATCTTACAAACAGACCTCAGTATGTGTGTCTTGGGAACTGCAGGTCTGACACTGTGGTCAGCAGCACAGGAGCGCTGCAGGGGACTGTACTTTCTCCGGTTCTGTTCAGCCTATATACATCGGACATCCAATACAACTCGGAGTCCTGCCACGTGCAAAGGTTCGCTGACGACACTGCTATCGTGGGCTGCATCAGGAGTGGGCAGGAGGAGGAGTATAAGAACCTCATCAAGGACTTTGTTAAATGGTGTGACTCAAACCACCTACACCTGAACATCAGCAAAACCAAGGAGCTGGTGGTGGATTTTAGGAGGATCAGGCCCCTCATGGACCCCGTGATCATCAGAGGTGACTATGTGCAGAGGGTACAGACCTATAAATACCTGGGACTGCAGCTGGATGATAAATTGCACTGGACTGCCAATACTGATTCTCTGTGCAAGAGAGGACAGAGCCGACTATACTTCCTTAGAAGACTGGCGTCCTTCAACATCTGCAATAAGATGCTGCAGATGTTCTATCAGATGGTTGTGGCGAGCGCCCGCTTCTACGCAGTGGTGTGCTGGGGAGGCAGCATTAAGAAGAAGGACGCCTCACACATGGACAAACTGGTGAGGAAGGCAGGCTCTATTGTTGGCATGGAGCTGGACAGCTTGACATCTGTGGCGGAGTGACGGGCGCTCAGCAGGCTCCTATCAATTATGGAAAATCCACTGCATCCACTAAATAGTGTCATCTCCAGACAGAGGAGCAGCTTCAGTGACGGACTGCTGTCACTGTCCTGCTCCACTGACAGACTGAGGAGATTGTTCCTCCCCCAAACTATGCGACTCTTCAATTCCACTGGGGGAGGTAAACGTTAACATTATTCAAAGTTATTGTCTGTTTTTACCTGCATTTTTATTACTCTTTAATTTAATATTTTTTTTTGTATCAGTATGCTGCTGCTGGAGTATGTGCATTTCCCCTTGGGATTGATTAATAAAGTATCTATCTATCTATCTATCTATCTATCTATCTATCTATCTATCTATCTATCTATCTATCTATCTATCTATCTATCTATCTATCTATCTATCTATCTATCTATCTATCTATCTATCTATCTAAATGAGAAGCCAATTCTTACTCTTAATTAAAGCCATTATTGAATATCATGACTTGTTGCTGCTCTCGTTCTGCCACAGCAGACTATTAATTTTGTGTTTTTTCTAAGACCACCATCAACATGATTTGGTGACCTGAGCAGACCAACTTGACCAAGACCTTCACCTTTCTTTATTTTCAGGTTAGCTGGTCATTTGGTGGCTTGTTTTGTGTCTCATTATTGTTTGGCTGCTCATTAAGAACAAGGAAACAACTAAGGGGCCTGAGTCAAGTTAATTAAAACTAAAGAAAAACAAGTTAATCAGCAGCAAAAACAGCTCACCAATTAAGAAGATGGTTAGAATGAAAATCTGCAGCCACTGCGGCCCACCAGGACCGGAGTTGGACACCCCTGCTAGGCTGTGGCAGTATTGCAGGTGGACTATGGCTGACCCCAGCCAAAAGCCTCCCCCCCACCATTCTGAGGATTATGTTCCATTCACAGCAGCAGAATCACAGGTGGACTGCAGCCAATCCTCGACGACCTCCCCAACCCCCGCTGTAACGATCGTGCTTATTCACCAATGATTACGCTTGATTCATCTAATGCCCTGTTAGAAGATCACACTCAATTCAACTACGGCAGGGGTCCCCTGCCTGGGGGTGCAACAAAAAAGGAAGGCTGTGTTCTGATTTGCCAAAACTGAGTGCGAAGCATTGTCCTAATTTATCGTGGTGCAGTTGGCGTCTTGCAGTGTGCTGTCATTTGTAGGTCATTTCTTAGTTAGCAAACTTGTTCTATGATATGAAACGGATCAAGCATTGCATGTGCAATTGTCATCTTTGAATGAGCTGCAGAAATGCACGTTCTCATGGGTTCCTTACTGGAGACAGAGCATTCATAAAGGCGAATAACGTTTTTTTAAGAGAATGGAATTTGAACCTTGCAATGATCCATAGAGAAGGGTGAGATCTACTATTTATTTCTGTGCAATTCCTGATTGGGAAAAGTCACAGATTTCATCGTGGTTTGACATTTTTGCTTGGTTGGGGGACAAGAGAGACTGAATTAGATGCACAGCTGCTGCTTACACTCAGCCCTTTCCTCCTGTTGGTGGTCCTAGCAGGAGCGCAGCAATTTTAACTGTACGTCATATCTGGTTTTGAACTGTCACAAAGGTGTTATCGGGGGACAAAGCTCATCGACTGTGTTTCATTGACTAACGGCGTGTCAGTATCCATTGCTTCATGGGAGTCTCCAATGCCCCAAACTCCTCAATCATTGATAGTGTCATTTCCTTGCAGTGCTTGATGCTTTGTAGGATACCCCAACCCCTGGATCGTCAATTGAGTGTCTAAGCTTCATGGGGGACACATTTACAAGATTACTTAGATTTATAATGGTACATTGGTCAATTTATATTACATTTTATGCAGTTAAAAGCTTTTTTTTTAAGTTCAATTTGGTCACCTGCCGTACTGTATGTGATTCAATTTGTGCGCTCAAAAATTAGACATTTGACTTCTTCTTCAAATGTGATATTACTTTTGTAGGTGGTACAAACATAAATCAAATATTTTCTAGGGGTGTGAAACATAGAAAAGGTTAGGGACCACTCTACTACCCCCGTTCAGACTTCATAATGGATTGCAAACACGGTGGCATCAGAAAAACTGGGTTATGACACCGCAAAGGTTAGGAAAACACTGAGACAGATAGCTAGAACGAAAGAGTGCCTGTAAAAAGGAGTCGTATCTTCTGACAGGTCTTCTTCTGGTGGGGTTTCGTGCTGGCTTTTCTAAATAGGTTTGAAGAACACTGTGATGGGAAGTTGCTGTTTTTGTTTCTTCATGGTTATGAGGAGGGTGTTATATGTCTGAATGGCAGCATCGATGCCATTATTAACTTTGAGAGCCCGAACTATGCTTAGGTTCATTGCCAAAGCCTTAGAAGGTACAGGGCGTTTGGGTGGCAACTTAGGGCTTTAAGAAGAACAAAACGAAAAACACTCAGCGAAACACTTGAGATAGCTATACGCGGTAAACTGTTATGATGCGGGAATGCTGGGCTGCATCTGCCAGAGATGCGTCACAGGGCAGCAGCCAATCAGCAGCAAGGAGAAATGAATAATGCTCTTGGATTGGCTACTTTCAAACCTCCCGCCTCTGAGTACAAGGGTACAATATTTCATCATCCCAAGCTGCCTCTTCCTCTATGGTTGCTTGTGATCTCTCTACAGTACTAAAAAATTTATACAGTATTATATTTTATATGGAAATTTAGCTGAATTTACGTTAATACTTATGTTGCAAAACTAGTAAATTATATTGTTAATAATTTAGCATTAAAACGCATGAAAAATTATATATTGCCACGAAAAAAGCCACAAAAAAATTGTGGACGATATTTGCAGTTTCCGCAAACAATTATTAGTTAGGTTCTAAGGAAAAATCCGCGAACGACTGAGGCCGCGAACTCTGAATTGCAACTTGATGGGGGTCGACTGTAATCACATACAAGTGTTCATCTCCTTTAATAAGACACAGCTGAATACTCAAAGGGGCACCCCTTTAGATTTAGAGATCACAGAATTAGTTCAATGGAGACCACCTGCCTGGCTGGAAGGTCCACCTTGTGATGAGTGAGTAAGGTGGCTGTAGCTGCTGGTGAGTAAGGCAGGATCACGCATGAGCCAAACGCATACCAAAAGAAATCTCTCACTCCAAAAAGGTTTAGTGAAATTTCAAAGCAGACATTCCAAACAAGAATAGAGAAAGGTTGTTACACACATAAAATAAAAGGCAAAAAAAGAAAAAGGTTTCTTATTGTTAAGCTTCAATCGTTTCTACAATTAAGGTTGAGTAATTTCTCTATGCTCTACTTCACATTCTGTACGTTCTCAACGTACGGCTCTGCACATACCACCAAGTACATTAAGGCACAGTTTGAAACCGTGTGCCCTCCACGCCTTACACACAACTAGGAAGGTCACTAACTGAGACTAATCTGTAGTCAGAGGGACAAGAAATAGTTAGAATATACCAATTCAATTCAGCTTGTGGGGGTTATAAGAACCTCCCATACGCTAGGCACTAATTTATAGGCAAACATTTAACATAACTAACAAAATACTTCTAGCAACTTAACATGACCTAAATAACTGGCAAATGGCTCTTACAGTGTCTTAATCTGTATATTACATTAATTTATTTGGCTGATGCCCTTAATCTAAGGTGATTTATAACATTTGAGATACAATGTCAGTAGCGAGATTTGAACCCATTTGAACCCATAAATTCTAAAGTCTTAACCATGACATCACACTACCTAACCTACACAACGAAGTGAAAATAACATTCCAAGCAACCCTGGGAGAAGGTGACTGAAAAGTCTGGGGATGGAGATAAGACAACATCCAAGTCACAGAATACCCAGTTACATGAATCATTAAAAAATGGAAAGAGTACGGCACATCCATAAATCTGCTAGGGTACGCTGTCAACATAAACTGAGTAACCGTGCCAGAAGAAAACAAATGAGGGAGGCAACCAAGAGACCTCTGAGAACTTTGACAGTGAGTGATAAGATACAGCTGATTACACTGAAGAGACTGTGCTGACAAAAGGGTTGTCCGTGTACTTCACCAGTCACAGCTTTATAGCAGAGAGGTAAAGAGAAAGTCACTATTCAAGAAATGCAGATGACATCTCAGCTGGAGTTTGACGGGGAAGGCTTTATGGTCTCATTAGACTGAAACTGAGCTCTTCTGAGCCACCAGACTAAACACCATGACATTGCACATTATGAAAACCACACCATCTCCACCTGTGAAATATGATGGTTGCAGTATCATGCTGTGGGGTTGTTTCTCTGCATCAGGCCATGGAAGGTTTGTGGGAGTAAAATAAATGCAAGTAATTATGTGGAAATCCTTGAAGAAGGCCCGATGCAGTCTGCAAGAAGCCTTGCTCCTTGGTAGATTTGGTTCCCAGCAAGACAGCGTCCACACGCATAAAGCCAAAGCTTACACAGGAATACTTTAAAAACAAGAATTTTCAGATCTCAATCCATTTGAGACAAAGGCTGATGATCTCCATGCAGCCTAACAGAGTCTGAGCAGTTTGGCAAAGAAAAATGGAAAGAAATGTCAGTGTCCTGTTGTGCAGCGCTGACAGACAGGGAGACCTGTGCACGCAGACTCAAGACTGTCATGGCTGCCATCTACTACATACTAACTTGAAGGGGGCAAATACTTATGTTATTAATTATTTTGTGTTTTACAGTATATTTGTAATTGATTAAGGCCATTTTGCAGAGATCTGTTTTCATTTAAACATTATATAGTGGATCAGTGTGTGAAAGATGCTAAATTCAATCCACTGTGTTTCAATGTTGTATAACAATAAAAAGTGAAAACGTCTACGGGGTGAATACTTTGATAGGCACTGTAGATAGACAGTGTTTAGCACTGCTGCCTGAAACACTCAAGCGTTCTGGGTTCACAAGTTCTTCTTGTGTGTATTTAGGTTTCCATCCACATCCCAAAGATGCTAAATTCAAAAGTGTGATCCCGTGTGAAGGGGCTTCCTGTTTGTGAACTGTTTTAATTTTCCAGAGGAGTTTATTCACTAATATTTTAGCTTGCATTTTGCACATTAAGGGCATCCAGCTGGATGACTTGACTTGTGGATTATCCAACACGAGTAACAGGAGATTTTTTTCATGAGTATTTATGATGGTGTTTGCTGTTGTCTAGTGGTGGTCACCATTGACTCCCGCATAGTTATCTTCATTCTCCACTAAAACATGAGATGAATTTTTTTACTTGGCCATCACTACAAACTATATAGGGTACGTAAAATATTAAAATATATAATTTTTGTCTGGAGTATTCCTTTAAAGCTGCATGGGTGTGAGTCTCACTTGCTAAAGGGGAAGGAGACACTGCACTTATAGGGACAGCACAAAGAGTTCAAGTTCAGTCCTCTGCCCTGCGATTATACTGACGAGCAGCACACATTTGTCAGGCCAGTGGTCCTGGCTAATCCACTAATCATAAAGGCTTCATTTCCTAGGACCTGGATCAGAGAATGGCTGCTACTGATTATTAAACGGTATGCTGGCTGTCTGCAGCACAGCTTTCCAGAAGAGATGTGCAAGGCGGCTTCTACTGAGCCCCTCCGTATGTTCTTTGCAGTGTGGCTGGGTAATCTGTGGAAATGGCCAGCACAGGGTGAGTTCTGCTGCTGTATAACTGACAAGACAGTGGAATAAAACACACACGCAATGGTAATAATGGAAGACCGCATTCAACATTATGAGGAAAATCAGCTATCAAAGCAGTTACTTTTGGAAAGATTGCAGATTAGAGAAATCCTGTAGAGACCAAAGTGCAACTTTTAAGGCAGATCTATTTATTAATAAATTTCTTCACTATTAACCATAAATACTAAATATGGCAAAGGTTTAATGGTCAGCAAGATGCACATAAAAAGCCTTTTGAATTGCACAATCTGTCTTTATTAACTCCTCTAATTTTATCCATTCCCTATGTTTATGTGGGTTAAGGAAGTGATGCTCTCCACTGTGTACTTGTATTTATTTTGTTACAGTCTGTCAGCTTTGGTTATTTCCATGGACCTCTCTGAAAATAGGACTGTAGCAAAGTAATCTACCTCACCACATTTGGAAGTGACCATAATGTTCATCAGCAGGTGAAAATATTGCTTATGTCTTCACTTTTCACACAAGGGGAGGTTTTGATTTATAAACATAAATGTTAATCTTGAAAGACCTACACATCCTGCACTGTACCCTATTCAGTCTGAAACGATGATTAGTGGTTACAGAGCCAGGCTTCAAAACAGAAAAAATGTTTCATTTGGCCCTCAATCGATGTGCTCGACGAACATTTAAATCTGTTATTAGCCTACAACTACATTTTATCTAAACACATTTTGATCAGGAACAAATACAATGTTCTGGCACAATGCAACAACTAGGGGTTTGTGTAGAATGGAGAAAGGCTGGTGCCATTCTACGTCATACCATCAATTTTCAAAAGAACCATGAAACAAAGATGAGCTTTTATTTCAAACACGACCGTCCTCCACAACTCTGTAATTACTCTGTAATTATGGGAACACAGAAATGGAATAAAGAGTTTTGCACTTCATACTCTGGTGCTTATAAATAAATGAAATATGGGCAGAGCTAAAAAGAATATTCTAGATATATTGGGAAATAAATCTATAGGTTACACCCTGTATTACAGACAGAAAGACAGGCAATTCTTTAAGCTTATACAGTGCTTTCCTCACTGTTCAAAGCACTTTACAGAGATGATGATAATAATAATAATTCTTTACATTAACTCAAAGCACTTTAGATAGATAGATAGATAGATAGATAGATAGATAGATAGATAGATAGATAGATAGATAGATAGATAGATAGATAGAGCTCTTTAAATAAATAAATACATAAATAGTTGAATAAAAAAATGAATGTACTGTATACAGTATATACATAAACACACACTATGGTCTGAACACACACCAAAAAATGAAAAAGAAAGAAAACATCTGAAATGCCAGTCCCAGTCATAGTGAGGTGCTATGCAGGCATCCTGCCATTGATAGAAGCCTCAGCCACATTTCTTGACACACTTCTGCTAAATAATTTGTTGCGCATTTCCGGTCGTCCTTATATAGAAACCACTTAGCAACCATCAACAGTAAATTCCCAAAGTGGAGTCAAGGAGTGTCACACATTTTGACAGACAGTTAAAAATGAGGGGTGAGCTCAAGGGCAAGAAACAAGTGAGTGGCATGGTTACAGGAAAACAGCACAATGGTGGAGGGGCAGAAGTTGTGTCTGACAACCTGAACCAATCGACTGAGGTTTTGCAGAGGTTGCAAATGCAGATTTCATTTATTTGCTCATGAATATTAATACAAAAATAGTCCGTGCTTGCTAAAGTTTGCCAACCCCTGACCTATGTGTCATTGTTGAAAATAATCCACTGTTATTCCCATTGTTATGATGTTCTGGTGAAAAAAAATGTACTAAACACAAAATGAGGCCTAATGAGCCACAGAGTTTTCTTTCTGCGGGCTTCAACCTAAACAACCTAAATGAGGCTTTGTCTACCAAATCTAGCACCAGGCTTTGTTGAGGCCTAGTATCTCAGAATGGCATTTCCCAAACCAATAACATGCAAAAAGGAGAAAGGCCAAACTTAAAACAACCCTAAATAATGCTTAAGTAAAATTTATAACGGAGGAGAGGAAAACATAAAAACCTCTGATCGAAAAATGATCAAAGAAAAGAATGAAAATTTAAAACAAAGATCAAAGCACTTTACATAGATAATAATAATAATTACAATAATTATAATAGATGGCACGGTGGCGCAGTGGGTGGCGCTGCTGCCTCGCAGGTGGGAGACCTGGGGACCTGGGTTCGCTTCCCGGGTCCTCCCTGCGTGCAGTTTGCATGTTCTCCCCGTGCCTGCGTGGGTTTCCTCCCACAGTCCAAAGACATGCTGGTTAGGTGGATTGGCGATTCTAAATTGGCCCTAGTGTGTGCTTGGTGTGTGGGTGTGTTTGTGTATGTCCTGTGGTGGGTTGGCACCCTGCCCAGGATTGGTTCCTGCCTTGTGCCCTGTGTTGGCTGGGATTGGCTCCAGCAGACCCCCATGACCCTGTGTTTGGATTCAGCGGGTTGGAAAATGGATGGATGGATGGATAATTTTAATAATAATGATTCTTTACATTTACTCAAAGTACTTCACATAGATAGATAGATAGATAATAATTCTTTAAGCTTATACAGCACTTTCCTCTCTGTTCAAAGCACTTTATATAGATAATAATAATAATAATTACAATAATTATAATAATAATAATGATTCTTTACATTTACTCAAAGCACTTTACATAGATAGATAGATAGATAGATAGATAGATAGATAGATAGATAGATAGATAGATAGATAGATAGATAGAAAATAATTCTTTAAGCTTATTCAGCACTTTCCTCTTTGTTCAAAGCACTTTACATACAGTAGATAATAATAATAATAATAATAATAATGATTCTTTACATTTACTCAAAGCACTTTACATAGATAGATAGATAGATAGATAGATAGATAGATAGATAGATAGATAGATAGATAGATAGATAGATAGATAGATAGATAGAAAATAATTCTTTAAGCTTATTCAGCACTTTCCTCTTTGTTCAAAGCACTTTACATACAGTAGATAATAATAATAATAATAATAACAATAATAATTACAATAATTATAATAATAATAATGATTCTTTACATTTACTCAAAGCACTTTACATAGATAGATAGATAGATAGATAGATAGATAGATAGATAGATAGATAGATAGATAGATAGATAGATAATTCTTTAAGCTTATACAGCACTTTCCTCTCTGTTCAAAGCACTTTACATAGATAATAATAATAATAATAATAATAATGATTCTTTACATTTACTCAAAGCACTTTACATAGATAGATCCCAAGGGGGAAAAACGCAGTTTTATAGCAGCCTATACACTCCTCATGAACTTGTTAGTTGACCTACTGTAGGATCTTATGTCCCTCCAGAGGTTTATTTTCTCCAGCAATGTTATTAACTGGTGACTTTGTTTTCCACCTGGATTAACTTTCTGTTAGTCAGTCACTCTGGTAACACAATGTTATTTTCAGACACAGTTTAGCCAAAGTCTATGGATCTCTCAATTACTGTTCATTTAAACTAATTTGTACTTATAAATGTAGATACTCCATGGTTAGGTACTCTTCATTTATTGTTTTGCCTCTATTATTCTGTGTAAGATCTTTATGCTTGTTTAAAGTGAAGAGTGTTATATTGAGAATAAACTAAGTGGTTGCTCAAGTCCTTCAGGAAGTTATTAAATACATGCTGCAGCTCATAGCCAATAAAAATTCTAACTCTTTTGACAATTATTTTTGACAGAAAGAATGGATTTCTTTTTACCATCCATTCATCTATTGATTATCTAACCTGCTTACCCAATTAGAGTAGCGGGGTCATCTTTGTCTATCCCCACATCACTGTGCACAAAGTTGCAAGCATTCTTTATCACAAAGGCTTCCTTTAACTCATTACTATAACATTTTATTTCATGGTTCACTAAAGCTCACTTACATTAAATTATTTAAATGTCCACAAAGACAACATTTTAAATCATTACCTGGTGTTTCCTCATTTCGCCTTTGAAGCTCGGTCTCCACTTGGTCCATAACATTTTGAAGTTCATCAAGTATTTTCTTTAAGTATTTAATATTATCATGATCAAGCAGTTTTGACTGAAAAAAAATCAGATAAGGTCAGATCATTATGGAAGCAATTTCCACCACTTCATTGTTTTCTATTGCATTAGATAGATTAGATTAGATTAGATTAGATTAGATTAGATTAGATTAGATTAGATTAGATTAGATTAGATTAGATTAGATTAGATTAGATAAAATGTATTAATCCCAAAAGGAAATTCAGATGCATCCAACAGCAGAAACGTAAAAAACAAATAGCCAGACTCACAGGACAAATAATGTAGTCAATCAATCAATAAATGTAAATTGTGCAGAAATTTAAAAATGAATTTAAAGGTACGTCAGGAGGAATTGCCTCATAGCAGTGGGCGGAAAAGACCCCCAGATGCACTTCTTACCACAGCATAGTGGGATGATCCTGTCGCTAAAAGTGCTCCAAGAGAGCTCTTCTGGGTGGGGATGCAGGAGATTTCTCATGATTTTTCTTTTTTTTTTCATGATATTACATTATTTTGCAAAAGTATTGTGTTATTTTGCAATAAATATTACATTACTTTACAAAAACATTGTGCTATTTTGCAAAATTACTGTGCTATTTCCCAAAGATATTGTCTTGTGTGGTCAGTACAATCGTGCACACGCATGCTCCTGACATTCTGTGACAGTAAATAAGGGATAGATTAAGACTGTACATAGTGTGCAATCAAGTGACAAGAACGGAACAAAAGTCACAGGAAGACATTTAGTTTTAATCAGATTAAAGTTTAGTAAATTTAGCACAGATATGTTACCATAGGCAGAGTGATAGCAAAGAGCTAGCATTCCTGACGCACGATGCCAGGGACTGCATGAGGATTGCATGTTCTCCCTGTGCATGTCACTTGATTGCCTGCTATGTGTGTGCTTCACCCCACCCTCCACGCGCATGTCCGATGTTACTGGCAGCAGCAGGCAAGACCTTTGAATGCTGGAAATGTGTCAGGAATACTTCTTAAGTAACAAAAAACGTCTAGTCCATTATATGCTATGAAGTAAATAATATCCTTCCCCTCTTCCATCCCCATCTTGAGCCCCTGAACATTTGAAGTATGAACACTAACCACAGTGACACCAGATCATACAGTTTCAAAATATCTATATTAAATAACTAGATTAGAACTAAACCTACATTTTATTTATTGGTTTCTGGTAGTGGATCACATGCAGCACACTCCTTTCTGATTGGCTGTGTGACTGTGCCCTGCAAAGGACCGGCGTCTCATCCACCATGTTTGCATCTTGCCATACACCCAGGGCTGCGTGATAATCATTGGCTTCCCTGTAATCTTACACTGGGTTGTTTAAATATACCCCTCTGCACATGGAGGATCAAATGTATAGCTGACTTTTGCTCAGGTCCTGTCACTTTACTGCACACTATCAATGTCCTTACATTATCCCTCACATGCATACACATAACAATACTGACCACATCAGGCAATATCTTTTGTGAAATAATGCAATCATTATTGCAAAAATGATGATGTGAAAAAAAAACAGAAAAAAAACTTTTGAGTGGCAGAATTAAGCTTCTGTTGTTAATTTAGCAATAGATTAAATTAGATTAATCCCAATGGGAAATTCAGATGCACATAGCAGCAGAAACATAAAAAGCAAAGATTCCTAGGACAAATCATACAATCAATTAATTAATAAGTAAATAAATAAATAATCTTTATTGTTGAAAAAATTGCATTCAGTTTGGGGCATCGAGAGGGAGACAGCACTGAACTGCCTCATAGCCGCAGGCAGATTACACCCCTGAGGCGCTTCTGAGCACACCGTGGTAGAATGAGCCTATGATTAAAAGTGCTGCTACAGAGCACCTCATGGAGGGGATTTTTCATGATTGGATCCAATTTTGCCACTATCATCTCTCCACACCAGCTTTCAGTGTGTCCAGGATTTGCCCTGCAATGGAGCCGGCATTCCTGATATGTTTGTTCAGACATTTTGCATCTTTTCAGCTCAAGTTGCTTCCCCAGGAGACCACAGCGTAGATCACTACACTGACTATGACCAATGTATGCCCAATAGCAAGCTGTAAAATAGCGTATTCTTACTTTGAGACGTTTCTGTTTAGCAACATAGGCCTCCTCAAGTTCAGGGTGCTGTAGGGCAAGCTTCTTCAGCTCAGACTCTGTATTTCCAATCTGACCTACAAAAATGATGCAGAGATTGAGTCTTGTTAATGAAATATTAAACATTCAGAAAGGTCATAACTGCAAGATTTAATCATTTATTCTATTGCTTGCTCTCTCTAAGTAAGTGAAATACAGGTAGGTTTATACCTGCTGGCCAACTCTGTTTGCTTGAAGCCTAAAAATACAGATGTGAGCATCAGTAGGCTTTGCATCCTAGAAACCTGAAGTATTCTATAACATTTCAGTAATTATTTACCACTCTGATGCTGATCTTTCTGATTATAAAATAGGTCATTACGATAGCAGTTGACGAAAAGAATTCATAATTGTGGAATTACGGTATTTGAGGTTTCCTCTACTCTAGAGTGCCTGTTTCTTTTGCACGATTTGGCTCAGAAACTAATCAGCACAATTTCATCTCATAACAGGCTTAAGTTTCGGGTCCAGCTGTGTTATCTCTAGACCACCCTGATTAAACTGTGACACAGACACACACACACACACAGACAAGCACACATCCATCATCAAGATATCGATGTTTTTGGTATCAGGGGACCATAAAATGTCACGATCCATCGAAAACCGGAGATCAAAATTTTTGACAAATCTAAAGTTTTCGCCTCCCCCCACCCCATATACACTTATGGTGGGGGAGGACATAAAGCAAAAAACCTGACTAGACTGTGGATTGTTAGTCACAAGTAATGCAGATTATTGTCATTTTTGAATACATACATGTTACCATTAGGATCATCAATCCTATTCTCCATAACAACTAGATATCATAGCGATCATTGTTAATTTGCTACACCATAATATAAATATATATACACCATCTACTCAAAGCACCATGATGTTCTAACAATGATGGATGGATTAAAAGCCAGAAGTCTGTACAACCATCAGCATCAAGTGACTCTGTGAAAAACCCGAACTACAAAGAGGACTATTTCATTTATGTTAGGTAGAATGCCCAAAGGGGACTGGGCGGTCTCGTGGCCTGGAACCCCTACAGATTTTATTTTTTTCTCCAGCCTTCTGGAGTTTTTTTTTTGTTTTTTCTGTCCACCCTGGCCATCGGACCTTACTCCTTTCTATGTTAACTAATGTTGTCTTATTTTAATTTCTTATTTTGTCTTTTATTTTTCTTCTCTTCATTATGTAAAGCACTTTGAGCTACTTTTTGTATGAAAATGTGCTATACAAATAAATGTTGTTGTTGTTGTTGTTATACAAAATATGGGGACAGCTGTAGCCATGGGCAAAAGTCAGTGCATGCAACCATGACCAGAAAATAACCGTTCTTGCAGAATCATTCTGGCAAAGAAAAGGAAATAATGAAACTAGAAAATACATATCACATTTGTTTCTTAACTGTAACATATTGATAATTTTTAAATATCCAGGGTGGTGAAAATAAGTAGTTCTGCACACAGAACCCCTCCCTGGTTTTAGTAGCAGTTAGTGCCATTAGGTGACATCTCATTTTGTTAGTTCTGTTACAATTTCTGTGTGTTTGTTGGAGAGAAGACATGCCGCATTTACTGAAATGGTACATTTGGCTCATTATGTTACTATGAAAATCAGTTTAGTGATATTGAAATAATTTGTACATTCTTTTCAATATGACCCACTGCCTCTAAACTTCTAGAACAGTGCATCATAACAATAAAGAATTATTACATTTACACTGTGATAAGGCGCTTTATTGGCGCCGACCCGATACAGACTGACACCAAAGGCACGGGTAAAACAAACAAAAAGTCTTTATTTTCTTCTTCAGCTGTGGGACACGTCTTCCCTGTGTCCCACTGGCCCTAACACAGTCCCAAAAACACACAAAAGTAAATCACACCCCAAATCACACTCTTCTCTTCCTCCACTCCTCCCAGGGCAGCTTTGTCCTCCTCCTCCTCCCGACTCTGGTGCCCAGAGTAGTGGCTGCAGGCTCCCTTTATAGCCCACCCGGAAGTGCTTCAGGTGGTAATTTACCTGAATTAGGCTGCACTTCCGGGTGTGGTTGCGTTACCGCCCACACGGACTCAGGAAGCCTTGCAGCTCCCCCTGGTGGTGGTGTTCCATAAAACAGGCCCCGATGCCACCAAGTGTTCCGGGGGACATAGCGTTCATCCCATGGCTGCGCCCCTGGATACAGTGTTGAAGGGGCGTCCCATCCGCCACAACATTTAGTAGAACACTTGGCCATGGTACCCATGCAGGTTTATTTTCTCCAGCTTCTCAGCATTTTCTTCTCTCCTCCCCAACCACCTGACCATAGCATTGGACTTACCATTATAATCATTAGAGATTTAAAATCTGAGTTTTGCAATTCAATCCATACTTAATGAATCTATCATTTATATTTCCCACTTATTTCCCTGTAGTGCTATCCATCTAAGACAGGTTGAAATCGAAGTCATCAATGTAGGCCTCAGCATTAGCGTCTGTAGTGTAGTGTGTCCCTCTGGCTGCTGTGTCTCTGTTACATTCCATTTGGTGCAGGATTCATAAAAGCAGTGCTAATATTTGTGATGTGCCATTTGTTGGATAGAAGATACAGCAACTGAATGAACGGACCCACAGATACTTCTCCTTTTATTAAGGTGGATTTATTTATTTTGTATTATTTAATTAATTTATTTGTTTATTCTTTGTAATTCTATTTTTTATTTCTTATAATGCACTCTGAACTACATGCTTTGGATGAAAATGTGCTTATGAAATAAAAGTTGTCATTCTTGTTGGTATATGTCTTGTTCAGTTAACTACCATTTACATCATATTTAGTTTTATGAGCTGTCCATCGTGTGGAAGAAATCAGTTTTAGAAGAAAGACATTTGTCCTCAACTAGGACTTCTTTGAGTCAGGAACCTGCCAGAAGGAAACTTGTTCATTGTGTCTTTATTAATCTCTTCATGAAGAGGGAGCACCCCATCACAACTGTCTGCTGAGGGTGCCACAGAATGGTCAAACAACAGAGATAGAAAGTCCATTCTTATAGCTAACTGAATTAATGATTACTCTGATTGGTTCACTAGTTTGCATTCACTCTGATTGCTCAAGAGACATGGGATGTTTTCAGCAGAGAGCATAACCAGCTTACATACCCCAAACAGCTTACATACCCCAAAATAAACGTATTTCTTTACTACATTCAATACTTTTCTTGAGCTCCTGTGTATGTGGCATCTGCCAGGTCTTACTGGGTACATGATAGTCAGCCAACATCTTGAGCCATCACCCAGAAACTTCTTGTTCTTTGCTGTTCACTTGACCTTTATCTGGTTTCCTGTTATGCTTAGACTATACTTGTTAACTCTTTATACTACTTGCTATATATTTTTAATGTTGAAAACATACCAAAACACTTTATGCTCAATAGCTATTTTACCCCTACATGACCAAGTAACACCTAAGTTTCACTTTTCTTCCACAATTGCAAAACCCAATGATGCACATATTGACCCAATTTACAATTTTTGATGAACTGGAGAAACTGGGGAGCTTGGAAAAAACCTGTGCGAATACAAGGACGGCATATAAAGCAACAGTTATCGGGCTAGGATTCAGTCACTGGTTTCTGGAATTTTGATACAGCAGCTTGAACGGCTGTGCCACTCTGTATTACATCGGATTTCTTCAAAGGTATATTAAAACAGAAAAAGGCTCAAAACTATCCTGTACAGGATCATTGCATTTCACACCTTTGGGGTTTCTTTAACATAAGTGCAACCTTTTCTGGAAATGTTCTGGAAGCTTTTTCATTAATATGCACAATATGAAAAAAGAAAACAGACAATTTTATCATTTGATACTTACTTCGAATCCTTGTACTTGCATACGCTGGAATCTGAGAGTCAACTGTTATTTCTGGGTGTAAAATACAACCATGTGTGTAAGCATCCATTGGAAGAGAGTCCAGAAGCTCTCGGTAATGCTGCACTCTGGGGTAGTACATGCTGTCATCTTTGGGCAGCAGCCTGGGGGCACTTTCTGCAGAGTGAAGTAGAACAGAAGTAATCAGCAGTACTAACAAGACTGTACAATACAACAAATTGACATTCCATCGGTCACAGTTTATTTCCAATAAATAGCTGACACAGGCTTTATTTACACATAAGGAAAACACCTCTGATGTTTGCTATTCTCTGCTAAAAATGATGCTTAGTACAGATATTTTTTATTTAATTTGGAAAAGCAGCACCCAGAAGTAATAATAAAGTTCTCACATTAAAAAAATAGCTGTTCTTTCTTCTCCATTCCAGCAAACAATACAGAGCCATTAGTTCACTGGTCGTAAGGTTATTCAACAGTAGTGTTGGATCAGTGAAACTTGCCAAAGCATCATAGAGCTTCAGCAGCCATACGCAGAGCTTTAAAGCATGCCAACTTAATGGTTGTTGCACAAACTACTTCATGCATGTGTGATGTTGCTGCATGATCAGTACTACAACCAGATTTGCACCCCAACTGCGTTAAATAGATTAAAGGAAACTTACAGTATTTTCATTTCAGGGGTACATTAATTGACCATAATGAGAATATTATTAAAACATTTTGTTGTTCTGCATAGATTCATTGTACATTGTGTTTTGACTGCAGGATGAAGCGTGTTATGGCCAGATAGCTGGGCAACTACAGCAAAAGCAGTATGTATGACAGCTAGAAGGGTGCTTGGTGTGACGTTTGAACAGAGGAAGGAGGATAAGGAAACCTGGTGGTGGAATGGAGAAGTACAGGAGAGTAAACAGACAAAGAGGATGTCAAAGAAGAAGTGGGCTAGATGCAGAGAGTAAACAGGCGTACAAGCAGATAAGGCATAAGGTGAAGAGGGAGGTGGTGAAGGCTAAAGAAAAGGCGTATGATGAGTTGTATGAGAGGTTGGACACTAAGGAGGGAGAAAAGGACCTGTACTGATTGGCTAGACAGAGGGACCGAGCTGGGAAAGATGTGCAGCAGGTTAGGGTGATAAAGGATAAAGATGGAAACATACTCACAAGTGAGGACGGTGTGTTGAGAAGATGGAAAGAGTACTTTGAGAGGCTGATGAATGAAGAGAATGAGAGAGAGAGAGAGAGAGAGAGACAGTTGTATCGTGGGGAGATAGTGAATCCGGAAGTGCAACAGATTAGCAAGGAGGAAGTAAGGCCAGCTATGAAGAGGAGGAAGAATGGAAAGGCAGTTGGTCCAGGTGACATACCTGTGGAAGCATGGAGGTGTTTAGAAGAGATGGCAGTGGAATTTTTAACCAGATTGTTTAATACAATCTTAGAAAGTGAGAGGATGCCTGAGAAGTACAGAAGAAGTGATTTTTAAGAATAAGGAGAATGTGCAGAACTGTAGTAACTACAGAGGGATAAAATTGATGAGACATATGAAGTTATGGGAAATAGTAATGGAAGCTAGGTTAAGAAGGGAGGTGATGATTAGTGAGCACCAGTATGGTTTCATGCCAAGAAAGAGCACCACAGATGCAATGTTTGCTCTGAGGGTGTTGATGGAGAAGTTAAGAGAAGGCCAGAAGGAGTTGGATTGTGTCTTTGTGGACTTAGAGAGAGTATATGACAGGGTGCCTCAAGAGGAGCTGTGGTACTGTATGAGGAAGTTGGGAGTGGCAGAGAAGTATATAAGAGTGGTATAGGATATGTACGAGGGAAGTGTGACAGTGGTGAGAACTTTGGTAAGAGTGACAAATGAATTCAAGGTAGAGGTTGGATTACATCAGGGATCTGCTCTGAGCCCTTTTTTATTCTCAATAGTGATGAACAGGTTGACAGACGAGATTAGACAGGAGTCCTAGTGGACTAAGATGTTTGTGGATGACATTGTGATGTCTGTAGCAAGAGTAGGGAGCAGGTGGAAGAGACCCTGGAGAGGTGGAGATATGCTCTAGAGAGGAGAGGAATGACGGTCAGTAGGAACAAGAGAGAATAACGTGTGTGGATAAGACATCATATAAATAATATATGTACATACATATATATACTGTATTTATTCGCGTACCACGCACACCCTAATTTTTACAAAGAAAATCACGAAAAAAATTTTCCCTGTGTACGACGTGCATTGTGATTGTATAGGAAGAGTTTAGGGCACGTTTTCCGCAAAATGCCCTTCTGTCTTTGTTGCATGACGAAAGAGCGAGCGAGCGAGCGAGAAAGGGAGAGAGCGCGTGCAAGCGAACAAGTAAGAGAGACACAGAGAGAGAGCGCGCACGAGTGAGAGAGAGAGCGTGCGAGTGAGCGAGCGCAAGAAAGAGAGAGTGCGCATAAACGAGCAAGAGAGAGAGAGAGAGAAAGCGCGAGCAAACGAGCAAGAGAGAGAGAGGGAGAGAGAGAGAGAGTGCGCGAGTGAATGAGAGAGAGAGCGAGCGAGAGAGCCCAAGCAGAAGAAGTAAACATTACAGAAAAATATTTCCTCGTGTATGACGCGCACCTGATTTTCTAATGCTAATTTTCGGGAAAAAATGTGCGTGTGGTACATGGGTAAATACGGTATATATATATATACAGTATATTTCAGTTATTGATAATTTATTGTCATTTGTTGTATTTTATTAATGGCTATCATTCCATCTGCAAACTTTGTTGTTTGAGTCACAATGTCACATTTTTGGTAACAATAGTTGGTCCAGAAAAATTGGCAGTTAAAACCCTAGCCCTCGGGGTCACTTAAAAGACAACTGCACCATTATAATCTAATAAAAACTAATTCAGTTTTTCCTCCTTGATTTCAACGAGTATGCTAAAGTTTCCGAACATTTCCATGATTTCACCGAACTCACAGTATAAGGCGAACTCCCCAGGATTCACTTATCACTACTTAACACCCGCTCACACTGAAATTTTGCTTCACTGAGGACAAAGATTTTTAATCCCTGGGGTATGGGTCATAGCGCTGGGTGGTATACTGGTTCATACCGAAAAACGTTTTTTATTTTTGTTATGATATGGATTTTTCTTATACCGCAACACCGGTTTAAATTGCCTAAACGCCGTTCGGAACGTGGCGCAGCGGGAAACTGTTCAAGTGGGGACCTTTTTCACTGCTACACAGCTAAATAGATAGTGTAGGTATTGCATAGTGAAAATGGACAGAGAACATTCTGAAACTGAAGCTGTAGCCAACAATAAAGTTGAACATGATGATACAGAAGAACTTTTGCCGAAGAAAAGGAGTCACGTCCGTTGCCTGGAGATACTTTGGTTTTAAAAGGTCAGATGTGGACCATTATGTTCAAATGTGTGAATACTGTTTCTATACTACTGGATAATACTGCAAGCCAAGTTGTACTTGTTTTATTTGTTATAAATATACAGTGTAATGTACCTGTAACTCAAAACATTCACATATCCGAAGAGCGACCCTACAAAGACCTAAAGCAGAAGGTGGCATGGCTTTACCTAATTTTCAGTTTTATTACTGGGCAGCAAACATACAAGCCATAAAAACCTAGACACAAATAAATGAACACACACAGGCCTGGTCCGCAATAGAAGTAAAATCCTGCAGCACTTCTTTATATTCCCTGCTCTGCTCTCCAATAAATGCAAGTTATCGTAAATATACTAATAACCCAATTGTGCTTCACTCACTCAGAACATGGAACTAATTTAGAAAAGGAGTGGAAGGTAGCAATGCAGAGAATTCACTCGAGCTCCATATGTGCAAAGCATAGAATTATTCAACTAAAAATTATATATTGAGCACATCCGTCTCGCTTAAAACTGTCCAAAATGTTTCCAGGGCAAGATCCAACCTGCGAACGCTGCAACCAAGCTCCTGCCTCACTGGGTCACATGTTCTGGGCCTGCACCCAACTAACATCATTTTGGACCAAAATTTTTAAGTGCCTTTCAGACAGCCTTGGGGTCACAATCCCTCCTAACCCATTAACAGCTGTGTTTGGTGTTCTTCCAGATGGATTTGAAATGGATAAGGACAAGCAAACTGTGCTTGCATTCACTACACTTTTGGCATGCAGACTGATTTTGTTAAATTGGAAGAAACCTAACTCTCCTCTAATAAGTCAGTGGGAAACCAATGTTTTATATTATTTGAAACTGGAAAAAATCAAATTCTCAGTTAGGGGATCTGTACAGAATTTTTTCAAAACCTGGCAGGATTTAATCAATATTTTAGAATAAGAAGAAATAATTATTTCTGCATTTCTTTTCCTTCTTCCTCTATCTTTTTTTGCCCTATTAATTCAATAATTTAGGCATGTTTACAAGCCTTAAGTATTACTCCTTAGGCCATACTCTCCTTCTCAGGGGTGGGGTTTGATTTGCTTTCAATCCTATTTTTCGTAAAAATGTATCTATATGTACGGAACGATTACAATAAAATTAATAAAAAAAAAAAAAAGAAGTCTACATCTCAACAAAGGTTAAACTTTGTTTTACTATTTTAATTGTTGGTTATTACCAATTCCTGTTTACCAATAATAGATTTAAACTGATGTGTGTGAGCGCACGTTAACAACTCAAACCAGCTTGGTCAATAAATCAACATACGCGGTACTTCTGTGCAAAAAAAAATACAAGTTAGCAAAATCCTCCTTTAAACAAACAAACAAAAAATAATAATGAATTGAACATTTACCATCCACGAAGGTCTGTTCCAAATAATCAATGATCTGGGAGGCATCACAGATAATATTATCCCCATGTAGGAGGACAGGCACTTCTCCAGCTGGGTTCAGCCTCATGAACCAGGGCTCATTGTGCTCACTCAGGGGTAAACTCACATCGTACTCTGAGCATTTCAGTCCTTTTTCTGCTATGGCAAGGCGAACCTATGAAACAAATAAAACTGACATTCAGGAGAAGGAGAGTGTTACCATTTAGGAGAATGTGTGCCCCATCATTCACATTCACTACAGCAGCTCTGTGGGATATTGCATATAATTCAGTACATTTTCTTTTTGTCAGGAATATGTAAATGGACAGGGCATCCTGTAGTAGAGTGGAAAACCGAAAACCTCTATGGAGGAAGAGAAGGAGGATGTTGAGAGCATGCGCTGATTACAGTGTTTTGCCGCAATCACCACACGATGAGCTACCAGGATTGGGTCCTGAGGGGATTCAGGAAGTTATGAAATATATGCATTAGTATTTCTAGATTTTTGGAGGCTCTAAGTAGTTTATCTGTTTTGGGGCTATAAGCAATATACTTGTTTTAGTGTCACTGGTCATGCTATCCAATTCTGTCATTTATTCCATTTATGGCAGTAAATAATGTATGAATATCTGTTTCACATTATTTTCTAAGAGTAACACTTTTCATTCTTAATGTAGGAGTTTAAATTGTGGATAGAATTCTTTCTGGCAAACTGCTGAAAGCCGACTGTCTCAAGCATAAAAACACCTGTGAAGTTCATGGAGAGGTCTTTTTTTCACTTCGATTTGAACTCCCCAATATGATTACCTGACAGAATTAGGGTTAGGGTTAGGTTTAGGGTTAGGGTTACAAAAATACATGCAGTGCCATCCATAATGTTTGGGACAAAGACGCATTTTTCTTGATTTACCCCTCTGCTTCACAGTTTAAAGTTACAAATCAAACAATCCAGACGTGATCAAAGTGCACATTGCAAACATTCTTTTAAGCCTTTTTGTAAACATTTTGGTCTCACCATGTAGAATTGACAACACGTTTTCTACACGGTCCACCCGTTTCAGGACACCATAATGTTTGGGACAATTGGCGTCACAGGTGTTTGTCATTACTCAGGTGGGTTTCATTGCTTTATAAGATACCTGGGCTGACTTCTATACTTTGAAGTCTAGGTGCCATTGTTCAACATGAGGACAACAGCTGTGCCAATGAAAGTCAAAGAAGCCATTATGAGGCTGAAAAATAAGAATAAAACCCAATGGCGGTTATTATAAAATAATTATTTTAAAAACTATTTAAATTAATTAGGTAATTAGAAATAGTCAACGCATGTCAACATCCATTAAAAATTGGTTCCGACTTGTACTTGTTTAATTTCTGTGTGAATACCTATTTCCTGAGTGAAGGACCCCAGCCAAATGAGAGTGTATGTAAGTGTTTGATCGTTTACCAAACAGGCAACCAGAGACTGCCATTCAAAATGTATGCTCAAGAGAAGAGCAGAAGATCCTGTCAAGCCTGTGAGTATTTATTGAATTCCAACCATGGTAGAAACATTCTGGTGCTTTGACATCTGTTATTTACAACTGTTTGATAGTGGATATCAAAAGGTCAACAACTGGGACCCCAAATCTTTATCATCTCTTTGTTCATTCATCCAAAATTCAGATAAAACAGCAGAGATAAGTGACATGTTGAGAAAGTGTAAAAAAAGGCACAACTGGCATCTCCTACATTCGTACATCCTTTAATACTGATAGGGACACAGAAAAAGATAGTTATGAGTCCAACAAGTATTTATTTCCATAACAGCACATATTATTTGTGGTGGGCAATTCACCAAATTAGAAATCAGAATCTTAAACCTGGCTGGTGTTGATCAATCAGACAAATTATCAAAAAACATTAAACGTTTATATCAAGAAATAATGAACATAAACAACAGAATATCTTGACAGTAAACTGGTTAAGAATAAAGCCACAGCACGGATGTAATTAATTAATTAATTAATTAATTAATTAATTAATTAATTAATTAATTAATTAAAATTTTAACACGGTGTGGCAGATAGCCGGTGCCCTTGCCCAGCTAGGATGCCTTCAGACTGGAAGGACCAGGGGAGAAAATATGTATATGGCATTATCACTCCCAAAGTGCAGTATGGCAGCCCCCTGGGTTGCAAAAGTGCATCGTATTCCCACAGGGCTCCAGGGGAGTTGGAGTTTGGCACAGCCTTGTTGGGTTCTGTGGGTGCCACCAGGGGGTGCTGTAGGGGCCGCACAGCCCTACAACTTTGGGCTTCTGCCTCTCCCAGAAGTGCTTCCGGATCACACTAATGGGCAACCAAAAGTACTCCTGCGTGCAGGATAAAAGAAGCCCGCTACCACTGCTCCAGGAGCCAGGGTCGAGAGGAAGAGTACGACACTTGTCAGGAAGAATGTAGGAGAAAAACTGAGGGAAAAACACAAAGAGAAAGTGCTGTAATATTGTGCTTTATTGTGTGTTGCTGTACCGTGCTGAGCAGGTGGGAAACAAGTGAAAGCGTTTCCCACAAAAATATAAAAAATGTGTGTTGTTGAGCTTCTGTCCTGTGTCTGTCTGTGTCAGGTTTGGGGAGCTGATCACCCCCTGCAGACCACAACAGCTACAATGTGTTTTAGTAAAGTTAGTGAAATCTCAAAAATTCATGACATAATATACAATAAATCTTATAAGACTATAAAAGACAGATCCCATCAATTAAACCCAAGGTGACAAATTGGCTAAATCCCAGTAAAATACCACACTTGAAGCAGGTGTGAGATAAACAGCCTTAAGAAGTGAAGCAAAATGAGAAGTCAATAGATCAAAAAACTGAAAATCAAAACTTGCCTCCTACAAAACCAAAAATAAAGCAAGAATCAATAAGAGAATTCGCCATTCTAAATGTTTTAACCATCATTAAAATTCCTTACCTTATGGAACATTCTGGGGAAAATAGACATATTAACCTCCCTGAACTGTAGCACTCATAACCGAACAAAATGGCATTGTTGCATGAGGAACCTTTCTACATGGAAACAAAAGATGGAAATTAACCCCAAAATAGATGCATACTGTGTTCTATTTGTGTGATGTATTGTTGTGGTCCTTATAGATTTTTTTCAGAAAATTTTTATGTACTGTGGCGGATGGCTGGGGCCCTTGCCCAGTCGGGACACTTCTGTAATGGAAGGGCTGGTAGAGAGGGCAACCCCCAGAACATGAAAGGGCAACCTCCTTGGCTCACAGCGGGGCCACGGGTTTGGAGCTTAGAAGCTCAACACTGCTGGGGCCTGTGGCCAACATCCGGGGTGCGGGGACAGTTTCTGAGACCTGGGTTGCAGCACTTTGCTGCCAGAAGAAGATCTGGGAGCACCTGGTGCCCTATAAAAGGGGCCACCTCACTCCATTTGAGGAGCCAGAGTCAGAAGGAGGAAGACAAAGCTTGCTGGGAGAGGAGTAGAGGCAGCAGACTTAGAGAAAGAAGAAAGGACAGTGATTGTGCTTGTGTACTGTGCTGTGTAGTGGGAAGCGAAGGGAAACCGCTGCCCCACTTAAAATAAAACGTGTGTGCTGGACAATATTTTTCTCTGCCTGTCTGTGTCTTAGGTTAAGGGGGCTATACATGCCCTGGGTTCCACAGTACATAATTATTTACTTCTGCATTAATACACGCTCCTCTGATACATGCACACTGTCTACAGAGAAGTGAACGCCACATGCCTCGATTTTGATGGAAAGCCACGAAGTTCACCTCTTCCTTTTTTCCCAGTGCTGTTGGCGGCACATGCTGGTAGATCAATGCAGGTTGGGCTCACATCTGCACAGAAACAAATGCCATGAGGACTTTGCCCTTTTTCTTTAGATCAGAAACACTTGAAAAATTGCTTGAAAGTCTGTGTATGTGTCAGAAATTAAAATATCGTCTTCAGCAAGAACTTGCGATAAAAATGTAAGCTTAGATATTATTTTTATTTTTAAATGTAAGCTTAAAAGAAAATTGAAAGCTGACCATTTACATTATAACAGAGAATCCCTCAAGTTTAGCAAATGAGCCTTTCAGGGTACCTCATACACCCCATTTTGCACTTTGACCTTAAATACCCGAAACCTATGGAGGTGTTTTGACAAATTTACACGTGCATGCATGCATGATCAGAATGGTCACATTTCTCAAAATTTTGTTGGACATTTTTTTATAATTTGTTGATTTTTTTTTGTGTATTTAAAAAACTATATTTAAGAACAATGTATTAGTCATCCGTAATTTGATCAGTTATGATGTCAACATGAAAGGTTCTCTCCGTTTTATAATGACACAAAGCTAATTTTTCTGACCTGGATTGGGTGTGCTCATCACCTCAGAAGATAACATCAATGCTTATCACTACTTAATGACCCTCGAGGGATCACCTTTATCCAATTATGAAGCAATTCTGACCTGCCGAGAAGTATCTTCAAGGATATGACTACTGACCCTATTCACTGAGTACATAAGGTCAACCAATAGTTTAATGAGAATGGCAGGAAAGATATCTAAACGCAATGACTCTCACAGTCAGCAGCTATTATTAACCCAATCAAGAGTCTTGAAAAATGTATGAGACATTGTTTTCCTCCTCGATCACCAAAAAAGGAGTTTATTGACTTCTTGTAAAAAATGGGGATCAATTTCTCCTACTGAATAAGTAATGTCAATACCGCTGAATTTGGTTCAAACTCATTTAAGGCCTCTTTACAGAAGGTGCCATTCAATAAGTGAGAAATCAGATTTAGTGGGTAATTACTTTTACTTTATTCAGCACTGAAACAAGCACTTGTCGGGAGTCAGTCCGGTACAATTAAGATATTTCTATAAAAAGGGATGAACTGAGGCAGAAGTGCAGTGACAGGACAGGTAAGGAACACAATTACCTGGGGCATTGAACTGGGACCCTCAAGGGTGTTTATGATGTAACAACCAATCTGCAGGATGAAGCACAGCATTGGTACACCATAACTGCACAGTCATAAAACTTCTAAGCAGGGGCCACACTCTCCATTGTGATGCAAATTACTTTTTTTTAGTAACGTTAAATTTAATCTGCACTGTTTTCAGAAATTATGATGAGGACTTACGTGTCTGGAAGGTAAAAGCAATAAAAAACAAACAGGAACTAAAAAAGAAGCAAGACAGTGGTAAGTAGTAGAGAACCTGTAATGTCGATTCAATTAATACTTAGGGAGTTGGAACTGCACTGCAGAACTTCAACTGACCTGTTGCAAAGACAACACAGGAGGTCTCACATACTCTGAACAAACAGGCAGAGGAGAACAGCTGATAGTGAAAAACTAATTGAATCTGTCAGAGAAACAAAAAAAGTTACACCTGAAATAAAAGCCGACATCCAACTAGGAGAAGAAACCAGTGGCTTGAAATCGATTGTCCAGCCAGCAGTGAAAGCTTCACAGCAATTGTCTTACACTGAAACATCTAAACCCTGAAGGCATAGAAACAAATTAAAACTTCTAGACAATGAAGAACTCTGCGCTAAATATAAGTTTGATTCGTTCTCTGCCTGTCAAAGGCATGCTTATAAGTTGTGTGTCTTGCAGCATGTACAGCTTAGTTTTTCTACCCGGCAGTACCGATGGCCTCATCTGCCAAAAGTGTATATTCAGCCTAGAATTGGACGGGCTGCATTAGGAACCTGATAACTGTTAGGCAAACTGACAATTGGATTCACTCGGTTTGTTCGGATGATTCAGCCATTTCTGATTTGGCTTCATTCTCGTCAGACTCCACTGTAAGTCAGTGAGCATCCAAAACCAGCAGCACCGTTTCAGATAAGCAGAATATGCAGAACATGTGAAAAAATGGTTATGATCTCTGCCAATAATTGTTTAACTTTAATGATCTCCAATTTAAAATGAATTAACAGTGAGTTTTATTTTCTTACATTTTGAACAACACAAGTATACCTGGACCAGAAGCGGATTAAGAGATAAGCACAATGTCCCACAGAGAGTTGCAGATGACATCCGAGTAAGTAATATGGTGCTATACTCCATCATCTAATAAGACATTCTTCAAAAATTATAAGCAGTAGAGCTTTGATATGCGCCTTTATTACCCACATTACCTTAGGTCACTCAAAAACGCTTATCTATGGTCAAATTAAATGTTATAAACACAATCCTTAAAAAAAGGTCTAAGACTTAAAAAACCATAGGCATGGTATGGCATGAAATGATTAAAGACTTTGTATTGGAATAGTGAATTAAAGAATTTGGATTATGAAGAGGAACACACAGAAGGGCACAAAACAATATTGAGTTACATTTCGTAGACTTTTATATTGGGAACATTTTACTTTGGAATGTGAGTGATTCAGGAGTATCTTAAAAACATTGGGGGCTGGTACAGGGTGTAGCATTACTGCCTCACAGACCCGGCATCCTGAGTTTTTATTCATACTAGCCAACCCGTGTCGTAGCATACGCTGTATAATTATGTATTGATGGGTGAACACTTCCTGAAAGACACAGTTGTTCAAATGGGGTTGGTTTTGAGGACTGTAGGTGAATAAAAAGATGGAACTCTGGAGAGGGCAACATACAATACAGCGTTTTACACGCTGCATACAGCGATTCACATCGAAGCATAGACACTGCTAAGACCATGGGGTACCCCTCGCAAACTGTTTTACACACTGCATACAGCGATTCACATCTGCGACAAACAAATTGTTTTACACGCTGCATACAGCGATTCACATCTGCGACAAATATGATTCTACTTAGATGGTCCTGTCGCGTCCACCCTCGCTCTCGAAGCATACTCACTGCCTGGTCATGTGCCCGCTCGCAAGAGCAACTAACAGAGACCCGCCCACCAACTGTAAGACCATGGGATACCCCTCGCAAACTGTTTTACACGCTGCATACAGCAATTCACATCGCGACAAACATGCTTCTTCTTATGGGGTGGGTTTGAGGATACAACTGTAAGGGAACTCTGGAGAGAGCAACATACAATTGTCTATGACTGAAAACTGGAGGACCGCCGCCGTGCCCCCACCTCCCAGAGCGAGGGACGGGGCTGGACGGCAGTTGTGCGTGGAGGGCGGAACGGGGTGTGAGGGGAAGGACGCCCAGTGAGGATGATGTATTGATGGGTGAACAGTCATCTCTTAGTCATCGTTCAGTACGCACTGCCTGCTCATGTGCCCGCCCCCAACTCCTCACCTGAATTGCTTTCATCTGTGTACAGTCCACATGCACTTGTGAGTCACGTTGACTATTCATTTTCCAAACACCGCCTCAGTCGGTTTTGCATCTGCTACAGTCCACATGCACCTCTGAGCCACGCTGACATTTCATTGTTCTTTTGGACGGGCCAGGTGACGTTTCCCGTGTTGAGTCTAATTAACCAAAGGCTCCACACCTGGTGGTGCCCTTCTGTCAATTCCTTTAAGTTTCAGCTTTGCAACCATACTCCTCCTGGAACCCAAAGACTTTTGTTGCCCGACGGATCATGGGAATAATGCCGCCAGATCGCCAGTCGGTATCGTTTATGGTTGGAACTACGACGATATGTGATCATCTTCGAACCTCTGACTTTCGTTCTTGATTAATGAAAACATTGATGGCAAATGCTTTCGCTCTCGCACGAATTGTTGGTGGGCAGGGCTCCGACATGCATGTGCCATGGTTGGCTGCTTAGTGAATTGTTGGTAGGCGGGGCTCAGTGAGTTGGCAGGCGTGGCTGTCTTGCATGCATCTTGCTTGCCATGGACTTAGTGAATTATATATATAGATGGAGTCTGCCTATTACTCAAGTGGGCCGTGTGATAGACTGTCTAGTCCTGGGCTGCTTCCTACCTTATGCCCATTGTTGCCACGATAAGCTCTGGTAAACCTGAACTGAATTAATTATATTGCACTGACCAATAAGCAGGAGACAGAACTGGAGGTGGCAGAGTTAAAGATGCTAAGATTTGCACTGGGTGTGATCAGGATGGACAGGATTAGAAATGAGTACATTAGAGGGTCAGCTCAAGTTGGACGGTTGGGAGACAAAGTCAGAGAGGCGAGATTGTGTTGGTTTGGACATGTGCAGAGGAGAGATGCTATGTATATTGGGAGAAGAGGAAAAGAGGAAGGCCTAAGAAAAGGTTTATGGATGTGGTAAGAGAGGACATTGCAGGTGATGAGTGTAACAGAGCAAGATGCACAGGACAGCAAGATATGGAAGAAGATGATCTGCTGTGGCAAACCCTAATGGAAGCAGCCGAAAGAAGAGAAGAGGAAGGTTATTCAAAACATATTAGTAGAGATAACTATTTCATAAAGGTACTGACTCAAGAAAGGCACTTAGTTTTGCTGGGAAATATGCCTAGTCAGAGAACAAGCGAAGGTCATACCCGAGAGCCAATACGCTAGTCAAAAATCAAAGTCAAGAGTAAGGGCAAAAAGTTTCATTAACCAGGGATTCAAAATCAAAAAAGATCTTTTGGAAATCACAAGGAGTATGTTTTTATCCGCAGATTTGGGTACTCCAGAAACAATGTTCCCTCCAATTTTTTTGTAACACACGAGCTGTTACTTACCCTTTACAACTGATTTCTTCAGTCACCTTTGGAGGGCAAGCGACACAAAAAAACACTACATGAGATGCTGTTGATGGACTCCCCATGAAGTATCAGGCTCTGTGAAGCACCAAAATACAACATACAACATACAAATGCTGAGTGGGTGCTGCATTAGAGTTTTGGCCCTGTGAAATACTGAGCACCGCCAACACCAACACCAAATCGAGGTGCTTTTGGATTGAGAGCAGCAGGCTGCCCATGGAAAAGGCATCTAAGATACTGGAAGCCTAGGAATCAACTGATGGAGAGAATCTGTTATCAGATTAGACGGCCCAGTGCAGACTCTACTATAGAAAGCCCAGCAAGGGGTGAGCGTCAAGTTGGCCGAGGTCACCAGGACTACGACTTTGCCTGACTTTGTCTGTTATACCTGACAGTAGACCCACCAGAGGTTTATTTTCTCCAGGGATGCTGCTGACTGGTAGTTTTTGTTTTCCTCTCCTCCAATGTCCACTGGCCATAGTTTGACAATTAATCAATGAACTAAGATTGCTGTTTTCCATGTATGTTAATCAGAAATTAATTTGTTTTCTGTATGTTTTAACAAATCTGTCTTTAAGTGTGCTATTTAGATGTTGAGTGTTTTGTAAAATGTATACTTGATCTACATTCACCGGCCACTTAATTAGGTACACCTGTTCAACTGATTGGTAAAGCAAATATCTAATCAGCCAATCACGTGGCATCAACTTAATGCATTTAGGCATGTAGACACTGTCAAGACAACATGCTGAAGATCAATCTGAGCAAGAATGGGGAAGAAAGATGAGATATGAGACTTTGAACGTGGCATGGTTGTTGGTACCACATGGGCTGCTCTGAATATTTCAGAAGTTGCTGATCTACTGGGATTTTCACACACAACCATCTCTAGAGTTTACAGAGAATGGTTCGAGAAGTGGAAAATATCCAGTGAGCAGCAGTTCTCTGGGCGAAAATGTCTTATTGATGCCAGAGGAGAATAGCCAGACTGGTTTGAGCGGATAGAAAGTCAACAGTAACTCAAATAACTATGCGTTACAACTGAGGTATGCAGAAGAGCATCTCTAAATGTACAGCGCGTCAAACCTTAAAGCAGATGGACTACAGCAGCAGAAGACCACATCAGGTGCTACTCCTGTCAGCTAAGAACAGGAAACTGAGGCTACAATTCGCACGGGTTCTCCAAAAGAAGATTGGGAAAACATTGCCTGATCTGATGAGTCTCAATTTCTGCTACGCTATTCTGATGGTAGGGCCAGAATTTGGCATCAACAACATGAAAGCATGGATCCATCCTGCCTTGTATCAACTGGTGGTAGAGGTGTAATAGTGTGGGGGGTATTTTCTTGGCATACTTTGTGCCCCTTGTGCCCACTACCTTATTATTGTTACTGACCATGTCCATCCCTTTATGACCGCAGTGTACCCAGCTTCTGATAGCTACTTCCAGCAGGATAACATGCCATTTCACAAAACTCAGATCATCTCAAACTGGTTTCTTGACCATGACAATGAGTTTACTTTCCTCAAATGACCTCCACAGTCACCAGATCTCAGTCCAACAGAACACCCTTGGGATGTGGTGGAACAGGGAGATTCACATCATGGATGTGCAGCTAACAAATCTCCAGAAACTTCATGATGCGATCATAATCCCTGAGGAATGTTTCCAGCACTTTGTTGAATGTATACCATGAAGAATTTTGGCAATTTTGAAGGTAAAAGTGGGTCCAACCCGGTACTAGCAATGTGTACCTAATAAAGTGGACGGTGAATATATATAGCTTTTTATCTGAGAACTTGTCTTGGTGCTGTGTGCCTGCACTCAGTGAAGAGGACTATAAAAAAAATAAACTGAATTGAATTAAATTGAATAGTATGTATGTGTGCTATTTATATATTTATTCATTTTTTAAATGTATACTTGACCTATGTAGCATTTTACCTGAGAACTTGTCACAGTGCCGTGTCCCGGCACAAAAATGAAATGAATTGAATTGAACAGTATTAGTATTGCATGGTGCACAAATAAACTAGAAACATGCGCAAAGGCATAGCCTCATCTTCATGGACTAGTAAAGGGTAAGATGCTTTTCTTCAACTTGAAGAACTGAAAGACATGCACTACATATGACAATATGGATAAATAAATACAATGTAAGTGGATTTCTGAAGATAAGGAGAATGTAGATGTGATGCATTTTCTGCAGAGATTTGTGAATTTGAAGGTTTGTTCAGATAAAGTTTAAATATTTTATTATAGTAATAACAAAAATGGAGAATGCAAGTGTTTAAAATTTCAGCGCTGCTTTGCAGCCCCTCGGCAGGATGATGTCGTCTCCAAATTTTCACGATGTCGCGCTCAGTAAATCCCATTCCAAAGCATTCAAATTCTTCCATATCTGCGTATCTATTTAATAATAAACGTTTCCACGTTTGAAGCCATTTTGTGAATACCTTTTGATTATATCTGATGTAGGAAGTAATGTACAAAAAAAAACAGGCAATCGTGTACGAATTAAAAATTCAAAAGGACTCTCGGGCGGAGGTCAGGACTCGGCTTGACTGAACTGTCCACCGCCCGGGTACTGACAAGTGCGTAGCCCGACTTGGCCTCACCTTCTGGGAGCTGAACGACTGGGTCCAGTGGTAAAGGACCAACTGCGCATCCTTCGTAGCCTCGCTCGTAATCAACGCCCGCTCTTCGTCTTCCTCCTCCGCCTCCTCCTCCGGCTTAGCCGTCGTTGTCATCCCCGCTTCTTCGTTGTTCAACACGGCGCCGCTCGTTTCAGCCATTTTGATGAACAAAATTGCGCATGGGATGTGCGATGGTCGCTCCTCGCCGATCTCCGTCGCCCCGGGTTTCTACGGAAACGCTACCTTGCTGTTTTCCGCAAGACTGCAGTATGGCTTCGGTCCTATGCGTCACATTAAATGCCCACGAGGTGCAGAGTACTCGCCTTTGACCTACTTTCACACAGCGAGCGGTCTTTTCAGGTACATTTTGCAGCGTCGATGTACTAATTACCATTAAGCGAATATTAATAAGCATCCACTATCCCTGGAGCACGCTTCTTTATTTTGCCATTCCAAAGAGCTCTATGCATTTTTCTTACCTTCCACTAGATGGCACTCTCACACCTTACATGGTTGTCAGCCTCGCAGCCCGTACGCCAATTCTATCGTGCTGTAGGTATTTTTTGCGTATGCTAATTTCATACTAATTTATGCTAATTGTAAAAGTAGATTACATTTTGTTTATACAAAAAATGTATATCTGATTGAATTTTCTGGCTATATGAAGAGTGGGTATGTCAATGTTTGTTATTAAACGAACATACACTTCTTGTGATGTCCTGTGGTGCGTTTAAAGACTTGACGTTCCTGTTAGCCACGGGGAAATGAATAAATAAAGATATAACAATTTCATAATTACGAAATGTTTTTTATCAAAACAAACCAGAAAATTACAAAATGTATTTGTAAACTGTATTTCATGATGTAAAATATATCAGTTGTTTTTATTTGCCATTAGCAACAGATACATACTTTTTAAAAGTATGCATTACTCAGATCTGCTCCTACTTTCTTTAAAGTTTAGCCCTGAGCTTAAATTACAATCCTTACAAAAGTAAATTTAATTGGGAAGTGCAGCTTTCCAAAATTGTTTGACGCTATTATATGCAGCATGTTGGCACAGTGCTTGACAAGACAGCCTGCTAGATCTGGATCAGGGGTCGGCAACCTACGGCACGCGGAACGATTTTCAATGGCACTCTGATTGAATTTAAATATAGTAAATATATATATATATATATATATATATATATATATATATATATATATATATATATATTAATTACAGCGCATGCATTTGTGACCTCACCTACGTTTTGCGTATGCGATTCACATGTAAATGAAAACCACGTGTTCAGTGCAGGCTGTGGAACATTAAAACAAACCCGATTATATTTTAATTACAGCGCATGCGTTCGCGCACAGCGTCCCCCACCTACGTTTTGCGCATGCGACTCACATGTAACGGAAAAGCACGTGTTCAGTGCAGGCCGTGGTATGTTAAAACAAACATCGTTATTGTTAAGTAATATACTCAAGAAAGACAAAAAGTTGATGTTCGCTCTTTTCAAGAGACTCTTGGACGAATGAAGATGGATTTGTACAACAAAAGGATCGTGCTGTGTGTGCGTTATGCTGTGAAAGTGTCGTGTGTCGTACGTCAAGTGTATAAAGACATTATCAAACTAAACATTAGTCCACGGAGAATTCTGATGAGAAAAATGAAGCTATTAAACGGGCTGTTTCTGGCTTTAAGAAACAAACAACTTATTTTAGTCAAATAATTGGAACCAAAAATAAAGCCACCGAATGTAGTTATAAAAAAAAATGGCAAAACATTCTTTTCACATATGATCCTATGTATTTTAAAATACTGAATGAGCAATAATATAAGAACCGGTTATAATGGGCTTCAAACAATAATAATAATACATTGTATTTGAAGCGCCTTTCAAAAAACTCAAGGTCACTGTACAATCAGGTTAAAAAATAAACATTCAATAACTAGAAAATTTAAAATCCAAATAAAACATCAGATAAAACAGCAATAACAGTTACAATGAATAAGCAATTTTGAACAGATAAGTTTTAAGATTAGCCTGAAATTGGTGAAGGGTAGTCATATTCCTAAGATAAGCAGGTAATGAGTTCCATAAGGAAGGTGCCGATCTGCTAAATGCGCGATATCCCATCGTAACAAGGCGTGCTGGTGGATTATTTAAGTTAATGGAAAAAGAGGATCTGAGCATACAAGAGGGTTTAGTGACTTGTAGGAGCTGTGAGAGATATGTGGGGGCAAGATTATGAATGGCCTTATATGTAAGGACTAAAATTTTGTAGTTGACCCTAAACTTTATTGGCAGCCAATGAAGCTGCTGAATAACGGGTGTAATGTGATCAGAATAGGGTGTTTTAGTAATTATACGAGCAGCCGAATTTTGAACAAGTTGAAGTTTATGTAGTAACTTTTGAGGCAGACCAAAGAGAAGTGAATTGCAATAGTCCAGGCGGGAGGTGACCAAACTGTTGACTAAAATGGCAGTAGAGTGATTTGACAAAAATGGACACAAGCGATTAATGTTTCGCAGGTGAAAGTAAGCTGCTTGAGTAACAGAACTGATGTGAGACTGGAAAGATAACGTGCTGTCCAGAATTACACCAAGGCTTTTTATCTGATCAGTACAGGTAACAGAAGTATTGTCTATTACTACTGAGATCTTTGATGCCTTCGCTATTGCAGATTTCGTGCCCATAAGAAGCACCTCAGTTTTATTAGAGTTCAACTGCAAGAAGTTGGAAGATAAACGTATATACATTTGAAGCCCATCATAACTGGACCAATTTTTATACTACAGTATATATAACAAAATTGGTAGAATTGTCGGCATGCAGAATAACATTGTAACACAGGTTCAGTACGACACCACTGAAAGGATGCCGACCCCTCCTCTAGATTTCAGTTTCATATACGGTACTATACAAAAAGTCTGAGGCACTTCTCAAAATGTTTGTCTTCAACGGTTATTTTATGCCTTCTGGATTAGTGTGTCAATATTGGAGAGCATATTTTAGAGTTCTAAGAATTCCCTCTGCAAAAAGTGAAGCAGTAAGATATGTGAATGCCCTTTAAAAAGAAACCCCACTAGTAATAGAGCACTTTACAGTTAAAATGTGAGACCTTTCTACTCAGAATAGTCCAGTACTTAATTAAGCAAAAATCACAAAGAGATGATCAATGACATCATGTGCACGATGAACTAAAGTGATTAACTGAAAAAGAAAAAACTGGGCAAAGGACGACCAGACTAAAAGGGCGAGGTAGCGGTAGATGTGGTGGTTAAACCTGTAAGTCATACACCATGGCAAATGTCAGCATAAGGACAAAACACCAGGTGGTCAACCAGCACTATCAAGGTCTCTCCCAAGCAGACAAGAGTTTCCAAATGTGCTGTCCAAGCTGTTCTGCAGAAGCCCAAGCAAATGGGCAAAGTTGAGGATTGGAAATGCAGTGGTCAGCCATGGAAACTGGGTACAGAAAATGAGAAATTCAGTATATCTCTTCAAAATCAGAAGATGACTAGCACCACCATCAGTTCAGAACTAGCAGAGACCACTGGAACCCTGGCATAACCATCTGCAGTCTGGAGAGTGTTTTCAAAAATGGTGTTCATAGAAGAGTTGCACCCAAAAAGGTATTATTACGCTGAAGTGGAAATAAAGGCAAACGACTGAATTACTCATGAAGACACAAAAGACTGGGGTGCAGGAAAACGGCATCAGCTGATCTGGAAGGATAAAGCAAAATTTAACAGATGGCAGTTTGTTTGCAGAAGGTGGGTAGAACACTACATCGATTAACGTCTGCATGCAACATTGAAGCACGGTGAAGGTTCCCTGCAGGTTAGAACATTAGAACAGCTGTGATGAGAAAAGGCCATTCGGTCCAGCAAACACATCTATCACATTCACCTAAATTGTCTGGCAACCGTTAGCCAATTTTTCACCCACCTACACACTATGCCTTAAATTCCTACTTCTTTAGTTTGATGCCTAATTTCTCATGAGGTCAAGATAAATAATATCACACGCACACCTCTCATTTTAATATTTTATTGCTTCCATATAGAATTCCAGCTTATCAGTAAACCACGACCTTCCTCATCTGAACCCATGTTGACTATTTGTGTATATTCCTGTTCTAAACATCTGCTGCTTCATCTTTTCCTTAATAATTGCTTCCACTCATCTGCCTGTGATGCATGTTAAGCTTACTGGCCTATACTTACTTGGATCATCCCAATCACCCTTTTTGTATAACAGTATAATATTTTCTAATTTCCAGTCCTTGGGAATTTCTACAGTGTGCAGCAACTGTATAAAAATATGTCTCAAGAGTTTATACAGTGGGTACGGAAAGTATTCAGACCCCCTTCAATTTTTCACTCTTTGTCATATTGCAGCCATTAGCTAAAATCATTTAAATTAAATTTTTCCCTCATTAATGTACACACAGCACCCCATATTGACAGACAAAAAAAAAGAATTTTTGAAATTGTTGCAGATTTATTAAAAAAGAAAAACGGAAATATCACATGGTCCTAAGTATTCAGACCCTTTGCTCAGTATTTAATAGAAGCACCCTTTTGAGCTAATACAGCCATGAGTCTTCTTGGGAAAGATGCAACAAGTTTTTCACTCCTGGATTTGGGGATCCTCTGCCATTCCTCCTTGCAGATCCTCTCCAGTTCTGTCAGGTTGGATGGTAAACGTTGGTGGACGGCCATTTTTAGGTCTCTCCAGAAATGCTCAATTGGGTTTAAGTCAGGGCTCTGGCTGGGCCATTCAAGAACAGTCACAGAGTTGTTGTGAAGCCACTCCTTCGTTATTTTAGCTGTGTGCTTAGGGTCATTGTCTTGTTGGAAGGTAAACCTTCTGCCCAGTCTGAGGTCCTTAGCACTCTGGAGAAGGTTTTTGTCCAGGATATCCCTGTACTTGGCCGCATTCATCTTTCCCTCGATTGTAACCAGTCGTCCTGTCCCTGCAGCTGAAAAACACCCCCACAGCATGATGCTGCCACCGCCATGCTTCACTGTGGGGACTGTATTGGACAAGTGATGAGCAGTGCCTGGTTGTCTCCACACATACCTCAGTGCAAGACACATGACAGCCCGCATGGAGTTTGCTAAAAGACACCTGAAGAACTCTGAGATGGTGAGAAATAAGATTCTCTGGTCTGATGAGACCAAGATAGAACTTTTTGGCCTTAATTCTAAGCGGTATGTGTGGAGACAACCAGGCACTGCTCATCACTTGTCCAATACAGTCCCCACAGTGAAGCATGGCGGTGGCAGCATCATGCTGTGGGGGTGTTTTTCAGCTGCAGGGACAGGACGACTGGTTACAATCGAGGGAAAGATGAATGCGGCCAAGTACAGGGATATCCTGGACAAAAACCTTCTCCAGAGTGCCAAGGACCTCAGACTGGGCCGAAGGTTTACCTTCCAACAAGACAATGACCCTAAGCACACAGCTAAAATAACGAAGGAGTGGCTTCACAACAACTCTGTGACTGTTCTTGAATGGCCCAGCCAGAGCCCTGACTTAAACCCAATTGAGCATCTCTGGAGAGACCTAAAAATGGCTGTCCACCAACGTTTACCATCCAACCTGACAGAACTGGAGAGGATCTGCAAGGAGGAATGGCAGAGGATCCTCAAATCCAGGTGTGAAAAACTTGTTGCATCTTTCCCAAAAAGACTCATGGCTGTATTAGCTCAAAAGGGTGCTTCTACTAAATACTGAGCAAAGGGTCTGAATACTTAGGACCATGTGATATTTCAGTTTTTCTTTTTTAATAAATCTGCAACAATTTCAAAAATTATTTTTTTTGTCTGTCAATATGGGGTGCTGTGTGTACATTAATGAGGGAAAAAATTAATTTAAATGATTTTAGCAAATGGCTGCAATATGACAAAGAGTGAAAGATTGAAGGGGGTCTGAATACTTTCCGTACCCACTGTATATGCGCTCTCTAACCTCCTTAAGCACTCGAGGATAAATGTTATCTGGTTTGGGTGATTTGTTAGATTCCAGCCTATTTAATCTGAGCATCCCTTCACTCTCTACAATTTCCAAGTCTAAGTACTTCCCTAGGAGTTTCTCTTACTTTTGGAAGGTTATTGACTTCTTCAAATGTATGCCTTTTGTCACACACATGCGAGTAGGAGGCAGCTAAAAGGCCTGAGTAACTGTAATACCACATCAGACCAGGTGGTGATGGGGTGCGCTGACTGTCTTTCTCAGTTCCTTGCAGACCATTCCCGGGAAATTCCACCAGGTTCTGGCGCTTCTGAAGACGTCACTTATGCTTCCGGTGCCTTTGATGACACCATTTCCGGTCCTGGTGATATCACTTTTCTGGTCCTACCCCAGTGAAGACGTCACTTCCAGTCCCGATGACATCACTTCTGGTTCCCACCCCAAAAGATGATGTCACTTCCTTTAAGGGCCTTTAAAGCCGCCATTTTGCTTTCCTATGATCAATTCTGTTTTGGACTCCGTCTAGCGAACAACTTTGCTAAAATTTCAACCTTCTGTAGCCAGGGTATATTATACGGGTGTCTGCCCCAAACCTTTATGATGTCTCTACCTCATCTTTATAGATAGATAGATAGATAGATAGATAGACAGACAGACAGACAGACAGACAGACAGACAGATACTTTATTAATCCCAAGGGGAAATTCACATACTCCAGCAGCAGCATACTAATAAAAATATTAATTAAAGAGTGATAACAATGCAGTTATACAGACAGACAATAACTTTGAATATTGTTAACGTTTACCCCCCCCCCCCCCCCAGTGGAATTGAAGAGTCGCAGAGCGCGGGGGAGGAACGATCTCCTCAGTCTGTCAGTGGAGCAGGACGGTGACAGCAGTCTGTCGCTGAAGCTGTTCCTCTGTCTGGAGATGATACTGTTTAGTGGATGCAGTGGATTCTCCATAATTGATAGGAGTCTGCTCAGCGCCCGTCGCTCTGCCACAGATGTCAAACTGTCCAGCTCCATGCCTACAATAGAGCCTGCTTTCCTCACCAGTTTGTCCAGGCGTGAGGCGTCTCTCTTCTTTATGCTGCCTCCCCAGCACATCACCACGTAGAAGAGGGCGCTGATAGAACATCTGCAGCATCTTATTGCAGATGTTGAAAGACGCCAGCCTTCTAAGGAAGTATAGTCGGCTCTGTCCTCTCTTGCACAGAGCATCAGTATTGGCAGTCCAGTCCAATTTATCATCCAGCTGCACTCCCAGCTATTTATAGGTCTGCACCCTCTGCACACAGTCACCTCTGATGATCACGGGGTCCATGAGGGGCCTGGACCTCCTAAAATCCACCACCAGCTCCTTGGTTTTGCTGGTGTTCAGGTGTAGGTGGTTTGAGTCGCACCATTTAACAACGTCCTTGATGAGGTTCCTATACTCCTCCTCCTGCCCACTCCTGATGCAGCCCACGATAGCAGTGTCGTCAGCAAACTTTTGCACGTGGCAGGACTCTGAGTTGTATTGGAAGTCCGATGTATATAGGCTGAACAGGACCGGAGAAAGTACAATCCCCTGCGGTGCTCCTGTGCTGCTGACCACAATGTCAGACCTGCAGTTCCCGAGACGCACATACTGAGGTCTGTCTTTAAGATAGTCCACGATCCATGCTACCAGGTATGAATCTACTCCCATCTCTGTCAGCATGTCCCTGAGGAGCAGAGTTTGGAAGGTTATTACACTTTCAAAAAATGAAAGTTCAAAGAATTTGCAATTTCACTGTCTTTACCATTCATAATAATATTTATTTCCTCCGTTCTTTACTACTAAAATATCTAAAGAATCTCTTTGGTTCATCTTTCACCCTTTCTGCAATATTTCTTTCCAAATGCCTTTATGCCTTCCTAATATCCTTCATAACCAATGCTCTCAGGCTTTCATGTGTCCTACAGTCAGTGCTGGAATATAAGAGTGTGATAGACTATATTTCATTAAACACGGGTAAGTTTTGTTAAAAACTGATAGTCCTTTCACTGCTGAGGAGTACAGGTAAATTCTTATTTATGTAGTACCATCAGGGAGGAGTGTGATTGGTTCCAACTTCATTCTAAAGCATGACAATAATCCCTAACACACAAAATTATAAAAACTGGGGACAGGGAAAGGTACGGCCCACGGAGAGCCTTGATCTCAACATCATCGAGCTAGGCTAGAATTATTTGCCGAGACAGAAGCAGTCGATGGACTTGACTAAATGTGTTGTTACACCAGACTGAGGGTTGGCAGTGCACACTAACGCCTTTCCTCCCTCCTCTACAGATCCTCCAAAGGAATATCTGCCTGATCCCACTTCCAGCTCCTCCTCCAGTTCCACTTCTGACACCACTTCCGGTTTCTCCACAGACCTCCCATCCAAACCCATCACTGACCTCACTCTGAAGACACGCCTCTTCCTGCCTCCTCGCTATAAAACAGCCACTCCTCTGTTTCACCCTCAGTCACGCTTTGGGACTCAGTTGCGAGAGATAACTCATTCAGTACTACTCTTTAATTTTTGAGCTCTGCTTTTCAAGTATGCATAGTGGATCCCCAAACCTTTATCTTGTCCTTGTTTTCTGTCTCGTTACAGCAAGGTCTTCAGTGCAACTGTGGGAAGTTCTCCAAAAGGCTTGGAACAACACAAGGACCTCAAGAAACTGCATGAAAGTAGACATAAGAGAACTGCTGCTGTTTTTAAAGCAATTGTGGTCACACCAAATATTGATTTCATTGACTGTTTTCTGTTTCCTGTACTTTCCAGGAAGTTTTTTGATTACTAAAAACTATTTGTGGCATTAGTTTTTAAAGCATTGCCACTTTACAACATTTTCTTGCACATTTGCATAGTATTTTATGTATTATGTTTTAAATCATCCATCCATTTTCCCATGTTCTCCCTGTGTCTGCGTGGGTTTCCTCCCACGGTCCAAGGACATGCAGGTTAGGTGGATTGGTGATTCTAAATTGGCCCTAGTGTGTGCTTGGTGTGTTTGTGTGTGTCCTGCGGTGGGTTGGCACCCTGCCCGGGATTGGTTCCCTGCCTTGTGCCCTGTGTTGTTTTAAATCATTCTAGCAGAAATACACTGGGCTGCTAGGATACTTTTGAAAATCTAATGACGTTGACTTGGCCAAAGTAGATTTAAATTTGGATGGGTGGTTGACTGGATAGATATTTCTGTTGGCCAAATTTATATCATCAGATACGACTGTTTGAAAGGATCATCTTTCAGTAAAGAAGAACATCGTAACAGTCTGTAATAATTCACCTTCTCACCTGTCTTCACATACTGTATGCCATTTTGCTGAAATTGTTAACTGTACTGTCTGCAGTCTTTCAAAAACTAGGTGCACAAGTTTAAGCTGGCATCTTTAGTAGTTTCTGAGCTGTGGCTGTCATAGACACACTGACAGTCTCTTTCCTGTCTTCTGTTTACTGTGCATGCTAGGAAATCGTTTTAAGTGTTAGAAAGTCATATGCCTGACTTACTGGTAAACATCAGTGCTTCAAGTCAGTCTACTAATACAAAAAAATTTAAATAATTTTATAAAAAGACTAAACAAAAAATATTATACAGTCATTTGAAGTAAACAAAATTGTTCTCATTATACTCATTGTAGCGAGGGTGATGGCAAATTTACAAACTGAGATATGGTGTCCCGCAGGGTACAGTACTGGGACCTTTACTCTTTTCGCTTTACATGCTTCCACTGGGATCTATCATTAGAAAACTTAATGTTAATTTTCACTCGCGCTGGAATGGTCTGCCTGCTACTATAAGAGGTGCCCCTTCAGTCTCAGCTTTTAAATCCCAGCTGAAGACTCTTTGCTTCAGTTTAGCATACCTTGACTAGAGCTGCTGATTAGCTGTGCATACTGCTTCTTTGTTGTTAGTCATTAGTACTAAAACATAAGTATATATTTGTAATCTGTTACTAATGCTCACCTATTCTGTATCTCTTCTCGGTACTCACATGTGGCACTTGGTGCCACTGCTCTACTGCCAAGTTTCTTACCTGCCTATGGAAAAGTCATCTCTGATAAAGGAGAACTGGAGTCATCGGGTAGAAGGGTACTTTCATTAGATTGGCCAGCCCAGCAGTGACATAGCTGTGGGATTACCAGTGGGGGGAGACAGCTTGTTGGCCGAGGTCTCCAGGATTCTGAACAGATTTATATCCTCATATGTGATAGTTTTGTATTAAGTGAGTGTTATAATGTATTCTTGCATTTTGCTTTGTAGTTTGTACTATTACTATTGTCCTGTTGTATTGTATTCCTGAGGTGGCCATGATAGATTGGCCATCTAGCTGTGTTAAGAGAATTTCTTGTGTTCTGTTTTGTGCATTGTATTTACACCATTTTCTGACACCCAATGCACGCCCAACCTACCTGGAAAAGGGTCTCTCCTGATTGTCTTTCCCAAGATTCATTCCATGTTTTTCCCTACAAGGATATTTTTTGTAAGTTTTTTTCTTGTCTTCTTAGGGAGTCAAGGTTGGGAGGCTGTAAAAAAAAAGGGGCCTGTTAAAGCCAAATTGCAGCATTCCTTGTGTGATTTTGGGTTATACAAGAAATAAATTGTTGTTGTTGTTGTTGTTATGACATATCACAGTGAACAGCTCACCAGTGGCAAGTCAGGACTGGTCTGTTGAACCCAAATCTCGGCACTGACGAGATGATTTCTTTTTGACAGGACTTTTGTGTAACCAGCATGAGGACACTCACCTCTGAGGACATGACTTCTGAGATTAGCAATTGCTGTGCCCTCCATGTGGGGTACCAAACCGTCACAGTAAAATGAACTCATCTGCACGACCTTGAGTGCTGCTAACTGTAACATCCATGAGTGAGTAAAGTTACTCAGATACTCTGAAACAGACAGTTACACATGGAAACTGTTTTAAGTTAGAGCTCATGTGCAAATATATGTTATGGTTCACAGTTAAACCAAATCTTTGAGAATGAGTTGGATTTTTGTATTTCTTTATCATAACTGCAGATCCTTGATTGCAGAGCCCTCGGACATTTCAGTGTTCTCATTTAGACTTTGTCACACACGTGCGCATGGGAGGCAGCTAAAGGGCTTGAGGGACAGCAGTTCTGAGACATACCGGGAGGTGGCGGAGTGCACTGACTCTTTTTCTCTCTTGCCTGCAGACCATTCCCGGGAGATTCCACCTGGCTCTCGTGACATCATTTCCGGGACCGAGCCAATGGAAGGAGACCTGACTGGCTCCGGCCTCTCTGACGTCATGTCCGGGCTCAGTCCAATGGAGAACGAACACATCCCTGATCCTTATGACCTCACTTCCTGTCTTCCCCTTTAAAACCCTGCCCTCTTTCCTAATTCCTCAGTCTGGTTTTGGACTCGTTTGTATGCACTTCAGGGCTATTACTCTTCATTGCAACTTTGCAGCCAAGGATTTTGAGATTATACGGGTGGCTGCCCCAAACCTTTATCGGAGTATGTCTTATTCTTTCACAACTTCAATTTGTTTCTACTGCTCTTTTCAGGTTACTCTAAAAATGCTATGGTGTGTGTGTGTGTGTGATCAGGCTCCCTGATAGAATGGCATCCAGTCTACAGTGGGACTCCATCTCTCACGTATTGCTGCTGCCATAGTGAAGAGACAGAATACATTGAATAGATTGTTTTTAGTAATTTTAATAAAAGAACCTTTAGAAGCCATGAAACATCTTTAAAGGTTAAGTCTACCAATCCTATTGAATTAACAGAAAATGCAGTAACAGTAGGATGCACCAAAGCCCTTTCATTTAGTATATTGAGCAAATAAAGTGCCCAAGTTCAAAAGACTGCTGAGTGCCATTGAAGTCAGAGCTAACTACACAAGAAAGGATCAGCAAGCTTAATTAATTAATTACAGAACTGACAGTTTTTCAGAAATGCATTTCGGAACCATTTGATTTGCTTTGTATATTATGGGTCCTCTTTGGAAAAGTGAATATATTGTCATGATTTTTATATTTATAATTCTTTGCTTTCACCTCTTTCTTCCAGTACAACTAAAATGACACCTACAAAGAAAAAAAGTTATTATTATTTGTCTTTTCTTTTTTGGTTACTGAGTGATCTTAATATATACAGTATAACATATGCAAAATTATTTTACATTGTTCTTCAGGCTTCTAGATCATACTGTAATAATTCATTGTAGAAAGTCTAATACACAAAACATAACAAAAAAAAAAACACCAGCAGCCGTACCACCAGCACTTCAGAACTGGTTATCCACTTGAAGCTAAGCACATTCAGACCTGGTCATTACTTAGATGAGAGACCATCTAGGAAAAGCGTTGATTGCTGCTTGAAGAGGTGTTGGTGAGGCAGGGGGCATTTAAATTGTGGTCTGAGTGTGGATCCCAATAACCCTGTGCAGTGACAAATACACTGTGCTGTAAAATATGGTGCTGTCCTTCAGGTGAGATATAAAAGCGAAGTCCTGACTCTCTGTGGTCCCAGGGCATCCTTCGTAAAGAGTATGGTGTAACAAGATGTGCTGGCTAAACTGCACATCATGGCCCTGTCGATCTAGCCCCCTAATCACTCCCTGTTTCTTATGGTCTAACTATCTGCCTCACCCCTTCACCACCTAACAGCTAATGTGTGGTGAGCATATTGGCACATAAACCGCTACCGTTGAATTATCCAGATGGATGTTGCACATTGGTGTTGGTTGAAGTGGTTATTCTCTTATTAGTCTATGTTAAGTGCTTTGAGTAAGTTAGAAAATAAATGTTTTATTAAATATGTAATAATATTATATGGTACCAGATGATCAGTTCTAGTAGCTTCCTGAATATATGACACACAATAGACACTACAGTACATGGAGGAAAACAAAATCCTTGGCTTTACATGCTGTGATGTGTTTTTATGGTCCATTAAAATAGATGGGAATTATTTAATTTGCTCATTCATCTTTTTAAGATGTGTTATATTACTAAAGTATATATATTGATGTATCTTTCTGATATAGTAGGGTGATCTGATTTATCTGATATAATCGGAAATTGAATGCAAACCTTTTAGTCAAGTTTCTGGAGATTATAATAGCTCTAAAGTTACACATGAATTTCTAGGGAAATTAAAAACACAGAAATAAAAGTTGGCATTAATTTATGTCCAGGAATAAAATGTAATAATAACAGTTTAGTTTAGGTACTGCAAAAATATATCTATTACTCATTTACCTGAAGACCTGAACAAAGGCTTTTTTTTTTGTTGTTAATGACACAACACATCAGTAAAATGGCTATTGATATGCTGGTAAGATTAATTATGAATATGAAGGTGTCACACACGTGCACATGGGAGGCATCTGAAAGGCTCACAAAGGGATAATTCCAGACCAGCGGGTGGCAGAGTGCACTGATCCTTCCTCTTTTCATCAGCAGACCAACCACGGGAAATTTCTCCCAGACTCGAGGATGTCACTTCCGGTTCCTGCCCCGATGACATCATTTTCCCTGCCCGCCATAGTTGCCTGTCTTTTTTGTTCTATTGTTGGACTGAAGTCAGTTGAGACCTGTTGTTCATTGAAACAAACTTTCATCTCTGGCAGCCTATTTCACATTTATGAAACACACATTCATGTGTTTGTCAAATCCTTTCACAAAGGATTCATAGGCCATATATTAAAGTATGCAATATCAAGAGAAGCATGTCTCACTTAAGACACTTCTGACTGATCCAAAATGAAGTTATTTTAGCAGGCCACATTGCACAAATGAATAATCACTTTACTGATGTGTTGTGTCATTAAAACCAAAAGAAGCCCTTGTTACAGTCTTGTTACATAGGACAAAATGAGTAATTGATGCATTTTTGAAGTATCATATATACTCGCATTTAAGTTCTCCTACAAATAAGTCGGGGCTTGATTTTACTGTATAATTTCTGATATTTTATAATGTCGGTCGTATAAGTTGAATGCGGAGAACTCACGGTATTGGTTCAAGAGATTATGATATGCTAATGCCTGCCTGAGAGAGTAACCATGGGGCACACTGCCTTTTTTTTCTATGTGTTGTGCCTACGTGACCACACAGCAATACCCGAACTATTCCAAAACAACGTTTGCACTGTTTTGTGTTTTTTGTATCTCACACCCTCATACACCTTTATCGTAAGAGCATCCCTTAGCTACGATAGAGCATTTGATCAGAAGAAAATATGAAGCTGGTTTTAAATTAAAATTCGTTGAAGTAGCAAAAGAAATTGGTAACTGCGCTGCTGCTCAAAATTCAATGTGTCTGAGAAACTGGTGTGAGATTGGAGGAAGCAAGAAGATGTAAAAAAAAAAAAAAAGAAATTAAGTGTTGCATTTTTGAACAGCCGTATACGTCTGGGTCCGATTTTATGATCAATTTTTTGGGTTTCAAGACTTGACTTATACGTGAGTATACACGGTACCTAAACTAATGTGTTACCAATGTAACAAAACCTGTCTGTTGAAATGCCACCTTTGCCCTTTTGAGCCACTGCCCACCAAATTTTCTGATAAAGTCATTGGCCTTAAGCATCTTTTGGGGTGAAACACATTTTTTTCATGTCATCGAATCTCTCCCTCTTGGCTTAATCACCTCGACACCTCCATGTCAGTCCACATCTTCATCCAATCATCACCTGCCTTTTGCTCCACATGCCCAAACCACCTTAGTCTGTTTCTGCACAGCACAACGCCTACTATATGACCGCCACACCAAGTCTTTCTCTTAAATATTCATTCATCAGCAAATGGCGCCCGAGTGGCCCAATGACACGTTTTGTTTTTTTTTACTTATGTGACTTATAGAATGGAAGAAGTTATCCAACTCAAACTGGCATTGCGTGGAAACGTAATTGTACTTCGTTACACTTCATAACTGCTTGTACCTTGTTTAGCTTCAAGGACTGTAACCAATCTCTTCCTTTAAATTCAATATCAGTCTTTCATATCTCTGCATAGGAATTTAGTCTGCTTTTTCTTGCAAGAACTGCTTTAATTTAGAAACAGCAGCGGTTTTCAAGCATGAACTGATTCTGCCTCTGCAGCGATACTGGGTTTACATCTAGACATTCACCAGTTATGTCTATAACTTTAATTTTTTTATTTTTTAACTAAATTGATTTGAACCTGGTTTTGCAGTTTGGACTATTATCTTGCTGCATGATTTAATTACATTTCTACTTTAGTTCATGGATGGATGACATGAAACTAATTTTCTGATACACAGCAGAATTCATGATTTCTTCAATTATGGCAAGTTATTCCAGGCCTGAGCAGCAAAACACTCCCATACTATCACACTGTCACCCCGTTATTAACTTCTGGTGTGATGTTTTACTGTGGAATGCTTTACGCTGGATACAAAGGGAGTCATGTTGCCCAGAAAGTTAGACTTTTGTCTCATCTCTCCATAGAACATTCTCCTGGAAGACTTAGAGGTCATCCACATGTTTTCTGGTATAAGACAAGTGAGTATTTATACTTTTTGCTTCTGTCTTGCTATTCCCAATAGAATTCCATTTTTTTCCAATCACTTTTTTGGGGTCATGAACACTTTGTTGAGGTAAGAAAAGCTGAGTTAGGTGAAGCCAGCAGTTGTTTTGGTGTCTTTTAGAATTCTTTGTGATTTCCTGGTCAATTTTACACTGTCCATTTTTGTCAGATCAACCGCCCCAAGGAAAATGTACTACTATTCCAAGAACTTTCAATTTGGACATTAAGCCACTAATTTTGGTTTGGTGGAGTCACAGGGTCTTAGAAATGGCTTTACACCCTCCTGAGACTGGTTGATGTCCATACATTTTTTGATCACTTCAAGAATTTGTTTTGCTGTTGGCATTATGAGCTTGTTGAAACTTTGTGTTGCCAACTCAAATCTGTTGGAAGGGCCAAAATAAGTGAGACTTATATTGAGTAGGGCTGCCTGTAATCAAGCCTCAGTTTGTTCAATGATCTTACTTAAATTATCCTTTTGACTGTGTTGATTTATCTGAGGCTAGGGATCTGCACAGGCAATCGGAGGGTTGCTGGTTCGAATCCCATAAAATGCCAAAAGGGACTCTGCTCTGTTGGGCCCTTGAGCAAAGCCCTTAACCTGCAATTGCTAAGCGCTTTGAGTAGCGAGAAAAGCGCTATATAAATGCAAAAAATTATTATTATTATTATTATAATTAGGAGGCAATTACTTTTCCACAAAGTTCCATCTATCTATTGGAAACTGTTACTTGCTCACTTCTGTGTTCTTTTTCTTATACTGTACTAGGGGGTTCGCCCCCTGCTTGCTTCACTCGCCAACCCCCTACAACCCCAGGCCTGCGGTAAATGCCAGCCACTTCACATCTCTGCTACTCGCATTGTGAAGAGGGGACTGAACGCACCCCAAGGAGACATGGTCGCTCCTCCGAAACGCCCTCTTAAACGGTGATACAATAGGAAACAAATATAGTTTTTTGTTTACCTCCTCTTTGCTCGATCAGCTGCTGGCTTGCTGCTGCTGTCGTGCCGCATGATCTGTATTTCACGTGGTGCTTCGAACATTTAAAAGCCTGTACAGCAGCTGTCCTACTCTTTGTCTTTTATTTCCGGCCCCAGGCGTGGTTAAATCTCTTGGCATAAAGTCTTGTCTCACGGGACGTGAGTTCTTGATATTTTATAGTTTATAATTTAAAAGCGGAATACGAATCTGAAAATCTAACAACATCACAATAAAGTTCGGTAAATTCTGAAAAGAGTGATACCAAACATATATATGTAGGTTTACAAATAAGCCCGATTTAAATCGTGACAAAAAAGTCACATAAAATCGTTGCACTTTTAGGCTTAGGATTGTATATAGAGAGTAGATTATATTTTGACTGAAACTTTCAAACTTGAGTGTCAACAATCTGTAATAATGATAGAAATCAGGAAGGGGCCAACTTTTGCAAGGCACTGTATCTACAAGTGTACATTAACACTCAAAGTTTGACACATCCTGATATTTTAACGTTTTTGATTAAAATTGTTACCTTTTTTACTCAGATACCATTAAAATGGCTTAAATATATAACCAAGACAATACTAGTGTTTCTAATGGCTAATACAGTTTGAAATGAAAACATTTCTAATGGGGCTATTGACATGAAATTTTCACCAGATGTCGGTAACAAGCCAAGTAATCCACACATACAAAGAAATCAAAACAAATAATTCCATAAATTAAGTTAGGTGTAACAAAGTGGAATGACACAGGGAATAAGTATTGAACATGCTTACTAAGTAGAAAAGCCTTTGTTGGTAATGACAGCTTCAAGACGCCTCCTGTATGGAAAAACTCGTCGCATGTATTGTTCAGGTGTGATTTTGGCCCATTCTTCCACACTAACTGTCTTCGGATCATGAAGGCTCTGAGGGGTTCTTTTATGAACTCTGATCTTCAGTCCTTTCCATTGATTTTCAATTGGATTCAAGTCATGTGATTGACAGGCCATTCTAGCAGCTTTATTTTCTTTCTCTGAAACCAATTGAGAGTTTTCTTGGCTGTGTGTTTGTAATCAATGTCCACCCTCGTTTCATCTTCAGTATCCTGGTAGATGGCAGTAGATTCTTATCAAGAATGTCCCGCTACATTTCTCCATTCATCCTTCCTTCAATTATATGAAGTCTGCCAGTATTTTGGGGTGTTTTTGAGGTGATGTACAGTGCTATTTCTCCTCCAAACATGGTGTGTGCAATGACATGCAAAGAGTTCAATTTTGGTCTCATCTGACCAGACTCTATTCTCCCAGTATTTCATTGGCTTGTCCAAATGTTGTGCAGCAAACTTTAAACAAGCTTCAACATGCTTTTTCTTCAGCAGTGGAGTCTCACATGGTGAGCATGCATAGAGGCCATGGCGGTTGAGTGCATCCTTTGAAACAACTGTACCTGCTAATTCCAGGTCTTTCTGCGACCTGCAACTCTCCGCAAGTGGTCCTTGGCTCTTGGACAACTCTTCTGATTATTCTTTTGACTCCTCTGTCACAAATCTTGCAAGGAGCACCTGTCGTGGCCAGTTTATGGTGAAATGATGTTCTTTCCACTTGTGGATTATGGCCCAAATGGTGCTCTCTGGCACATTCAGATGTTTAAAAATACGTCTGTAACCATTGCCATCAGTATATTTTGCAACAATAAGGTTGAGAATATCTTGAGAGACCTCTGTGCTTTTACCCATCATGAGATGCTTCTTGTGTGACACCTTGGTGATGAGAAACCTTTTATAGACCATCAATTAGGACTAAACCAGCTGATATTCATTTACACTGCTCAGGGGCTATCAGGATTGCTTTGTAAATACTGACAGATTTCAGCGGATTTCTTGGCTTTCCATGGCTTTTTCACTTCCTTTTCTTCATGTGTTCAATACTTTTTCCCTTTGTCATTCCACTTTATTACACTTAATTTATGGACTTGTTTGTTTTGATTTCTTTGTATGTGTGGATCACTTGGGTTGTTACCAACATCTGGTGAAAAGTTCATGTCAATGGCCCCATTACAAATATATTTACTGAGAAAAACGTTGAAACGTTCAATACTTATTCCCTGCTGTATATGACTGCAAAGCCCCATTTTCAGCAGCCATTCCCACAGTGCCCTAATGGTCAACTCTCTTAGTTTATCCTTCATTTATCGTGTATAAATGCTAATTGCTTATTATAGAAACCTAAGTAATTGCAGTAGAAGCACAGTGGTATTTGGTGTGTATTTAAGGAAGCAGTCAACTGAGCACCTGTAAGGCATCTCTTTCCCAAACTACAGACTCTGATGTACTTATCCTCATATGCAGTTGTGCATCTGGGACTCCTCTTCCTCTTCTGTTCTGGTTAGATCCGGTTTGCCTGCCCTCTTCTCTTAACAAAATAATACATCTTTGTAAAAATTATTCAGTCTTCTTGGCAATTTGTCACACACATTAACCTTCATTTTGCAAAAAGGAAAACAATATACTGACACATTTCTTGAGGAAACTATTTCATTTTGGCCATTTTTGAACTCAAAACTGAACTTTAGGAATGCCACTACTTTGCAACCAAAGGAAACAAAATAACAGGTTTCTCTAATAACCACTTAGCATTTAAACATGACTAATTAAGAATAAGCTAAAGAACTTTACATTAGGACACTGAAGAAATGGCTGCTGAAAATAGGGCTTTGTACTGATGTGCGAAAAAATTATAAATTAAAAATCAGTCATTTTAAGAGCAGTAGTAATGTCTTGATTATTTTCAAAATTTATTAAATAGTATCTTGATAAAAAAGGCATTGATTTTTATTAAAAACATCAACATTCCTGGGTGTGTCCAGATTTTTGACTGGCAGTTTGGAGACAAAGAGGCGAGACTGCGTTGGTTTGGACATGTGCAGAGGAGAGATGCTGGGTATATTGGGAAAAGGATGTTAAGGATAGAACTGCCAGGCAAGAGGAAAAGAGGCCTAAGAGAAGGTTTATGGATGTGGTGAGAGAAGACATGAAGGTGATGGGTGTAATGGAGCAAGATGCAGATGACAGGAAGATATGGAAAAAGATGATCCGCTGTGGCAACACCTAATGGGAGCAGCCGAAAGAAGAACAAAAGAACTGTATATGCATATGTAAACACACATACCCCATCATCCATACATCCTTTTTATAAACATGCTTTCACTATTTGCAGTTCTGTGAGAAATTCAAAGTCTGTCCTGCACTGAAAAAAGTATAACATTGATGTTGTTCATTCAACATAAATTTTCTCTTTCAAGCAACTTAAGATTAGTCATTTAGTGTTGTAGCTTGAAATATTTGGTTTCAGATCTCAATCAAAGTAAAAAAAAATACTTTCTACCAAAGTAAGTTATGGCGGAGGGAATCAACATAAAAATCCTATTTCAGTTAACGTAATATTTAGGTTGTTTGTGTGCTGTGTGGGAGGGGCTGTTTGTGTATTCTTCCGGTTGAACTTTCCAGTGCATGTGCTGGCTTTCCAACTGCCAAAGAAGAAGAACACTTTCCTAAGTTGGGTGGACGTGGCTATACAGGTCTGGTCATTTTCAGCAGCAGACTTTTATAACCCTGTTTCTCATCTGTTAATTTTATGTATAAGAACTCGTACTAAAACATACTTTTAAGAAAGCTGTAGAAATGTTTCATCATTTTTTGTTGTATATTTAAGATTTACACTGCAAAATGCTTGTGTATTAGCACTAGATTATTAAATAAATGTAAAACGTACAGCATTGGAATGTGTTATGTTCATAATATTTCTAATAGCATAAAAACAGGTTACGACCAATAAACCATTTTAAACTGTAACAACTTAAAAAATAGATTTACTTCAGTATAAAACAAGTGAATTACACCCAATCACTCTAAATGATTTGCCTCAACTTAAAAATTGTGGGTTCAATAAGATAAAAAGAATTATATTGGTTCAGATTGAAAATATTAAGTGTGAATCATTACCTTAATTATTTTAAGTTGAATGGAGGTTATACTTTTTTCAGTGTGGTAGAGCAGAATGGAAGGGTTTTATCCTAGTAGAACGGAGGGTACAGCAGAAACCACCTTTGATCACTGTGCTAGTCCATTCTGGGGCAAACTTACACATCCACTTTAAAGTTCCCAATTAGCCTAACCTGTCTTTAGGATGTAGAAGGAAAAACAGAGTATCTGGTAAAAATGAGCATGAGCTCCAGTCCATATACGGTTAGCATATCTTGCTAAACACAGAATCATACCTGGACATTTTAAAAAGAGGGAATCAACACGTTTAATGATCATAAGAAATCCTCTGTTGAGAACGAAACTGTATGGTACGAAAGTATATTAGGGGCACAGAGAAGAAAAAAAAATCAATTTCGAGATTAAAGCCAACATTTCCACTTTAATCTCGAAATTTCCACTTTTATCTCGTCGTTTATGTCGGAGGACATTAAAAACAAACAAAAATAAACAGCCACGGGGTGTCCCCAAGGAACTCCTACTCTGGCTCTCATACTCATAAATGCAATCCCCTGACAGCTGCAGGCAGGCATAGTATAAAATAAGCGAATAGGCTATCAGCTAACTTCAGCCTCCTCTACAGAAAAAAAAAATCCTTTTCGTCACCTTCAAGGGATACTGCGTTTGCTTTGAAAATGAATGAGCTGCCTGCTTACCCAGCAGGTGCCAGGAGAGAAGCCACCACGGAGAAGGGCCCGGCGAGCGCGGTCCTAGTTGGTTCATTTATGCGTGCGGACACAACATCGCTAAATATGGTGCAGGATCTCTCGCTCTGGGTCTCTCTTTCCCTCTGTCGGTCTATGGCCAGGAATGCCGACATATCTTGCTTGTGAATTAAATGCAATGGGCACCACGCAAGTGCCCGCCTCTCATCATTGCATCACTTTTTCCGCTCGATCGGACTTCGGACGACGTCTCAGCGGAGCACTGCGCTCCGAAGATATGTGACCATATTCATTGCGTTTCTATTCCCGGAATTCAGTGACGCTCTTCGTCTCATCTTCCGCGGGATTTACTTTATTTGTCTTTCAGCAGTCAAATCAGTAGCGGCATTCGAAATGTTTTAAAAGGCAAGCTTGCAAATGTCTCGGTGAGTCTCTCTGCGCCTTGAGCATACAGGAGTGCACTGGAGCGCCGGCGGCGAGTACACTGCGCACGCGCACACGCACACGCAAAGGCTACCGCCCAAAAGCCTGCAGGGAGCGCCGCGTCTCTAGATCCCCTGCGGACGGCAAGGCAAGAGGCTTATTTTAAGATTCTGACATTGTCCTTACGAGACTGCGGGAGGCTGGCGATCTGCACGACTTGGCGAAATGAGAAGAAGAGGACGGTAAAGTCAGCAAAGCTGGGGTCCACGGGGAAAAGTATTAAAAATTACTTGGTGTTTCCTACAGTAAATTAACACTCTGGGTTAGACGTGGGGCTCCTTATGTGAAACTGGCCTGAGATGACACCTACACATGTTATACTGACCACTGGAAACACTTTTAACACCTTCGCACATTTTTGTCATTCTTTATACTTAAAAAATTAGTTCATCCTTCAACAAGTAAGACCTTGTTTACTTACCTGCACAGCATATTTTGCAACTGCGAGGCCAAGTAATGGGGTTCAAGACTTCCTTTATATTCCTTGCCAGGTGTCTGCCTTTATTTTGGTCATGCTTAAAGGTATAAGGTGTTGATCAGTTGTTTTAAACTACCACCATTAACAGTTCTGCCAATTCCGCTAGCATTTGACCTTTTTAACACAGAAAAAATGTGTTTTTGTGTGTGTTTTTCAGTTTTGGTGTTATTAAAATGCAAACGAAAAACTATATCTGCTTTGTCCAAAAATCTCTCATGTCAATCAGTGCATTTAAATATATTCAAATAACCCAGTTATTCACAGAAAGCTGGCTTCTAAAATGCCATGTTTAAGCACTTATTCTGGTTAGAGCAGGGGTATCGAACTCCAGTCCTGGAGGACCGCAATGACTGCAGGTTTTCATTCTCACCACCTTCTTAATTAGTGACCTGTTTTTCCTGCTAATTAACTTCTTTTGCCTTAGATTTAATTAACTCGACTCAGACCCCTTAGTTTTTTCTATTTCCTTATTAAGCAGCCAAACAATAATGAGACTCAAAATGAGAAAACAGGTGACCAGCTAATCACATTATCTGAACATAAAGAAGAGTGATGGTCTCGGTATGGTTGATTTCTCAGGTCAATAATCAGAAACAGAAAATCAACACTTTGGGAAATGTCTGCTGTAGCAGAATGAGAGCAGCAGCAAGCTATGGAAGTATGTAACGGGTTTAATTAACAGCAAGAATTGGCTTCACATTAAGAAACTGGTTAGAGTTTTATGTTCTAGTTTATCTGGTCATCTGTTGGCTTGTTTCACGTCTCATTTCTGTTTGGCTGCCATTTAATGAAGAAACGAATCAATTCAGAGGACTGAATCCTTAAAAACAGGGCTATTAAAACGAAGGGAAAAGGAGTTAATTAGCAGTGAAAACTGATTAGGAGAAGGATGAGAATGAAAACCTGCAGCCACTGCGGCCCACCAGGCCTGGAGTTCGACACCTGTGGGTTAGAGAGACTGGAGTTACTGGCCTCTGAGAGACCAGGTTAATACACATAGATTTCACCATGAGTATTCCAGGTATTTCTCCATGCAAACCCTTAACTGGGTTGCAGTTAATGGTTTTGTAGTCTGCACATGTCAGTTGTGCAGTGTTCATCTGTGCATATGTTTGCTTTGCACACACTTTCAGCTAGCATTTGGCACTTCAATTCATTTTACTGATTCAATTCTTTCAAATAACCCGTTTACTTTTACATTTACTTTTATTTGCTTGACAGACGCTTTTATCCAAAGCAGCTTACAACAGAAGTAAACATAATTGAGTAACACCAACTGGGAACTACACAGGAAAAGAGTCTGGATTGAGACGGTACCACTCAGAGGTGGCATCACCAGACATTTTTCCCTGTCAGACCAGAGTGAGTGAGAAAGAGAAGGACCCACTGACTACTCTGTAGGCAAGCATCATGGATTTGAACTTAATGTGTGCTGCTACAAGGAGCCAATGTAGAAACCTGAAGAAAGGAGTGACGTGTGCCCATCTTGGCTGGTTGAATACAAGACAGGCCGTTGCATCCTGCAGTGGCTTGATAGCACATGTGGGTACTCCTGCCAGAAGCAAGTTGCAGTAGTCCACATACGACAATACCAGAGCCTGGACCAGAAGTTGTGCTGCATACTCTGTCAGATAAGGTCTGATCTTGCAGATGTTGTCCAACGTCAACCTACATGAACGAGAAACAGTAGAAATGTGGTCAGAAAAAGATATCTGCTGATCAGTCATCACCCCAAGGTTTGCATACTGACTTGGCAGGTGTTAGTGACAGTGAGCCAAGCTGTCCAGAGATGGGGAGTTGAACAGACTGGCTGGCCGGGATCACAAGAAGCTCGGTTTTTGCCAGGTTGAGCATGATTGATTGTGGTCCTTCATCCAGGCTGACATAACAGTAAGACATGCAGAGACTCCAGTTGATATCTTGTTGTCTTCATGAGGGAACAACAGGTACCGCTATGTACCATTGGCATAGCACTGATAGGAGAACCCATGGAACTGGATGATGGAGCCCAGCAAGGTGGTGTACAGAGAGAAAGTTAGAGTACGCAGCGCCAATCTTTGGGGTACACCTGTGCAGATATGGTGCGCATCTGACAACTCTCCTCACCAGGACTTCCTGTAGGATCTGCCTAATAAGTATGACTGAAACCATCTGAGAGCATTTCCAGTGATGCCAAGGTCAGAGAGGGTGGCAAGAAGGATGTTGTGGTTGACTATGTCAAAGGCAGATGAGAAATCTAGCAGGATCAGGACCAAAGACATGTTGGTAACTCTAGGAAGTCATGTTTGTTCGACCACCGTTAGGAAATCCTTCTTAGTCGAGTGGTTCCTTTTGAAGCTGGACTGGTTGGTGTTGAGCAATCTGTTCTGTACAAGGAAGGAAGAGACCTGGTTAAAAACAGAGTGTTGAAGTGTTTTGGAAATAAAGGAAAGTAGAGAGACAGGCCTGTAATTGTTAACATGGGATGGACTGAGTGTTGGTTTTTTTGAGAAGTGGGGGTTATCAGAGAATGATTGAAGATGGTAGGAAATGTGCTTGAGATGAAGTGAGGTGTTAATGATGTGCATAAATGCAGGAATGAGTGAGGGGGAGATGGCCTGAAGGAGATGTGAGGGGATAGGGTCAAGTGGGCAGGTAGTGGGGGTGATTGGAGAGGAGGTCAGAAACGTCAGTGGGAGAGAGTGACGAGAATGTGGGAAATGTTTAAGTGAACAAATTCTTTGGATTCATTTAGTTCTTTTAGAGTTTGCTGTATATGGAAGTTCTTGGGTCCACTCTGATCGCATGTGAAATATATATTAATAATGTGTACATTTTTTATATATCTACCTCAATAAAGGGATATGTGTCTGTTTGTCCTTCTGGTTGCTATGCCTCTGTCATTCCAAAAGATGGTGCATCACAAACTACGTTAATTGCAAAGATTTCAACCCGTGTTAAACAGATAGCACATCTTGTATATATATGTGTGTGTGTGTGTTTGCGTGTATATACATGTTTATATCAACATATATTTTTATTTCTATGATAGATAGATAGATAGATAGATAGATAGATAGATAGATAGATAGATAGATAGATAGATAGATAGATAGATAGAACAAACTTTATTTGTCCCCAGTGGGAAATTTGGCTTTTTATAGTAGCTCTTTAAATAAATAAAGAAATATATAAATAGATAGGTAAATAAATAAATGAATATACACACACTTTGGTCTGAACACACACCAGAATGACTATAAAGCAAGAAAATAAAAAGAAAGAAAAGTTCTGGCTTGGCTGTCACACAGTAGAGGAATTATGCAGACATATGGCTGTTGGTATAAAGGAGCCCCAGTAGCGTTTCTTGAATCACTTCTGCTGAAAACATTTGTTGGCTGAAAGTCCTCAGTTTTAGTGTGTCAGAGAGAGGATGTGCAGCATTGCTCACAATGGCACTCAGTTTTGTTTTAATTCTCTCCATCGCTACTACCTCCAGGGGGTCCAGAGTATATCCTGTAACTAAGCTTACTCTTTTAATTAGTTTGTTGATGCAGTGGTTCCTCTCCTTAAGTGATATTACAAGCCAGCATACTGGCCATCATATACGGTATACTGTATATATATACATTTTATATATAAATATATCATTAATTATAGATTTAACATAATAATTCATATGCTATTCTCTTGTTTCTATGCACAAAGCATAATACATAGGATGCATAATTAAAATATATTGCAGGATGTTTAATTAAAGAATCAAGTGAATGAGAATTATGCACCTCATAATGATTTGTAAACAAATCAAATGAACGAGAATAATTTGACAGGTTCTCAGGTAGTGACTCACTCACAAATCAAATGATTTAAGACTCATGATCCAGGTGGGTCTTGCACCCACACTTTAAACATTGTGATAGTTTGAGGGTCTCCGTGACCCCTTGAACCCTCAGACTAGACGTCAGACACCAGGTAAAAGTCCAAATAATGGTTTATTAATAATAATAATAATAGTGCACAAAGCACCCTCCTCTCCACAATACTCAATAATAAACAATCAATAATCAATCCTCCACACTCCCAGACACTTTGCCACCCTTCCTCCCAGCTCAGCTCGACGTCTGGGATTTCCCATAGTCCTTTTATAGTCCTGATCCGGAAGTGTTTCGCCCTCTCTGTCCACGTGACTAGGAACACTTCCGGGTCATATAAAAACTCTTCTTCACCCCGGAGGCACGTCGTTTCTTCCTGTCATGTGATCATGACGCACCTCCGGGTTATAGGGCACATAAGAGTCCGACAACCTCCCTACAGTGACTCCTGGAGGCCCCCATGGTATCCAGCAGGGCTGTGCATATAAACTACAGAGTCCATGATGCCCTGCTGGAATTCGGGGCACGTTCATGCTGTCGGGAGAGCTCCTCCTGGCGGCCTGGGGGTGAGGGCCGGAGTAGAAAGCCGGCAATCCTTCACAACATCTACCATCAAAACAAAAGATGCTGACGACATCACTTAGGACGCGCGTGCGTTTTATCACTCCCATTGATTTCGACTGAATCGATTCATTTGTGCTTATGAGTCAGTTCATATGATTCATTGAAAAGAATTGCCCATCACTACTTTCAGCAGCCACATGTTGAAGACAGTGGCAGAGTCCACAAGATAAATTTCCTGAGGCAAATGAATGAGCAATAGCATTATCCCATCTCCTGCATAAATAATGTGTCTCAGTATTTCAGAAATCTGTAACTGTATGTTGATAAGCTAAACATATAGCGCTAAGCAGCGCAATCTCAGCATCAGTGTTTCGGGGTAATGTGTTAAAAGTAATATGTGTTACATAGTCGGCTTAGGAAAATGTCCAATGTTTGAAGTTGAGAAGAAGCATGTTGACCCTGACAAGAATTACATAGGAGTTTAGAAATTTTTTCAGTGTTGTTTGTTCATTGAGTTTCTTTACTGTGGCACCATTTGAATGGATACTGTACTTGGCCAAGTGTTGCTTTCCCTAAATAAGGTCAGGTGCTACAATTTGTCTAAAGTGATATAGTACGTTAAACTGCCCACCTTTGTCCTTTCAAAGTGAATTGAGAAGAATGAGTCCATTTCATCTGTATGCATTGTATATTAAGGAAATATTAAAGCATTCTTAAGTGCTTCTGGAATACCAGGATAACATTCCTGAAAGGTTCAATTTGGGAAAAGATTGTATGAAAATGACTGTATCCTTAATCATTCCCTGGGCTGTTGGCAGATCTAACCTTGTCAAGTGGAAACTGTTTGGCCCCTCCAAAGCATTGCCTTAATCTTAGTGTTTTCAGTGGGCTGGTACTCAGAACTGCTACACCTTCCAATTTCAACATAGAGTACCGGTACCATTCCTTAGCATACTGATGAGTACCAGCACCTTTTCATTATTCTGCAAGGGGTGAGGTCTTCAGTTGAATGTTGATGTATACCAGCACTCAAGGCTTCATGGGGGGCCCACCTGCTCTTCAATCAACTGTCAGTGTATCGCAAAGATCGAAGTTTCACCATACGGTACATGTGCCTTTTCTTAGCATACCAGTGAGCACAGTAACCTCTTCATTAATCTTCACGTGGGACACCTACCCCCCCCCCCCCCCCTTAATTGAGTGTCACTGTATCACCATAAAAAGAGTACTACTTGTAATTTAGTTTCACTTCAAGCACTGCTTAATCTGGCTCTCCATTTGGATCACAAACAGAAGGTGTTGTGGGATCTGGGAAGATGTCTCTGAATGAGGTTATGGGAAATACTGACTTCTTATCATTTTCTGATTGTTCTTTCAATGATATCAATATAGGAAGGTATCAGGAAGAAAGTATATGCTGCAGAAAAGCATGTCATATGCTGCTGCATGGACAAACCTATGGGAGTCTTCGTGCATTCAGTGCATTCAGAAAGTACTGAAACTAGCGCTCCTTTTCCACATTTTCTTACATAACATCCGTAAAATGGACTATATTAATTTTTAAATCATGAATCTGCAATAATACACTACAATAAAAAAGTTAAAATGTTTTTAAAGATTTTTTGTAAATTTATTCAAAGTAATATATTATTCAAAATAAAAAATAGCTTAAAGTAGAATAGAAGATGTGGATACTTTGCATTGCAAGATGCCGTAAAATGACGCTGAATAAGGTTAGCAGGTTTGATAATGTTTTGTCAAAATAAGTGTGTTCATTTCCAGATACGTTAAAATACTTTTCAAGATTTCTTTAAATTAATTTTGAGATATTTCTAAATTTTAGTTTTGCTAATCATAGTGCAGTCCTTAGTTCTGCTGAATCACAACACCTGGGTTAGTTAAACATCAGGCTTAGTCAATGTCTGTTTATTGATTTTATGTTCTCCCACTGATTACATGAGCTGCCTCCCGGTATTCTGGTTTCCTCCCAAATGCCAAGGAGTCGAATATTAGGTTAGTTGGTCCTGTATGGAAAAGTATGTAAACATAATCAACTCGTGTCAATTTTGGTTGTGCCTTCAAAACCATTAATCCTCCAAGGCTTATAAGAAACCTTTGAGTATGAAACTAGAACCCTGCCATGTGTCCTGGATTTTAATATTGTATGGAATCAGCAGTATGAGATCATGTTCATTTACGCTTAACACAGCAAAGCCCTCAAGGTTTCATCCTGCCGTCTCAGTTCTTCTCACTCTCTGCTAATGTCTCTGTGTTTGAAGTAGTTCCTGTCAAATTACAATGATATCATTATTAATTGGTCATATGTCAGCAGAGGATGACACGTTACCATATGTCAATAGGTAGTTGAAGACACCCAGTAAATACAAAGGAAATGTCTTAACTGTGAAATTGCTGAAAACTTCAAATAGAAAATAAAAATCAAAACCGATCAATATTTAAAAAAAATATTCTTTACCAGTCACTGCACGGTCACTTCTTATCTATCTATCTATCTATCTATCCTCCCTCACACTATGCGACTCTTCAGTTCCACTCGGGGGGGTAAACGTTAACATTATACAAAGTTATTGTCTGTTATACCTGCATTTTTATCACTCTTTAATTTAATATTGTTTTTTATCAATATGCTGCTGCTGGAGTATGTGAATTTCCCCTTGGGATTAATAAAGTATCTATCTATCTATCTATCTATCTATCTATCTATCTATCTATCTATCTATCTATCTATCTATCTATCTATCTATCTGTCTGTCTGTCTGTCTGTCTGTCTGTCTGATAGGTTTATTTCACTTGTCCCCAAACATTCTGAAATCCTTTTTTGTTCCTGAGTTTCATTTTTTAACGTAATTTTCTTGGATTATGTGCATTTGCATTAAAGTATTTGCTGCTAAATAATAAAGTCCTCAAGAGACTTGTGTAGAGTGCACATTATTAAGGTATCCATATATTTTAAAAGTTAGGCTTCTGTGGACTGGCAGTATTCAATATACTGTACCGCTGCAATATCAGCTTTGTGATTATCAACAGTCAACATTAATGACTTTGAACATACACAGAAGTTCCTGCCTAAGGAAACTGTGATTTTCCATTGTCAGCAGGCTAACCACATTAACTGGTTACAGTTATGTAAGGTTTTCATTCTCAAGGGAGATCCACCTGCCAATTAAACATGTGCATTTAATTCATTGTGAGTTAACATGAGTGGCGCAGTGGTAGCGCTGCTGCCTCGCAGTTAGGAGACCCGGGTTCGCTTCCCGGGTCCACCCTGCGTGGAGTTTGCATGTTCTCCCCATGTCTGCTTGGGTTTCCTCCGGGTGCTCCAGTTTCCTCCCACAGTCCAAAAACATGCAGGTTAGGTGCATTGGTGATCCTAAATTATCCCTGGTGTGTGTGTGTGTGCCCTGCGGTGGGCTAGCACCCTGCCTGGGATTTGTTCCTGCCTTGTGCTGGCTGGGATTGGCTCCAGCAGACCTCTGTGACCCTGTGTTAGGATGTAGCGGGTTAGAAAATTACTGACTGACTGAATTAACATGTGAATAAAGGTGATTTTTTAATGTGAAACTGTTTTTTTGTCATTTGAGAATCATTGAAGGGCACACTCCCATACTCATGTCCCAGTCATTTTAGAACTGCAAATCAGTGTAACAGAATGCTTGGACTACAGAAGGAAACTCATGTCAAAGCAGAGACATGCCGACTCCACTTAAAAAGCACTCCATTCTGGGATCAAGTTAGACTGTGGTGTGGAGGGCCAGCCAAAGTACCTGGAGCCATGGTCAGATTATGCAATGTTCACAATGTGGGTTGGGGTGAGGCAGACATTCTTCAAGTCCCTTCTTTATGTTCAATACATTTTTAGCGTATCATTAATTCAATTAAAATGTGCCCAGACATAACCCGTGTTTGAAGTTTAACTGACCGTGATGTCTCTAACTATGGTCCTGTCTTCAAGACTCTATTGGCCAAGGAATAAATGAGTATTTGAAGTTTTTGTTTTTACTAAACACACAAATTTAATTCCATTGGAAAACAGAGATTTGTGATAATTGGCCGAGGCATTTCCATTCAATTCAGTTTATTTTTGTGTAGCGCTCTTCACTGAGTGTAGGCTTAGAACTCTATGACAAGTTCTCAGGTAAATTGTAAATATAAATTTTACAAATTATAAATAGAGAGTTGGTACACATTAAGACATTGATTTGTATAAACTTACAGCAAAACAAAGTGGTTTGAAACTGATTAACATAAATGGGAACCAACATTATCAATCCATTATTTGATTTTTGAATTATGGTCAGTCTGCGGTGGGCTGGCGCCCTGCCCAGGGTTTGTTTCCTGCCTTGCGCCCTGTGTTGGCTGGGATTGGCTCCAGCAGACCCCCGTGACCCTGTAGTTAGGATATAGCAGGTTGGATAATGGATGGATGGATTATGGTCAGTTGACGAGGGAAAAGATAATCGCGCCTAGGATCCCAATAGGAGAAGATCTCTCCATGCCTTCAGCATCATCTTGCTCATTCATTTTATAAAATCTACTATATAATAACATAATACTCTTTTTGTGTATGTGTCTGTGTATGTCTAATTCCTCCAAGCAATCTGATTGGTCAGTTTGGCTTTGGTGATGCAATTGACACAGGAAGCACAGGGCAAGAGAAATTGAGACACAAGAGCGTACAGAGTAAAGGTGTAGGAGGAACGCCGAGAGTCACCTTCAAGGAAGGAAAGCATTTGCCAGAATACAAGTGGTGTTTTCACAGGGAGTAATGGGGGGCCTGTCTACTGCTGGCGGTAGTCAAAAAGTGGACAGGAGATGAGCAAGGTGCATTTAAATGACAGAGTCTGAATAGCAGTCTTTCTGGAAATGCGCTCAAGAGAGTGCCAGTCAAGAGAGGATACTGGGAAAAGGCATAGGACAAAAACTCAGCGTACAGTTAGGGCAAGGGACATCAAATATCAGATGGAAAAATCTATTCTATTACCTGTATGTGACAGGTAGCATAGCTAGTGATTTAATAAATAAAAAAAAACACATATTACACTTAATTAATCTCTATGTAAAGTACCTTTTAAACAAAAAAGTCACTTAAATGGTGATTCAACTGCATTATTGTTTTTGGATTACAAACGCTAAAGTAAACTTTTGTAATATTTATCCCAGAGGCCCTAAAATGAAAAAAAAAACATAGTGAAGGTAATTAATCTAAAAAGAAGCGCACCATTGTCACATGTGGTTCCTGCCTTGAGCTCGATGAGGCCGTGACCTTCACGTGGAGATAGCAAATTCAAGCGAATTGGGCGTAGCCTGGTATTTTGTATAGCAAGTTATGCAAAACAACATCACCTGCACATTACTTGAAACATTCCCAGGTATGCTAAACAAAAATACTTTGTGTTTAAATAAACTGGCAACATAGCACTTTCAATTTGTTTATTTTAAAATAAACAGAAATGAAAAAAAAAATGATAGCCTTACCTTATTTCCCAAACTGTGTATAACCATGAACGATGTGATTTTCTGTTTAAACTAAAACGTGGGAGGTGTGATGTTGGGCGAGCTAAATTTCATACGTTTGCAATAGCATTTCCCACGCCGGTGGCCGTCATTACTGAATGCTTTAGCAAAGCCTAAACAAGACTGAGCAGCTGCATACTGTGGCAGTGGGCTGCACTGCATCCTCTGGCTATGTTTCCACTTATTTTAAATCAGAAATATGTGTTCAGACAATGACCAGTTTATACATTCTTCAGATATTAAATTACAGTGCCTACGCTCTTCCATAAGTGCTTTACAGCAAAACTAAAATAAAAGAATGTTCTGGTTCTGATCCAAACTACAATGTCTCTGACATCTTTGTTGTCTACCATAATAACGTCTTCTTACTAAATACATTTGCTACCCAGATCCAGATGGTCACTTATGATAAGTGTGGCCATGGTGCAGTGCACCCTGAGAGTGGGCAAGCTCAGAACAGGTGCGGGTGTACGTATGATGGCGTGACTCCAAGGCTGATTGCGGTGCTTGGCTGATTGTGCACTCACATGCAAACGCGAGCAGATTAGTCAGGTGCCCTATTCACACCTCGGGGTGGGCAGAGGGTCACATCTGCACCCAATCAGGCAGTACAAAGGAGCCTGTATGGCAAAGGGAAAGGAAAAAAAGAGATAAAGAACAGAACCAAAAGGAATGGAGGTTAAAATAAAGAGAGTGAGAGGCAGGATTGGGAGAGCCCATGCAGCACAGAATGGAGGCAGGTGGTTGGTAGCGGGCCTTAGAGAGAGGAACCTGGGGCTGAAGAAGGGATGCTCCACAGACACCAAAGGAGTAGTGACGGGAGACACGTTGTGTGGATTGGACGCGGTCGCCCTATGGAAGCCGAATGATCAGCAATGAGCCAGGTATTCAGGGTTGACTGCACCTGTCGGAAGGACCTCTGGCTGCAGGATCCCATGTGGGGTAAGCAAAGGAGTCGTTGTGTTTTAGAAGGAAGCATAGGGGCTTATGTGCTTTTAAGGAACAGCCTCTTGTCTGTGATTCTAACCTCAATTTTAGGAATTATTTATGGCTTATTTATTCAGACTTTTTAACCTCCACTTCAGCACTACTTTTATAGATATTCATTGGTTTGAATCCCTGAACAATTTACACTTTGTTCTGGATTAATTTTGATAAAAGTACTAACCCTTTTGGCACCAGCCACTTGCTGGATATGTGTGTCCTCATTGGCCTGGCTTATCTTGGTCCATAACCATCAACAGTTTGAAGAAGCTCCAGGAAGAGACAAAGGAGCGTAGAGCTAACCCAGACTGTCACATTACTATGAAGAAAATTGCCTGATTCACGCATATTTATCCTGAATTATTTCATTTATAATTTAAAATTGCTGTAAAAACTCAATACTAACTCCGGGACTCTGTACACGTCTACGGTAGCACACAACCTAGAGTTAGTAAATAATGTTATGTTGAGGAAACGAACACAGATAATATGAGCACACAGAGACTCTTGTCGTGATAACTTATAGTCTTGGGCACTTTATCCAGCTGTTTTTTGGAAATATAAGCCAGCATAAAAAGTCACAAGCCAAGTTCAGTTTTACTTTATTGAGCTTGAGTCTCCTTTCTTTGCTAAATTTGGATGTTCAAAGACTGTGGTCTTTAACAGTGGTTGCTGATGGTGGAAACAAGCAAGTTTCAATCCCAATACAGTTTTGTGAAACTAACACTAAAATTTACGGAAGCTCTGAACCGCAGAGTGAAAAAAAAATTATGGGACAACCCTTATCTCGTACATACGTGAAAATATTACTTTTACGTAAGTACGAGATGTTTTCACGTTCGAAAATATAGTTTCACGTACGTACGAGATAAAGTTAGATTTAAACATTACAAAAGTGCGCTTCAGGACTATCTAATTACCCCTTTACCAAGGCTACGGCACTTCAGTTTGACGTCACTTCCATCTCTTGTAGCACAGTGATACAAAAAGCCTGCAGTACCTATGACCTATGACTGACACAACATCAGTCACGAAATGTCCATCGTATGCCCCGTTACACTATGGTTAAGATTAGGGTTGTGGGGTTATATATCTGGCTCAAAAGTTTAGGTACGTGCTTTATGTTTGCAGGTATTCACCTGCACACTCGTACGAAGCCCTGGAGGAGATATGGTGTATTTTTTTTCTTCCTGGGAAACAATTTTGTGCGCACATCTTACTATCTCATGCCCACCATGTATATATATTCGTGCCCACCACTTACCACAGCCTGTGCGCCAGGTACTTTAAGGTCGCACCAGCTAATATTAAGTGTGCACCTCATACATTCTGACGAGCACCAAATACCATCGCATGCTACTATACTTCATTTTCTGGAAACAGGACATATTGCTGAACAATTTGATGTTTTCCTCACACAGTTACATTCCACAGAAATGGATATCGGCAAGTTTATTAAAGCAGGCTATGCATTCAAGCCCAATTCATTCGATCCGTGAAGCAGCAGCGCTAACCGCTGCACTAATTTATAGTAAAAGGAAATGACATTAGTTAGCCAATTACTTACTAGCCTGCAGCTTCTTATTTGCACAAGTTACGAAAGGAATTCATATTTCACGTATTTAATGCATGTGAAGTTTACCCAGTCCAATACGGGCTCACTAATTTAATTCCCTGGTAAACCTGGAACACTCGATCGCTCATCTACACCAATGAACTGTGGGATTTAACGTGCATCTAAAGAGTTAAATCCAGATTGGGCCACTTTAATTCCCACCGTGTTCAGACAAGAAATATACCCTTGTTAAAAAGCCAAACTTGAATATCCTAGTCAAATCCACTGGCAAACCTGGCACACTGGGTCATCCATTGCACTGTGCAAAATGTACTGCGATATTTAAAGGTGCAGCAGAGAGCTAAATTGTGTTATGGCCGTTTTTACTGTCATATTTTTGACAAGATGGATCTCTAAGTTAAAGTGGACTTTTTTAATACAGTCCTTACCGCATCTGATACACCAAATACAAAAGCAATGTCCCAAACAAAAATAGTGGATAATATTTACAGTGAATAATGCCAGTCCATAAATGAAAAAGAATCAAAAACAATGAATGTATAACCACAAAAAAATAAATTATAGTCTTTCTAAATTAAAGATCTCTCTCCCTATATATATATATATATATATATATATATATATATATATATATATATACACACACAAAGAAAATCTATACTAAATAAAGCACAAGCCTCTATGCTTGATATACTGATAGAATTAGCTGCACCAAACTCACTTTCCCCACAACTGAATCAAAAGACGATCCCTGTATGCAGGATGTGCCTTTTATAATGGGGAAGCAAACTCCCATCCAATCCCTATCATGCTGCTCCTTTCCTCCAATAGTGGCTGACGATAGCATGTTCCATGTATGTGCTATGCCCAACCCCGCAAGGCCTGTATTAAATAACATGGCGGCCTTGTATGCACTCACAAACGCAAGCATGAGCACATCCTCAATGTGCTTCTGTCGAACAAGCAAATTCACTCTCCATATGTACTATAGTTATGTAGTTTCATCCCAGGATCCCCTTCTCAGAAATAATGCAAACATGCATAAAACTAATGTTTCTTACTTTATTTTACTAAGTGTAAGTCGTTTTTACGCTCTTCTTGGAATGTTTCCTTTTCAATTGGTAATGTCTGGCAAGCGCATTACCACAACGTAAGGCTGTCATTTCCTCACATGGCCACAGCATATAATGCGTACCACACCAGTAAAATCAGTTCTGTTTTTGTCTCCTCATTCACATCATCGTGAGTACAATTTTTTAAAATGTGACATGCTGCATATTTTCAATACAAAGACACATCCATCCATGTTCCAACCCACTGAATCCGAACACAGGGTCACGGGGGTCTGCTGGAGCCAATCCCAGCCAACACAGGGCACAAGGCAGGAACCAATCCCGGGCAGGGTGCCAACCCACCGCAGGACACACACAAACACACCCACACACCAAGCACACACTAGGGCCAATTTAGAATCACCAATCCACCTAACCAGCATGCCTTTGGACTGTGGGAGGAAACCGGAGCACCCGGAGGAAACCCACGCAGACATGGGAGAACATGCAAACTCCACACAGGGAGGACCCGGGAAGCGAACCCAGGTCCCCAAGTCTCCTAACTGCAAGGTAGCAGCGCTACCCACTGCGCCACTGTGCCGCCCGAAGACACATCTAAACACTCCATTGTGCACGTTTACTGTGTTTTCTCCACAATTAAATTTTACAACATGGGAAGCTGTCTCTTCCTAAACCCCGGCCCACACTCACTCTTACTTAGCCACCACCTTATCCTACTTGTGGATATGCACACTCCTGGTGTTTTTGTTTTTCTCTTTAACTAGAGATCAAATCCTAAATGACAGGCAGACATGGAAATGAAAATGCATCCAAATAGGTAGTAGACATATTTTTCTTGTTGTTAATGGCATGCATTTTGCTGTACACTCAATGCAATTTATTTGCAAATTAATTTTTTGCATAAAAATATGCAAAAATTGCTGCAAATTCAATTTCACACAAAACTTTCACTCATCACTAATGGTGGTTAGAAGAACTCATTCCCTGAAGTGGCATGCAGCCTGCACTAAACACATGGCTCAACCAATTCACCTGATTCCTTCACAGCTTTTACGTGAGAATTCATCACAGTGTATTTTAAGTGTCAGCTCATTATGTTCAGATAACATACACTACCAGTAACAGTGCACGGCACAATAACGTGCAGTGAATAGACTTGACTTGCGCATTCCTAGTTTTCATTGTCTTTCTCTGTACGTTTACCATTCGTTTGCTCAGAGGTTGATGTGCTTGTTGCTTCCTGATCAGTTCTTCTTTTCTCCACCCTAGTGGCCTGCTTCTTCTTTTCTTTCATCGGCATCTTTTCACGTTAAAACTGATTAAGTCAGTGTTTGTGTTGCAATTATTTAGTATGTTTTCTTTCATTTTTCACTTATGCTGGCACTTAAGTGTTCAATCTGCCTCAAGAATGATTTAAGATATGAAGACGAAGGGGAAGTGACAGCGAAGGTGGTAGGGATGAGAACGGCACCCGTACACATGCGCCGCACAGCCACCCTGCTGGCCGCTGCCGAGAGTTGATTCTACAATAAAATAAAATAAAAAAAGAGAAATAACCTTGTGGTATTGTATGAGGAAGTCGGGAGTGGCAGAGAAGTACGTAAGAGTGTACAGGATATGTACGAGGGAAGTGTGACTGTGGTGAGGTCTCCGGTAGAAGCGACGGATGCATTCAAGGTGGAGGTGGGATTACATCAGGGATCGGCTCTGAGCCCTTTCTTATTTGCAATGGGGATGGACAGGTTGACAGATGAGATTAGACAGGAGTTCCTGTGGACTATGATGTTTGCTGATGACATTGTGATATGTAGCGATAGTAGGGAGCAGGTTGAGGTGACCCTGGAGAGGTGGAGATATGCTCTGGAGAGGAGAGGAATGAAGGTCAGTAGGAACAAGACAGAATACATGTGTGTGAATGAGAGGGAGGTCAGCGGAACGGTGAGGATGCATGGAGTAGAGTTGGCAAAGGTGGATGAGTTTAAATACTTGGGATCAACAGTACAGAGTAATGGGGATTTTGGAAGAGAAATGAAGAAGAGAGTGCAGGCAGGGTGGAATGGATGGAGAAGAGTGTCAGGAGTGATTTGTGACAGACGGGTATCAGCAAGAGTGAAAGGGAAGGTCTACAGGATGGTAGTGAGATCAGCTATGTTATATGGGTTGGAGACGGTGGCACTGACCAGAAAGCAGAAGACAGAGCTGGAGGTGGCAGAGTTAAAGATGCTAAGCTTTGCATTGGGTGTGATGAGGATGGATTGGATTAGAAATGAGTACATTAGAGGGTCAGCTCAAGTTAGACAGTTGGGAGACAAAGACAGAGAGGCGAGATTGCGTTGGTTTGGACATGTGCAGAGGAGAAATGCTGAGTATATTGGGAGAAGGATGTTAAGGATAGAGCTACCAGACAAGAGAAAAAGAGGAAGGCCCAAGAGAAGGTTTATGGATGTGGTGAGAGAGGACATGCAGGTGATGGGTGTAACAGAACAAGATGCAGAGGACAGAAAGATATGGAAGAAGATGATTCGCTGTGGCAACCCCTAATTGGATCAACCAAAAGAAGAAAAAGAAGAAGTTGAAACGGTTTGTGAGCTACAGGTGATTTAAAATCCTGTACAGACAAACAAACAGTCACAGTAGCGTATTGTATATAAAGATGTGAATAAGCCATAAGTCTGCCAAGATCTAAATTTCTAAATTTGCCTGAATTCATAATATCTGCTGGGCTTGTTTCTAGTTTTAATGTATTGAGATTGAAGTATTGAGCTCACATACTCTACTGTGTACCGTGAGTCTGATTGTTTTCTTTAATTTTGCTAGTGTACATCGCATTAGTAACACAGATTTCCATGTAATAAATATTTAAAATGCGGTCTGATGTGCACATTGTGAAGGCTGTTCTACAATCACGAGGCAGTGTCATAGCTGTCTAAGTGTGACGGCACTACCTAGTTGCTTCTGGGAACCACTTGAACCTGGAACTGTCAGTAATGTACCTAAGGATGAGCCAGACAAATGAGGACACACAGTCAGGGTTGGTGCAAAGCAAACATTGTCCAAAAAGTGCAGCGCAAAAAACAATCTTCGATAAATAAGTAATCCATTAAAGCAAGGTGCCAAATGGACGTCAGAATACATATAAATAATCCACTAAAAACAATGTTAAAATCCCAGGTGGATTTCTTCTTCTAAAATCTGGCATCTCCTCAGCTTATCCCATCGGGACCCTGCAGCATGAGGAAAGGCCCGTCGACAGGTGCAGTCATCCAATAATTCCCAGTTCCTACTCCCAGTCCATCAGCGTCAGTGGGACTCCCCACCAAACCCTGCTCACCCAAAGTCAAAAGGGAGACATTGCAGAACAGGGCCGCTCCTACTCCTTTGCATTGATTTAAAGAGTGCCCCTTCTTCACCCCCATACTTGAGAGCAGGTCTTCCATCCTGCCTCCATTCTTCATGACACGGGCTCTCCTAGTCCGGCCTCTTTCTTCTTCCTTAACCTCTGATCCTTCGTTCTCTCTCTCGCTCTCTCCTCTCCTTTTTGTTTCTGATGTGATCTTTCCTTTCTGCCATTCAGGCTCCCTATATAGCCCTGATTGGGTGCAAGTGCTACCCTCCACCTACTCTGAGGTGTGAATGAAGCACTTAAGTCACCCGCTTGCATCTGCACATGAATACGTGATCAGCCAAGCCCCCAAATCAACCTTGGAGCAGGACGTGTGTGGTGACATGTGCACCTGCACCCATACAGAGCCTACACGCACGCCACGGACCTCTTCTCACACTGAGCAATAACCAAAAAGACCTTGCCCTATGTAAATGTAAAAGAAAACAAAATGTAAAATATACAGCAAGACTAACATGCAGTAATCAGTATGATTTATGAAAATAATTAAATGTTGCTGTTCTCTTCTGCAGGGCATTTGCTTTCCTTACGTCTTGTTAAGAATGGGAGTTGTTGACCTTCTGACATGACCTAAATGAAAAACAATCAGAAATTTTGCACTTACTCTGTTTAGAGTGAAATGAAAAAACATTGCAGTGAGTCATTCAGAAACACAGAGGAGAAAGCCCAGAGTGGTAGATTCAGTCGGCCGTGACTGCCGTCTGCCATCAGACCTTTGTGAGTTCATCCACGTCTGCTACAACTTAATGAAGATAACGAATCCTATACACTGGCTGCATGTATATATGTCAAGTGGAGTGAGTAACTCATGAAATAATGCCCCCTTTAAAGAAGAACATCACAGGAAAATACTGAAGAGAGGGCTGTGCTGTATCAGGTTGGTCTTCAGTGTTGTAAGCACATTAAAATGTTTTTTCTTGTTTTTTTTTCAATGAAATTGAAAGGTTATGCAAACCAGGAATGTGTCGCCTCATAGCTCAGATTCCAGCCCTAGTTTCTGCCTGTATGGAGTTGGCAGGTTTCCTTTTGTCTATGCGGGTTTTCCTCCTACGTCCCAAAGATGTAACGGTTAGGTGAATTAGTGACTCTAAATGGGCCCTCCATGTGTTAGGTGGATCTGCGATTGACTACAATCAACCCTACAAGAGCCGGCTCTATGTATGAATGATTGGAAATATGTGGCTGAGAGCGTCTTGAGATGAACTTTTGCCCAAATCTAGGATGGTTTTTATCTTGATCCTGATGCTGGTAGGATAGCCTCTGATTTCTGAAATTGTTTTGGACTAAGTGAATTTAAATAAAATGACGTAATCAATTTTCACTAATGCTGTTATTGTTAAGCCAGGTATGGAAAACACAAAGTGGTCTAAACCAACTTCCTTAAATTTCCCAATGGTGTGATTTTTAAAGAAGCTGCCTGGAAGAGATGCGTTTACTTCAAAAAGCAAAATAATGTTGTATTTAGCCATTCGTATTCACCTTTTTATGTCTGGTTTAGGGTTTTTGTAGGTGGAAATTGACTTTTAAACATTAGTTCTCACTTTCCTTTTTGTTTGTTTTTTTTGTTACTGTCTTGTTTTATTTGTTTACCTGACACCATATTGGACATGTGCCACCATGTTATGTTGTCATGGGAGCCATGATTGGTGACGTCAGCAATAATTCCAGTATAAATATGCAGATGCGTGGCTAGTTCAGTGTTTCCTCAGAGGGTAACCCAAAATTATTCTAAATATTAGCAAATTTTCATTTCTTTCCTACTGTAAGTAGTCCCTAGTGTTCGTTCTTTTTGTTTGGCGTCAACTTTGTTCAGTTAACAATACTTGATTTTGCTTTGCTTTAAAATTAAGGCAAGAGAGTTCATTAGCAGGAAAAAAAAACTGACCACTAATTAAGAAAAAATTTAGAATAAAAAACCTGCAGGCACAGTAGCCCTCCAGGACCAAGAACCTGACATATGCAGGCTTAAAAAGAAAAATATCCACATACTGTATTAAATAAGACTTTGTGACCAACATCCTCGAAAGCCCACATTATTAATCCAGCCCCCTTCATACCTGCCTACCCCCATTTCTATCTATTGCCTTTCATTCCTATATGTTTAATCGTTTACCTCTGATGATGACACCTGGTAGGTTGTAGAAAGTTTAGGAATAAAAAAGTATTGTAAGATATGTGATTCATCTTCTCCCTTTGTGAATTTCTAGCTTCAAATATGCAAACATACCACAGACCTTCACTTCTCTCTCTCTCTCTATCTATATATCTATACTAATAAAAGGCAAAGCCCTCACTGACTCACTGACTGACTGACTGACTGACTGACTCACTCATCACTAATTCTCCAACTTCTCGTGTAGGTAGAAGGCTGAAATTTGGCAGGCTCATTCCTTACAGCTTACTAACAAAAGTTAGGCAGGTTTCATTTCGAAATTCTATGCGTAATGGTCATAACTGGAACCTGTTTTTTATCCATATACTCTAATGGAGGAGGCGGAGTCACATATCGTGTCATCACGTATTACGCCTACTACGTAATCACGTGAAGTGAAAACAAGGAAGAGATTTACAGCACGAGTCAAACGCGGGAACGAAGGTAAATGACATTAATTGTTGAGTGTCTTTTAATACTGTGTAATTGTTGAGTGTCTTTTAATACTTTGTAAGCATACATATTAACAGATGTGCAATTAAACGTGTGCATTTACGGGGTGATTTCTGAGGCTTAAAGCTCGAAGTGATCACTCGAGTGAAGGCAGCTTCACAAAAAATACAGATCCTTAACAAACTGTTATTGGTATATTTTACCTCAATTTTAAAAGGTTTTCTTTTCTTCTTAATAAAAATGTAAAAGCAGAACTTCGCCAGTGCGAACCGCGGGGATTTGAGCGACTGACGCATACAGACATATTCATGAGTGCAGGTACTTCGGAAAGAAAGCAACGTGTAAACCTAAAGTTTAAATTAAGTTCATAGACCTACAAAAGGTTGCCATTGATTTGAGGCAAGATTGCTTTTCTCCTGTACAACTATACGTTGCATTCTCAAGAGTGTGATTGCAAGGCTTGGTCATATTACAACCGGAGTGCTGAACTGACAACGTGATATACAAACAGAACAATCGTAAAAACAGGATTAAATAAAAAGGCTGCTTCCATTGGCAAAGCAACGAAAAAGGAAGACCTTATATGACGTTCGTTTATAAAACAGCGGAGAGGCTGTGTGAAGTCAGTTTCACAAAAAAACAGATCCTTAACAAATTGTTATTAGTATATTTTCACTCAATTAAAAAAGGTTTTCTTCTTAATAAAAATTTAAAAGCAGTACTTCGCCGCTGCAAAGCACGGGGATGTAGATAGATAGATAGATAGATAGATAGATAGATAGATAGATAGATAGATAGATAGATAGATAGATAGATAGATAGATAGATAGATAGATAGATAGATAGATAGATAGATAGATATATATATACTAGCAAAATACCCGCGCTTCGCAGCGGAGAAGTAGTGTGTTAAAGAGGTTATGAAAAAGAAAAGGAAACATTTTAAAAATAATGTAACATGATTGTCAATGTAATTGTGTTGTCATTGTTATAAGTGTTTCTATACACACACACACACACATAAACATATATATACATATATACATATGTACATATACACATATCTACATATATATATACATATACACATCCACATATATATATATATATATATATATATATATATATATATATATATATATATATATATATATCAACATATATATATATATACACACATACATACACACATATGTACATATACACATACATAGATACATATACATATATACATATACACATACATAGATACAGATACACACACATACATATATATATACACACATACATATATAGATACACACACACACATATATATATATATATATATATATATTCACACAGACACATATATATACATATATATTTACATATCTACATATATACACATATCTACATATATATATATATATATACACATCTACATATATACACATATATATACATATCTACATATATATCTAGACATACATACAAAAATACATTGACAGATATATATATATATATACATATCTACATATATATATATATATATGTAATTGTGTTGTCACTGTTATGAGTGTTGCTGTCATATATATATATATATATATATATATATATATATATATATATATATATATATAATATACACACACACACATAAACATATATATACATATATGTACATATACACATATATACATATATATACATATACACATCTACATATATATACAAATATATATATATATACACACATATCACACATATATATATACACATACATATACACACATATACATATATACATATACATACATGCACATACATATATATATACACACATACATACGTACATACACACACACACATATATATATATATATATATTTACATATCTACATATATATACACATATATATATATATATACATATCTACATATATATACAAATATATATATATATACATATCTACACATATATACACATATATCTACATATATCTAGACATACATATATACATACATACATTGACATATATATATATATATATATATATATATATATATATATATATATATATATATATATATATATATATCAAATGAATGTGAACCTTTTGTAGGGTCTGTCCCTGAGACTTATTAATTGTCATTGCGAAGCAGAGCCTTAGTGGAAATTGGAGGTGTTTGAATTGAAATGGGAGATCAGAGGGTATAACGGGGATGCAAGGAATAAAAACTCTCTCCCCTGAGCCACCGCCAGTAAAAATAGTTGCCTGAATGAGGTTCTTTTGCAGACACGTGACCTGAAGTCTCGTGCCGTCACAAAGTTTCAGTGGCTGTACGCAAATCCACAATCGGTTTCATATTGTTTTCGTACCTTATCAATTGTGTAATGTGTTTTTTGAACAGGTTTGATTCATCGAAGTAATCACTCCTGCTGCGTTGAGTCACTTCACGTGAGCCGATCTCTTGTGTGATGTTGCGATGTCCAGGGGTTTATTTAATGTTAGCTAAGACCCGGCAGTTAAAAGTTTCTCGCTACAGCAATTTTAACTTTGTCACAAAGTGATCCAAACTGTCGTTTATACCTGGTGTCTTCTCATTAAACTTGTATCTCGCGAATATGGCATTGCAAACGGCAGCGGGTCAGTTCACGTGCTTACATGGGAGGCGTGATGACGCGATATATTTTGATATATATCAAAATACCCGCGCTTGGCAGCGGCGAAGTACTGCTTTAAAATTTTTATTAAGAAGAAAAGTAAACCTTTTTAAACTGAGGGAAAATGAATCAATAATTATTTCTTAAGGATCTCTTTGTATACCATGTTGTCAGTTCGCCCTTCCAGTTCTAATATGACCAAGATGTGTGCTGAGCTTACTCTTGAGCATGAAATCTAACGTGGTTTGTGCCCTTCAGAATGAAAACAGTTTGCATTCACCTTTTTAATAAAAGGCGAGCTTTTAAGCCTGAGAAATCACCCCGTAAATGCACGCGTTTAATTGCACGTGTTAATATCTATGCTTACACAGTATTAAAAGACACTCAACAACGGAGACTTATTAATTGTCATTGCTAAGCAGAGCCTTAGTGTAAATTGGAGGCGTTTGAATTGAAATTGGAGATCAGTGGGTATAACAGGGATGCGAGGAATAAAAACTCTCTCCCCCGAGCCACCGCCAGTAAAAATAGTTGCCTAAATGAGGTTCTTTTGCAGACACGTGACCTGAAGTCTCGTGCCGTCACAAAGTTTCAGTGGCTGTACGGAAATCCACAATCGGTTTCATATTGTGAATTTCCCATTGGGATTAATAAAGTATCTATCTATCTATCTATCTATCTATCTATCTATCTATCTATCTATCTATCTATCTATCTATCTATCTATCTATCTATCTATTGTTTTCGTACCTTATCAATTGTGAAATGTGTTTTTTGAATAGGTTTGATTCATTGAAGTGATCACTCCTGCTGCGTTCAGTCAGTTCACGTGAGCCGATCTCTTGTGTGATGTTGCGATGTCCACGGGTTTATTTAATGTTAGCTAAGATCCGGCAGTTAAAAGTTTCTGGCCACAGCAATTTTAACTCTGTCACAAAGTGATCCAAACTGTCGTTTATACCTCGTGTCTTGTCATTAAACTTGTATCTCGCGAATATGGCATTGCAAACGGCAGCGGGTCAGTTCACGTGCTTACATGGGAGGCGTGATGACGCGATATATTTTGATACATATCAAAATACCCGCGCTTCGCAGCGGCGAAGTACCGCTTTAAAATTTTTATTAAGAAGAAAAGTAAACCTTTTTAAACTGAGGGAAAATGAATCAATAATTATTTCTTAAGGATCTCTTTGTATATCATATTGTCAGTTCACCCTTCCGGCTGTAATATGACCAAGCTGTGTGCTGAGCTTACTCTTCAGCATGAAATCTTAACGTGGTTTGTGCCCTTCAGAATGAAAACAGCATTTACCTTTTTAATAAAAGGCGAGCTTTTAAGCCTGAGAAATCACCCCGTAAATGCACACGTTTAATTGCACATCTGTTAATATGTATGCTTACACAGTATTAAAAGACACTCAACAATTAACGTCATTTACCTTCGTTCCCGCATTTGACTCGTGCTGTAAATCTCTTCCTTGTTTTCACTTCACGTGATTACGTAGGAGGCATAATACGTGATGACGTGATACGTGACTCCGCCTCCTCCATTAGACTATATGGACAAAAAACAGGTTCCAGTTATGACCATTACGCGTAGAATTTCGAAATGAAACCTGCCTAACTTTTGTAAGTAAGCTGTAAGGAATGAGCCTGCCAAATTTCAGCCTTCTACCTACACGGGAAGTTGGAGAATTAGTGATGAGTCAGTCAGTCAGTCAGTCAGTCAGTCAGTCAGTCAGTCAGTGAGTCAGTGAGGGCTTTGCCTTTTATTAGTATAGATATATGTATATATATATATATATATATATATATATATATATATATATATGTATATATATATATATATATATATATATATATATATATGTATATATATATATATATATATATATATATATATATATATATATATATATATATATATATATATGTATGTATGTATGTATGATTATATATATATGTCTGTGTTGTGACCGACGTCTGAGGACGTTGCTCCACCAGCACACCAGAAGAACCAATGTACAGGAAAAGGGGCAGTATTTCCCCCGGAACGCCAGAGGGCAGCCTCCATGGACTGCATGGGGGCAACGGAGCTGGGAAGCTCAACTTTGTGGTGGGAAGTGGCCACCACTAGGGGGCACCCGGACGTTTATGGAACCCTGGATGGCAGCACTTCCGTCACACCAGGAAGTGCTGCCGGAAGAAATCCCAGGGGCACCAGGAAGTGTCATTGGACAGAGCACCTGGAGCCCTTCTGGGTTATTATTGTGAGGAGGGGAGTAGAGGCAAGAGAGAAACAGTGTTGGTGCTTTTATACTTTGTGTGAGGAGAAAAGGAGAATAAACGTTTGTGTTTTGGACATTCTGGTGTCTGTCTGTCTGTGTCTGGGGGCTGGCTTTCCACAGTGTATATATATATATATATATATATATATATATATATATATATATATATATATATATATATATGTATATATGTATGTGTATGTATGTATATATTGTCACACACGCATGTTTAGGAGACAACTAAAGGGCTTGAGTACATGTAATTCCATGCTGGACCAGGGGGTGGCGAGGTGCACTAATTCTCCCTCTCGATCTTTTGCAGACCCTTCTAGGGAAATCCCGCCCGGCTCTAGGGCAGCCAATGACGTCACTTCCAGTTCCGGTCCTGATGACATCACTTCCTCTACGGGCCTTTAAAGCTGCCATCTTGTGTAGAATGAATCAGTTCTGTTTTGGACTCTTTTGTATGAACATGTCTGTGCTTTGGCATCAGTTTGCAGCCGGGAAAAATTATACGGGTGGCTGCCCCAACCCTTCGCAATGTCTTATGGTCATTCTTCTTGCAATATATACAGTATATGTGTATGTACAGTGCATCCGGAAAGTATTCACAGCGCATCACGTTTTCCACATTTTGTTATGTTACAGTCTTATTCCAAAATGGATTAAATTCATTTTTTTCCTCAGAATTCTACACACAACACCCCATAATGACAACGTGAAAAAAGTTTACTTGAGATTTTTGCAAATTTATTAAAAATAAAAAAATTGACAGTTCATGTCAGAGCACAAACCAAGCATAAAGTCAAAGGAATTGTCTGTAGACCTCCGAGACAGGATTGTCTCAAGGCACAAATCTGGGGAAGGTTACAGAAAAAATTCTGCTGCTTTGAAGGTCCCAATGAGCACAGTGGCCTCCATCATTCGTAAGTGGAAGAAGTTCGAATCCACCAGGACTCTTCCTAGAGCTGGCTGGCCATCTAAACTGAGTGATCGGGGGAGAAGGGACTTAGTCAGGGAGGTGACCAAGAACCCGATGGTCACTCTGTCAGAGCTCCAGAGGTCCTCTGTGGAGAGTGGAGAACCTTCCAGAAGGACAACCATCTCTGCAGCAATCCACAAATTGGGCCTGTATGGTAGAGTGGCCAGACGGAAGCCACTCCTTAGTAAAAGGCACATGGCAGCCCGCCTGGAGTTTGCCAAAAGGCACCTGAAGGACTCTCAGACCATGAGAAAGAAAATTCTCTGGTCTGATGAGACAAAGATTGAACTCTTTGGTGTGAATGCCAGGTGTCACGTTTGGAGGAAACCAGGCACCGCTCATCACCAGGCCAATACCATCCCTACAGTGAAGCATGGTGGTGGCAGCATCATACTGTGGGGATGTTTTTCAGCAGCAGGAACTGGGAGACTAGTCAGGATAAAGGGAAAGATGACTGCAGCAATGTACAGAGACATCCTGGATGAAAACCTGCTCCAGAGCGCTCTTGACTTCAGACTGGGGCGGCGGTTGCAGCAGGACAACGACCCTAAGCACACAGCCAAGATATCAAAGGAGTGGCTTCAGGACAACTCTGTGAATGTCCTTGAGTGGCCCAGCCAGAGCCCAGGCTTGAATCTGATTGAACATCTCTGGAGAGATCTTAAAATGGCTGTGCACCGACGCTTCCCATCCAACCTGATGGAGCTTGAGAGGTGCTGCAAAGAGGAATGGGCAAAACTGGCCAAGGATAGGTGTGCCAAGCTTGTGGCATCATATTCAAAAAGACTTGAGGCTGTAATTGCTGCCAAAGGTGCATCGACAAAGTATTGAGCAAAGGCTGTGAATACTTATGTGCATGGGATTTCTCAGATTTTTTTATTTTTAATAAATTTGCAAAAACCTCAAGTAAACTTTTTTCACGTTGTCATTATTGGGTGTTGTGTGTAGAATTCTGAGGAAAACAAATCAATTTAATCCATTTTGGAATAAGGCTGTAACATAACAAAACGTGGAAAAAGTAATGCGCTGTGAATACTTTCCGGAGGGACTGTATATGTATTTTTTTGTTCAAATATACATGTGTCGAGAGATGTGTTGGTTGAGAGATATATACTGATTACCATACAGTACATCATCTTATATATACTGTATATAGGTTTAAACAGATCCGTATACATATATACATATTGCATGTTCAGACATATATTTTGATTTTAATTGATCTGTTTAGATACAGTATATAAATTGCTTTGAATAGACTGGTGTGGATTTACAGGCAGGCACAGCAGAGGCCACCTAAGTTCAGTATTTCTGTTTCTTTTCATTGCTTGAGTATCATTTTAACAACAATTGCATGCTTGTCAGATATATTTTACTTCAAAAATTATATTGTTTTTTGGTCCTCTCTTACAAAACACCTTTCTTTCCTCCTTTTTTTAGAAACTCGCCCAGATCCCTTCCTCCTTTTCCACTCCATCCTATCCCAGCTCATTCCACCTGCCTGCCCCTTTTTGTTCTCTCCCATTACAAATCTTTCTCAGATTGTTACCTTTTGTTTGATAGTTCAGAAGACATTTGATGTGGCACAATTACACTGTACAAGCCTTTTCTTAAATTCTGCTCTGTGCATTTTAACAAAATGGCAAAAACCATCAAGAAAACAGGCCGGGAAATGAGGAAAAACAGTCAAACACCCAGAGCAAAGTCATTAACCCAAAAATCAACCCAACCAACCATGACATGGAAAATACTAACCACAGTAAAATAATTGTTGCCAAATCAATGGTGGAAATGCTAGATCACTAGATGAACAAGAAACACGTTCAAAGAACTAAGCAGCTTTTGACTATGCTGTACTTTTAACTCAGCAGTTGAACATGCATCACCGTGATAGCGTTCTGTCATTTTCTTTTCTTAATTTAAGAGACAAGATTAGAGAGAGAAATTGATTTTCACAGCCCGCTAATTATTTGCTTCCATTTTTTTCTTTAATGATTATGTATGTCAGAATGATCACTTATTCATCTCATGAAATGTGTTGTTTATCATTAGTTTCAAGCAGCATGGTGACTTCTAGCATTCCTTATTGGCAGCGTTTCATTTAAGGACAATCTAGGTTAAGAAGTGTTAAGAGCCTATCATGCTGAAAGAGTGGATCCAAGATTTGCTTCAGTTTCCGTAGGGAAAACTGGAACCGCTTGGCTGTTTCTGAATGTTGAAAATGTATATATATTTAAAATAGGTGGCAAAGTGACGCAGTGGCAGTGCTGCTGCCTCAGAGTAAGGAGGCCAGGTTTTGTGTGTCGGGTTCTCCATGCGTGAAGATTGCATGTTCTCCCCATGTTTGTATGAGTGTGCTCCTGTTCCCTGCCACAGTCCAAAGACATTTTAGGTGAATGGGCGACACTAAATTGTGTGTGTGTGTGTGTGTGTGTGTGTGCGTGTGTGTGCGTGTGTGTGTGTATGTGTGTTCAGCCTGCTATGGTCTGGCACCCTGTCTAGGATTTGTTCCTGCCTTTCTCGACCACGCCATTCATATAAGCTGACACATATTTATGTCACAGAGGGGTCACAGAGTTGCACAGGAGACTGGAAAAGGGATCAGAAATTCCAAGGTACAAAATCTTTATTGCTGAACTAGCAGTTTACAGACACAAGACTTTATTCAAAAGGGGATTATCAACAGCAGAAAAGCACAAAAGAGGTTGAAACTGTCAAACGTGGAGGTCCAGATCCCCTCTTCAGGTCAAAAGAACGCAAAGTCTTCTTCATCAAGCGGGTTCAGTGGCTCGGAAGCAGCGACTGGGGCAGACACAGTCTGAGGAGATAGGACAGGAGAGTGGGCCGTTAGGTTGGCCAGGGCTCAGTCTTTTTAATGTTCTAAACCTCGAGTGAGACGCATGTTACACATGGGATGGGTAAGAGTGTGCTTGTTTCTCATTGAAATATAGTTTAAGAGGGAGTTTGTGAAGGGCAGCTGTGTTTCTTTGCCATAGGTTTACAGTTTAACAGAGAGAGAGCTCGCAGTTAAGACTGTAAGAGAGTACTGCTGGCAATGCTATGCAGGAGGAAAAAGAGAGCAGGGAAACTACTGAAATGTACAAGAGCGACAGTCGCCACCATTATGGGCAGCTAACTGGCGGTGACACCAGTCACAGTATATATATATGTTCATATATAAACCCATCTGTAAATGTTGTGGTCAAGTAAGGTAATACAAGTCCCACAGATAAATGTTGGGGCACCAACACGGTTGTCCCTATTTAGTTAAGTTCAAAAGAAGAAAACAAAAGGGTCAGTATGTGTGCCAACACAAGTAACCAAAAAACAAAATTGGAAAGTCATTAGGCCAGATTAACAAAGATTCTCTTTCTCTCCTTCAGGTTGTATGGAGCGTCGTCCTACAGTGCAGTCTGTTCATAACTGACCACCCCCTTCTGGCAGCTACGGGCTTTACGAGTGGAGAACCAGAAGGGGCAAAATCAACTGCCCTCACTAGCCCTCTTCTTGGAACTGCGGAGGGAAGAAAAGCGGAGAAGGTTAGTGTTAGCGACCCCTTGCAACCTGGGGTGTTAGTACATGCTTCAGATGTGTCTGGAGGGTGATCCACAGGCAATGGTTATAAAAACATTATATATCCAAATTATATATCCTGACGAGGACAGAACGCTGTATTTGACAGGTATGAGAAGCAAGTATTTACTATTGCTTCTTTCCTTAATTAAACATGGCTTACTCCTTTCCACCCCATATATATACCGGAAAGTATTCACAGCGCATCACTTTTTCCACATTTTGTTATGTTACAGCCTTATTTTTTTTCCTCAGAATTCTACACACAACACCCCATAATGACAACGTGAAAAAAGTTTACTTGAGGTTTTTGCAAATTTATTAAAAATAAAAAAACTGAGAAAGCACATGTACATAAGTAGTCACAGCCTTTGCTCAATACTTTGTTGATGCACCTTTGGCAGCAATTACAGCCTCAAGTCTTTTTGAATATGATGCCACAAGCTTGGCACACCTATCCTTGGCCAGTTTCGCCCATTCCTCTTTCCAGCACCTCTCAAGCTCCATCAGGTTGGATGGGAAGCGTCAGTGCACAGCCATTTTAAGATCTCTCCAGAGAGTTCAATCGGATTCAAGTCTGGGCTCTGGCTGGGCCACTCAAGGACATTCACAGAGTTGTCCTGAAGCCACTCCTTTGATATCTTGGCTGTATGCTTATGGACCCCGTGATCATCAGAGGTGACTGTGTGCAGATGATGCAGACCTATAAATACCTGGGAGTGCAGCTGGATGATAAATTAGACTGGACTGCCAATACTGATGCTCTGTGTAAGAAAGGACAGAGCCGGTTATACTTCCTTAGAAGGCTGGCGTCCTTCAACATCTGCAATAAGATGCTGCAGATGTTCTATCAGATGGTTGTGGCGAGCGCCCTCTTCTACGCGGTGGTGTGCTGGGGAGGCAGCATAAAGAAGAGAGACGCCTCACGCCTGGACAAACTGGTGAGGAAGGCAGGCTCTATTGTTGGCATGGAGCTGGACAGCTTGACATCTGTGGCGTGAGTGACGGGCGCTCAGCAGGCTCCTATCAGTTATGGAAAATTCTCTGCATCCACTAAACAGTGTCATCTCCAGACAGAAGTGCAACTTCAGCAACAGACTGCTGTCACTGTCCTGCTCTACTGACAGACTGAGGAGATCGTTCATCCCCCAAACTATGCAACTCTTCAATTCCACCCTGGGGTGGTAAACGTTAACATTATTCAAAGTTATTGTCTGTTTTCATCTGCATTATTATCAATCTTTAATTTAATATTGTTTTTTTTTTCAGTAAGGTGCTGCTGGAGTATGTGAATTTCCCCTTGGGATTAATAAAGTATCTATCTATCTATCTATCTATCTATCTATCTATCTATCTATCTATCTATCTATCTATCTATCTATCTATCTATCTATCTATCTATCTATCTATCTATCTATCTATCTATCTATCTATCTATCTATATACTGTTGTAGCTGCGTTTTCCCAAAATGACCAAAGTTCAGCAGCTCTAACATAAAAAATGGGATTAAACAAAAGCCTGACACGTTGAAATGATTCCACAGACAAAATATCTTTGTTTTTAAAAGTTTTACTTAAAATTCAAAAGTAAAACAGTTCACATAAAAAAGAAAAAATTAAAATAGCAGAAATTGGAAAAGTTCTTATTTAAGAGAAGTTCTGTTCAAAGCTTAAATCTTGTTACATTTCTAATCGTTACAAAGTCACTTCTAAACATTTCTGAACCATTTCTAAACGGTCAGAAAACTGTATGCCCATCCCATTTCTATGTTGTACTGGGTACTGGGAACTGTTCTAAACAACTGACTCATATGAAAAAGTTTGGGAAGCCCTCTTAGCCTGCATAATAATTTACTCTCCTTTCAACAAAAAATATAACAGTGGTATGTCTTTCATTTCCTAGGAACAAGTGAGTACTGGGGTTATCCGAACAAAGATTTATGGTGAAGCAGTATTTAGTTGTATGAAATTAAATCAAATGTAAAAAAACTGGCTGTGCAAAAATTTGGGTCCCCTTGAAATTTTGCAGATTTGAATGCATGTCACTGCTCAATACTGATTACTTGCAACACCAAATTGGTTGGATTAGCTTGTTAAGCCTTGAACTTCATAGACCGGTGTGTCCAATCATGAGAAAAGGTATTTAAGGTGGTCAATTGCAAGTTGTGCTTCCCTTTGACTCTGAAGAGTGACAGCATGGGATCCTCAAAGCAACTCTCAAAAGATCTGAAAACAAAGATTGTTCAGTCTCATGGTTTAGGGGAAGGCTACAAAAAGCTATCTCAGAGGTTTAAACTGTCAGTTTCAACTGTAAGGAATGGAATCTGGAAATGGAAGGCCACAGGCACAGTTGCTGTTAAACCCAGCAGGTCTGGCAGGCCAAGAAAAATACAGGAGCGGCATATGTGCAGGATTGTGAGAATGGTTACAGACAACACACAGATCACCTCCAAAGACCTGCAAGAACATCTTGCTGCAGATGGTGTATCTGTACATCATTCTACAATTCAGGGCAATTTGCACAAAGAACATCTGTATGGCAGGGTGATGAGAAAGAAGCCCTTTCTGCACTCACGCCACAAACAGAGTCGCTTGTTGTATGCAAATGCTCATTTAGACAAGCCAGATTCATTTTGGAGCAAAGTGCTTTGGACTGATGAGACGAAAATTGAGTTATTTGGTCATAGCAAAAAGCACTTTACATGGCAGAAGAAGAACACCGCATTCCGAGAAAAACACCTGCTACCTACTGTCAAATTTGGTGGAGGTTCCATCATGCTGTGGGGCTGTGTGGCTAGTTCAGGGACTGGCTATAAGGAGGACAGCATCTAGATGCTGTTGTATTTGCAAAAGAAGGCTCAACTAAGTATTGATGTAATATCTCTGTTGGGGTGCCCAAATTTATGCACCTGTCTAATTTTGTTTTGATGCATATTGCATATTTTCTGTTAATCCAATAAACTTAATGTCACTGCTGCTGTTTCCATAAGGCATGTCATATGCTAAAAGGAAGCAGCTACTTTGAAAACTCAGCCAATGATAAACAAAAATCCAAAGAATTAAGAGGGGTTCCCAAACTTTTTCATATGGCTGTAAGTGGGAAGGTGATTCTTCTGAGAGTACTGCTATGGATAGTGCCTGTGCTAGGTTATTCTGTACCCTAGGCCAAGCTTATTACTGTTCGGTAGATAACCCGTGCTGCTGGGATTCCCCCCCTTATGATCTGCACCCTAGCTCAATGCCTAATTCACCTTAATGGTGATGCCAGCCCTGGATGTGGATCATTCATTGTTAAATAAATGCGTATGTTATTGTGCTTAACACTACAATCCCTGAAGCCTACAAAAATTTTCGTTTTCCCAGACCACCTTAATTTCCATGCAGCTCCTTATCACTGCACCAATTGCCTGCTTTTGTTTTGCTAACGCGTAATTTAGTATGCACTCACCCATCCTCCATTTAATCCTTATGAAGGCATCACACAGCAAAATTCTCTCAGCCTAAGTCTGTGCTTATGTTTTTATCTGGCAATGAGTTTCGGTTTTTTCTTTATTTAATTTGAGAAAGTTACTATTCATCCATTCTGAAACTATAACATGGCATACGGACAAAAGCGGAAATTTGCTTACGTACAAAATAATCCAGATGCATAAATCTATGCGTACGCTAACATCCACATTCTTCCGCTACATAAATCCCAGTCAGCGTGAAAAGTAATGCATGTGCACGTGCCTGCTGTCCCGCCCCAACTCCTCCCAGAATTACGCCTCTTTGAATATGCAAATCAATATAAATAGCCCTTAAGCTCAGCGTTCTGTGAAAAGGCAATGGCAAAAGCACGGGGTTGGGTCTAGGGAATAGAAGAATTTCAGTGAATACCAAGTGGAGGCAAGGAAAAACATACTATTTATTGGTTTAAACAGTGGTATAAACAACAAAAGGAAGTTGATCGAGTGACATAGCGTGTCGGAGAAACTCAAAAGCTGAAGTTCACAAAGTCGCACAGTGCCCAAAATAAAAAAGAAGTTGTCAGATATCAAAGTCAGTGCCAGAAAAGGCGAGTCATAGCCCACTGTCTGAGTGTTATAGGAAAGCTTATTAGGGTACTGAGAAAAAAAAAAAATAGGCACACAGTGGGAAAAAAGCACAAATTGTCAACTTTAATCTCTAAATTTCCACTTTAATCATGTAGTTTATTTTGTCATTAAAGTAGAACATCATAAACTTCATCTTAAAATCGTTTAATTGACTAGTTTCTCAAATCCCATTGTAACTTAAGTAGCATGTTAAATGCTTTGTTTTGTATTTGTTCTTCTATATGTGTGAATCACTGTGTGCTTCTTAAACCGGCTTTCTCTTCCTCTGACAGGACACAGAATCCATTACATTTGTAATATTACAGCTCCCTGAATAATTAAAATACTGAGACGTATATGTGATATCATTTTCATGATGATAGGAGTTAAAGCATGTTATTAAACATGGGAACACGGTGGCGCAATGATTGTTCATGCCTCATGCAGGATGCTTGCTGCACCGTGCGCAACATTCGATGAAATCATTTATTGCAGCAGTAATGTCTCTTTCAAATGTACTAACCCCAATTCCTGTCCTTACTTTTCTTTCTCCAAATACCAAATCGCCACACAATCAGCTCTGTAATAGACGTTAAGCCATCTGTAAGCTTAGAACGCAGATTCTTCAAAACTTTTAAGGAACATTGAAATATCTTCGTAGTACATGTTAAATTATTCTATCCATCTAGTGTCGCACCAGTCTCAGCAAGAATACAGCGCGAGGCAGGAATAATCCATGAACGGAGCGCCAGATCCTTGCTAGCGCTGTGGCACCGTGTCCTCACATTTTTATTTATTAACAATATAGATTATTTAAATGAAGTTAAAGTTTTATCTGTATAATATAATAAACATATTTTGCTGCAATTCATCTTAAAAATGATATCATCCTCATATGTAAATACGTGCTTTAAAAGTGGCTCAGGTTGTGCAATATTATAACTGTATTGCAAGTTTACAGTGAAGTAATTGTACTTATAAGTACAAACAGTTCTACAAGGAGCACTTGATGGACTGATTGAGTGTGTTTATAGTTCTTGGGATGAAACTGTTTCTAAACCGCAATATGCCTACAGGAAAGGCTCTGAAGCGTTTGCCGTATGAGAGCAGTTCAAATAGGCAGCATGGCTGAGGCAGCATGTGCTTGATGCTGTATGCCGATAATTCTCTTTCTGATCAGCTGCTATAGATCTGTGATTCACACTCAGATACAGTGATATAAATACTCCGAGTGGTGCAGTGAGAGTAATATGGAAAAAGATGTGGCAACCCCTAACGGGAGCAGCTGAAAGGAGAAGAAGAAGGTGCAGTGAGAGTAACAATGCTAAAGCAGCTATGGTATTTAGAATAGTTTGACCATTCTGTGGACCATTATATTTTTACAGGTTAATTACAATCAGATGCATTAAACTAATAAACAATATGCGGTTAATTTCAATGTATTTATAAAACCACATCAGGGATGTGGATCTAAAAAAGAAAGGGTAACCACATAGGAACAGTAGCACTGCTTTGACGCTGGGTGCCACCAGTCTGCAAAACAGAGCGGAGAACTTGTGTTAGCCAGGGTATGAGCTACCGTGGAAATGTGCGTGGCTTTACACCAAGTTTAGGTTTTATACATCGCGATTTGAACGTGGAAACGTTTGTATGCAACATTTTTGTACGTACGAACCGTTTATACATGAGGCTCCAGATCTGAATCCAATAGAACAGCTTTGGGATGCGGTAGAGCAGGAGAGAAACAGCATGAAGGTGTAGCTGACAAATCTGCAGAAACTGTGTGACGTGATCATTTCAACATGGACCAAAATCTCAAAGGAATGTTTCCAAAATTTTGTGGAATGCATGCCATGAAGAACTGAGGTTGTTTTGAGAGCAAAAGGGGGCTCTAGTTAGCAGAGTGTTCCTAATAACCTCAGTGAGAGTATGTTGCAAATTGTGTAATATCTTTTGTTACAATCTGTGGAAGGATGTTTCCTGGATGTTACCCAGTGCTGCCCAGAAGGCTCTGACCCCCCACAACCTTGATTTAGAGTAAGCAGGTTTTATAATATAATATAATATAATATAATATAATATAATATAATATAATATAATATAATATAATATAATATAATATAATATAATATAATCTTACATATAAACTTCTACGCAAGGAAATGTGTCTGTCTGTCTGTCCAGCCTGGAAGTGCAAGGCTACAGCATGAAGTGCAAAGAAAATGACTCTGTCGCCAAAGTGAAACTGCCAAGAAAAGAGAAACTCGCTTAGCTGCTAATACACAAGCGAGGAGAGCACATCGGCAAAATGAAACCACAAAGGAGAGAGAACCTCGCTTAGCTGCTGATGCACTACCGATGTGATTGATTGATTGAAGTGCCAGAATCCATGGTTTCTAGGAACCTAGACTTTTTACAGCACAGGCTTACACAGCTGATATAATATAATATAATATAATATAATATAATATAATATAATATAATATAATATAATATAATATAATATAATATAATATATATAAAATTCTTTTCGCTTTTGAAATGGAAATTACGTATGAGCGTTTGAAACGGAAATTACGCATGACCACAGAGGAACAGGAAAAACATTCTTAATAAGCCTGATTCTTGCAGAGAGAGCAAATGGTGACATGGCTGTGGCAGTAGCGTCTTGGGGAATCGCTTCTACATTATTAGATGGCGGCCGTGCAGCACATTTGGCATTGCAATTACCATTAAACCTCACTCATGACGAAAATCCAATTTGCAACATACACAAGGGCTGTGGAAAGGCAAAAGTCTTGCAACATTCAAAGATAATAGTTTGGGATGAGTGCACCATGGCACATAAAAGAGCTTATGAAACCTTGAACCGAACAATGCAAGATCTCAGAGATCCTACCAAAATAATGTGAGGTACTGTCGTTTTACTCGCAGGAGATTTTCGTCAAACATTACCAGTTATTCCACGAGGGACACCAGCAGATGAACTCAATGCATGTTTAAAATCCATGCTTCTCCCACGGTCAGTTATATGTCGCGTGTTCTCAGGCAGGTACACCAAAAAATGTATACATTTATGCACGTAATGGGCAAACAAAAAATGTAGTATACCCGAAAGCACTGCAGTAGTACTGAATGTATCTTTACTTCTTAAATGTTAATGTTTTACTGTTTAATAATTTATACACTTCTTATATGTTGTTCAAATTCTTTTATCAAAATACCAGTAATGGCGCACTGCACGATAACGTACAGTGAATACACTTGACTTGAGCATTCATAGTATTCATCCTCTTTCTCTGTACGTTTAGTATTTGTTTGCTCAGAGATTGATGTGCTTGCTGCTTCCTGAGCAGCTCTTCTTTACTCCACCCTAGCGGCCCGCTGCTTCTCTTTCGTTGGCATCTTTTCGCGTTAAAACTGATTAAGTTAGTTTTTGTGTTGCAATTACTTAGTACGTTTTCTTTAATCTTTCACTTAATCTGGCACTTAAGTCTTCAATCTGCCTCAAGAATGATTAGCGAAGGTGGTAGGGAATGAGAACAGCAGCCGTGCGTGCTGCCGAGAGTTGATTCTACAATAAAATAAAATAAAAATAAAAAGATTGATAAAATCATCACCCCGAAAGCGGATAGTAGACGTCACGTAGTATATGTGTACCAAATTTCAAGTCAATAGGTGAAACAGTTTGCAAGCTACAGGTGATTTAAAATCCTGGACAGACAAATGAACAGCCACGATAGCGTATTATAGAAGAAGATTTTACTGTTTAATAATTTATATTTATATGCAATGTGCTTCTTATATATTACTTCATATTCTCATATGATAAAGATGTTAATAATATTGTTTATATTGATTTTTATGTTATTGTAAATGCTCTTTATTTGTTGAAAAATAAAATTGGCAATTAACAAACTTATTTTATAAATACTACATTTTATTTTTTTCCCTTGCACTCAGTGAGCGAAGCCACTGGGTAATCAGCTAGTATAATATAATATATTGAGCCAACTAGTCAATAAATAAAACAAGAAGGGCTGGCCTCAGATTATGAAATTGGGTGGAATGACAGCCGGCAGTCACTACAGTCCTCCTGGTCATCTGCCCCAGCAGTAAGGAGACATCCTCACACTAGAAGTCATAAACTCTGTAAAAAGTAAAAGGCAATCTGTCCAAATATACTTTAACAAATTATAGACATTGCGTCAGCTAGACTTGTCTGTGGCTCTGAAGACGCACAGTTCTGGAAGTGCATTGGATTTAGCTTACATTAAAAGACTCACTGACATTGTCTTCTGTACTTGGAAATTTTCCATCTTCCTCCCCACAGGTGAAGCAGATTAATTTAACTATGGTTTCCTTTGCGGTAAGCAGCTGAATCATCCTTTTCTTGGCTGCTCTCCTTGTTTTTATCATACCATGGTATGAGTGATTTGAAAAAGCAGGAAGGTACCCTTGAACTGCTTTCACCTTTAATAATCAATGACTGAGCTGTAAGGACTTATATTTATATATATCATGACCACTGGAGGGTATAGCAGCATCCCAAACCCTAGAAACAACTACACAAATAGAGCACTGAGTTCAAATACAAGATGTTTTAATTTACAACAAGGCCTCAACAGACTTTCAAATCCTCATCTCCAGATATCACAGTATAACAACAGGTTTTCCTTTCCTTCTACACCTTCACAGTAGTCACATCAACCTCTTCTGGATTCCGACTCCAGGGGCAGTAAAACCAACTTGTCGCACATGGGAGTGCTTCTGGTGCCACAGGTACAGTATCCATACTGTATGTGAGTTCTATCAGTAGGTTGCTACTGTTGTGTATGCAGGTGAAGAACATACGTAAGCCTGGGAAGCAGCCATTCAAAGCAGGCCTCCTGTCCTGGCAATGAATCAGCTTCCATTTCGGTGGGGACGCCAGACCATCCAGCAGGGCACTAATTATATATATACAGTTTGATCCATAAGTATTTGGACAGAGACAACTTTTTTCTAATTTTGGTTCTGTACATTACCACAATGAATTTGAAATGAAACAACTCAGATGCAGAAGAAGTGCAAACTTTCAGCTTTAATTCAGTGGGGTGAACAAAACGATTGCATAAAAATGTGAGGCAACTAAAGCATTTTTTAACACAATCCCTTCATTTCAGGGGCTCAAAGGACAAATTCAATAACTGCGCATCTTAATACATAATTCGCCAGCCTCCTCACTTACTCACTCACGTCCATCCAAAACCGAATGCACAGTCGCCTTCTGCGCATGTTCGAAGCCAAATGCACAGTCGCCTTCTGCGCAGCTGCCCGAAAAACCTCGTGGCAGGCAGCAGATTTACGGCCATGAAAATTCAAAGAGAAAGGCGACTGATTAAAGCTCTAGAGGCCTGAAAGGTGATTTCGACTACAGCTCGAGGCCTAATTACGCATTCTGATTCAAATACGCATTCATTCAATACACCTATATCAGGTTTGGGGTGCTTATACTTATTACTATTCCACTCATGCCCGTTTCATCTTACGTTGTCGAAACAGGCTCTTTGTCTAGTATATATATATATATATATATATATGTATATTGAACGCTCCCTTCAGAAACCTCCTCTTAAGCATTTTTTCAAAGGGAAGCAGACACACTCTTACAGCTCCTCTTTGTTGGATTAGCTGATGGCTTGCCGTGCCTCGTGCTTCTCGTGCAGGCCTTCGAACATTTAAAAGATCGAGCCACGGCCATCCTGTGCTCTCTCACTCTCCTGTCTCTCTTCCCCTCTGCTCCGGCCCAAATGGATTCCCAGCCCAGATGGATTCCCTTGATGGAGAAGACTTTGTGTTCTTTTGAGCAGGAGTCGGGCCAATGCATCACATTTGACAGTTGTTCCTTGTGAGGCCGGATCACCTCTGTAAAAGACTTGTGTTTGTAACTGGCAGAACAGCAATAAAGTTTCTACTCCTTGGAAAACCTACCGAACTCTCCTGTGCAACTTTGTGACCCAAACTTGACAATATATATCCATCCATCCATTTTCCAACCCGCTGAATCCGAACACAGGGTCACGGGGGTCTGCTGGAGCCAATCCCAGCCAACACAGGGCACAAGGCAGGGAACCAATCCCGGGCAGGGTGCCAACCCACCGCAGGACACACACAAACACACCCACACACCAAGCACACACTAGGGCCAATTTAGAAACGCCAATCCACCTAACCTGCATGTCTTAATGAAAAAATAACTTTGCAATAATTTATGAACAGATGTGCCAATTCAATTTGTGGAAAGAATAAGTCCATCCTTGGCTCTGATAGGTGGCAGTGCCCCCTCCAGTTGACATTTCTTTTGACTGTCTAGTGGTTTCTGACATTGAATGTTTTTCCCACTCCTCCATGTTGAATTCTTTCAGCTGTGTGATGCTTGAGGGGTATCTTGCATGCACAGCCCATTTCAAATCCCCCTACAACATCTCGATTGGATTCAGACCCAGACTTGGCCGTTCCTTGATGGATTTACTGGTATGTTCAGGGTCCTTTTGCAAGGTTCACTTTCAACAGAGCTTTAATCTTACAATAATATATCATGTTTCTCACTATTCAAAGCGCTTCAGTGGGTGTGGAGCCACTTCAACCTCCACCAATGTGTAGCACCAACTTGAATGTTGCGATGGCAGCCATTATTGCAGCAGCACGCTCACCACACATTAACTATTAGATGGTGAAGGGGTGAGAGAGATAGTTAGCCAGTTAGAGACAGAGGTTCATTAGAGGGGCCGGAATGACCAGTGCAAAGGTGGATAATTTAGTCAGTACATTGGTATACACCATAGTCTTTTTGAAAGATGTCCAGGGACAGACCACAGAGAGTCAGGACCTTCTTTTTACATCTCATCTGAACGAAAGCACCATTTTTACAGCACGACGTCCCTGTCTCTGTACTGGAGCATTGGCATTCACACACAGACTACAGGGTAAGCGCCCCCTGCTGGTCTCACCCACACCTCTTCCAGCAGCAACCCAAACTTCTCCTAGAAGTGTCTCCCATCCAAGTACCGGCCAGGCCTGAACATGCTTACCTCCAGGTGGGTGACTTGTTTTGAAGTGTAGGTGGTATTGCTGCCCCTGGGTGCACCTAATTTTAATTTTAGTTATTCAAGGCAGTGATAAATGTAATCATGTACTTCATTTTTCCAAATGTAAAAGTTGCATTTGTGTTTATTTCAGTTATGAAATGGACTATAAAATGTTAATGTGGCATGATGTACTGTATGTTATATCACCTTTATCTATAGATAACCTTTTAAATGAAGATCACATCTTAATATGCCCACTTATGTTAAATGGGGTGCCCTTACTTTTTCACATGACTGTATTCAGTGTACAGTTGTTTGGATTTTTCTCTCTCTATTTTATACCAGTAAATAATATAACTTTACATTTACTGGAAAGCTGACATGTTATCAGCAGGCCAGATCCATGCCAGGCCTAAGTAACATTTTGTTTTTTTTGGATCGCTGTTGATTGGAAATTATGGGAAATGGACTTGAAAAATATCCAGAAATGGAACTGTGCATATTCCCCAGTGTTTTTCCTAATAAATACCTTTCTTTTTTTAACTTGAGTTTATTGTAAGGCTTGCAAATGTTTAGATTTGTCATCACACTTGATCTTCAGGTTTTATAATCTTGAAAGTGAAAGAGTCTATTTATTGTGTAAACAGGCGAAACATAATCACAAAGCCAGCAATGCGCTGACAAAGGCGTAATCCTCACGCACACCTGACTGAACACCAACTGACGGGACCGTGTGAAAAGAGAAGCACATTGCATGAATTAAACATACCACACACTGTGTACTTACAGCTCAAAGCCCAACGCTGAGACAAAGAACGCTCAAATAACTAAAGCTAAGAGCTGCACATGAAAGTGTGGGCGTGTGACCCCACAAACTGCACAGAGAGCCAAGTTTATATTTCAAAATCCAAAAATGATTTTTCAATATCATTTGTGATGGTTCAGCAATATAGAAATGAAGACCAAGGGCAAAGGGGAAATAAAGAAGAAGGACATGCTGAGGGGCTGGACGAACCTGTCACAGAAAGTCGCCTTATCTACCTGTGTGTGTAAACAGCTGACAGATAGCAGCATATCCCTGATAGATCTTTGGGGCATTCTGACAGGGCAGCCAGTGCAAAAAAAAAAGAGAGAGTTATGTCTATGTCGGAAGCACACAATGTCCCAGAGAATGTTGGGGGCACGTGAAATACCGTTTGTCGAGGATGCCTCATCGTCTTGTCACAGAGAAAGAAGTGTAGAATTTCAATCAATACCCAGATGGCAGCACTGGATGGTCTCAGGTAACACAGAATATGTAAGACCACAAAAAGTAAGGATGCCTGGCCATTAAAATATATTGAGGTTCCCCAGATGGGGCTCTGGGCCTACGGCAAGAAGTCTTTCTGAAGAACTGATAGTGGTGGCAGGGCCAGAGTCAGCCTGATTACCCCACTGATCTTGGAGTTTGGAGGTTTGTAGGGGCAAATGATCAACCCTGCAGTAACACAAATGAGGCGAGAGCAGAGAGGGGAAGCAGGAGAGTTTGGGTAAATATTTTGTGTTTTCCACACAGCGGTTTGAATGTTACAAAGTTGGGACAGCCATCCCACTTAGCAGTCAAGGGCAGAGTTTTAGTTTCTGTCTGTTCATCTGTTACTTTGTATTCTACACCTGCTTATCTCTCCTTAGTATTTCATGGATATAATGAATAGTTATTTAGACAAAGACCGAGTTTGGATACTTTTTTTCTGGCGTACAATGGAATGCAGAAATGCCGCTTGTCATACTTGAAACCTTTAATTGATACTGTCACGTGAAAAAGTAAGTAAGGACAACCCTGAGGAAATTTTTTTTTTTCTTTTTTAACATATGTGGGCATATCAAGATTTGATCCTCGTGTATCTTTAAATAAAGGTGATATAATGGAAAAAAGAATATTTGAATTTGCAATAATTCAGTCAGTCATTGTCCAACCCGCTATATCCTAACACAGGGTCACAGGGGTCTACTGGAGCCAATCTCAGCCAGCACAGGGCGCAAGGCAGGAACAAATCCCCAGGGCAGGGCGCCAGTCCACACACACCCACCAAGCACACACCAGGGACAATTTAGGATCACCAATGCACCTAACCTGCATATCTTTGAACTGTGGGAGGAAACCAGATCACCCACACAGACACAGGGAGAACATGCAAACTCCACACAGGGAGGACCCGGGAAGCAAACCCAGGTCGCCTAACTGTGAGGCAGCAGCGCTACCACTGCGCCACCATGCCACCCGCAATAATTCATTTAGGGAAAATGGACATACTGTATGTATTTCCTTCCTTAGGAAAAGTTAAGTCCCCCCCTTGGCTCTAATAGCTGGTACTGCACCTCTCAAGTCTGTGTTTCCGGTGACTGTTTACCAGCCGCAGACATTGATGGTGGGAGGGCAGAGGGGACGAGGGGATTTGGGGGGCTTTTCCCATTCCTCCATGCACAATTCTTTCAGCTGTGTGATTCTCGGAGTGGTGTCCTACCCCCACAGGGTGTTGATGGGAACCATTCCAGAACCATTCATCTTTTCTTTCCAGCCATTCCTTGGTGGATTCACTGGTATGTTTTGGGTCATTGTTCTGCTGCAAAGTGCACTTTTGACTGAGCTTTAATCTTCTGACAGATGTTCTCACATTATCCTCAAGAACCCTCTGATACAATGAAGAATTCCTAGTAGATTCTATGATGGTGAGCTGCCCAGGCCCTGATGCAACAAAGCGGCCAAAAAACAATAACATGCCACACAGCTGATATCACGTTCTTCTGGTCAAATGCTGTCTTTGGTTTTCTCCTAGTACTGTGGCCAAATAGCTCTATCTTTGCCTCATCTGTCCAGAGAACATTGTTTCAGAAGTCCTGGGGCCTCATGTATAACGCTGTGCGTAGAACTCACACTATAACATGGCGTAAGCACAAAAGCGGGAATGTGCATACGCACAGAAAAATCCAGATGCAGGAATCTGTGCGCACGCAAACTTTCACGTTCTTCCACTACATAAATCCCGATCAGCGTGAAAAGTAACGCACGTGCACGCGCCTTCTGTCCCGCCCCAACTCCTCCCAGAATTATGTCTCTTTGAATATGCAAATCAATATAAATAGCCTTCTGTGAAAAGACAATGGGAAAAGCACAGGGGAAAATATAAGAATTTCAGCGAATACCAAGTGGAGGCAAAGGAAAAACGTATTATTTGTTGGTTTAAACAGTGGTATAATCAACAAAAGGAAGTTGATCGAGTGACAGAGTGTCGGAGAAACTCGAAAGCTCAAGTTCACAAAGTCGCACAGTGCCCGAAATAAAAAAAAAATCACATATCAAAGTCGGCGTGAAAAGGCGAGTCGTAGCCCACCGTCTGAGTGTCATATGAAAGCTTATTAGGGTACAGACAAAAAAAAAAAAATAGGCACACAGTGGGGAAAAAAGCACGAAATGTCAACTTTAATCTCGAAATTTCCACTTTAATCACGTAGTTTATTTTGCCATTAAAGTAGAACATCTTAAACTTCATCTTAAAATCGTTTAATTTACTAGTTTCTCAAATCCCATTGTAACTAAAGTAGCACATTAAATGCTTTGTTCTGTATTTGATCTTCTATGTGTGTGAATCACTACCTGCTTCTTAAACGGGCTTTCTTTTTCTCCGACAGGACACATAATCCATTACATTCGTGATATTACAGCTCTCTGAATAATTAAAATACTGAGATGTATATGTGATATCTTTTTCATGATGATAGGAATGAAAGCATGTTATTAAACATGGGAACACGGTGGCGCAGTGATTGTTCATGTCTCACGCAAGAGGCTTGCTGCACCATGCGCGACCTTCGATGAAATAATTTATTACAAAAGTATTGTCTCTTTCAAACGTACTAACCTCCAATTCCTGTCCTTACTTTTCTTTCTCCAAATACCCAATCGCCACACAATCAGCGCTGTAATAGACGTGAAGCCATTTGTAAGCTTAGAACGCTGATTCTTCAAAACTTTTAAGGAACATTGAAATATCTTCGTAGTACATGTTTAATTATTCTATCCGTCTATCCTTCCAGTGTCACGTCAGCACCAGCAAGAATACAACGCAATGCACGAACAATCCCTGAACTAGCTAGCGCTGCGGCACCGTGTCCTCACATGTTTAATTATTAACAATACAGATTATTTAAAAGTTAAAGTTTTATCTGTATAATATAATCAACATATTTTGCTGCATTTCATCTTAAAAATGATACCGTCATCATATGTAAATACATGCTTTATAAAGTGGCGCAGGTTGTGCAATATTATAACTGTATCCCAAGTTTACAGTGAGGTGATTGTACTTATAAGTCCAAACAGTTCTACAAGGAGCACTTGATGGACTGATTTAGTGCATTTATAGTTCTTGGGATGAAACTTTTTCTAAACCGCGAAGTTCGTACAGGAAAGTCTCCGAAACGTTTTGCCGTGGCTCAGGCAGCGTCTGCTTCATGCTGTATACCGATAATTCTCTTTCCAATCAGCTGCTGCTGTGATTCCCCACTCAGATACAGTGATATAAATACTCCGAGTGGTGCAGTGAGAGTAATATGGAAAAAGATGATCTGCTGTGGCAACCCTTAACGGGAGCAGCTGAAAGAAGAACAAGATGCATTGAGAGTAACAATGCTAAAGCAGTTATGGCATTTGAAATACTATGGCTATTCCCTGGACCATTATATTGCTGCAGGTTAATTACAATCAGATGCATTACACTAATAAACAATATGCAGTTAGTTTCAGTGTATTTATAAAGCCGCGTCAGGAATGCGGATCTAAGAAAGAAAGGGTGACCACACAGGAACAGTAGCATTGCTTTGACGCTGGGTGCCGCCAGTCTGCAAAACCGAGCGGGGAAATTGCATACGCCAGGGCATGAGGTACCGTGGAAAAGTGCGTGGCTTTACGCCAAGTTTAGGTTTTATACATCGCAATTTGAGCGTGGAAACGTTCGTACGCAAACTTTCTGTGCGTACGCACCGTTTATACATGAGGCCCCTGGTCTTTGCTTATGTTTTTCATGGGCAAACTTCAGTCTTGCCCTGATGTTCTTTAAAGACAGCAAAGGTTTCCTCCTGGCACACCTCCCATGTAAGTTCTAATTTGTGCAGCCTCTTTCCAAAAGTAGACTTGTGCACTTTGTCGTCAGCTAAGTCTATGGTTCTTAGAGTCTTCTATCAGCACCATGTGTTCTGTTCTTAGGCTGGGGTGGCCTGGCCTGGACAAGTTGTTTGAAGTCTTCTCAGCTTGTGGATGATCTTCTGGACAGTGCAACAGTTGATTTCCCCTTTTATTGGAGATTTTTCCTAAATCCCCAGTGAAGACTCATAGGCCTCTATAACCATCTTGCTCTTTTGATCAGGACATGATAACACACAGTTCAGCATCAAAGAGCAAACCAAAAATCTCAGATTAAAATAAGGCAGGTTCAGAGAAGATCTCTGTGGATGATGTTCTAATCATTTGCATCTGATTCTAATTTTAGGTATTTAAGAAGTGATACATTTAGCAATGCACTAATTTTCCACATTCAGAATTTGCATTTACAGTATGTATATATCATATATACAATGGAGTACAAACTGTAAATGTGTTGTGATGTTTGCTGTATCCTATCACCTTTACATAGAGATACTGTTTAAATGAAGATCAAATCTTGATATGTCCACATACAGTATATTAAAAAAGTAAGTGGGGTCCACTTACTTTTTCACATGAGTGTATACCTAAATGGATATCTTTTAATATTTTTTGTAGTTTTAAATCAGTAATGATGTCTCTAATTTCAAGATATCTTACAAATGTTTTATCTGTCTCCAAAATGATACAAAGACAGTTTTACATGCATCACTATACATTCACTTTAAGGAGTTTAACAAAATCAGGGTAAATAATTTGTAGCCCACTTCCATCGGTTTCTTCTTCATTCAGACAAGTCTGGGAATCCACTATGTGGTAAGGATTTTTTCCCAGAAAAGCAAAGGAATGGACCAGGTGACAGTAAAAAGGAGCACACAAAGGGCCAAAGTGATATCAAAATACAATGAGAAGACAAACAAAGTTTGTCAAAGTCAGCACACCTTTACTAAAAATCAAAGTTAAAAAACAACGCAACTGAAGCAAACGTCTCTAAAGTGTTTTTGCAACCTTTATCATTGGCTACTAATAATTAAAAATCTAAATTCACCTTTGCTCCCATTCTGAGCGGTTTTGATCCCATTTGTTCATTTGAGGTTGAGGTGAATGCATCTGATGATGGTGTAGGTGCATTCAGATACAGAAGCATCTCAACTCAAAAAGTACTGGAATCTGTTTCGGACTTTGTTCACTTTGATTGCGTTGTGTTGCTGGCAGCTTCTCAGTGCCTTTTGTGGTCTTCGGAGCTTCACAGTGTAACAGGACATTTTTTGAGTGTAAAGTTTTATATTTTATGAAGATCCTGCATTTACCATTAATTCTAGCTGGGGTTTAAAGGGACATCCCCCCCACAGTTCATGACGTTTTCTAGTTGACCTTTGGGCTATGATCCTGACAGGATTACCTTTGGCAAATTAGTATATAGGAAGGTCTTTTTTTTCAGGTCCTCATAAATATACAACTGGTGACAACCATCAATGGATATGGCTGAAATGTGGATTGGAACAATTAGATGGTGCACAGAGTGGCACATTTCTACATGATTCCAATGCCTTATAAACTGGAGGTCAAAGTGTTCTTATAGCTCAGAATGTTTAAGTGTTTTTATTATGTTTTAATTTTGTTTATGCCATGGGTACCACTTTGCTGTGATTTTCAGTGCCATGATGTGTTGAAGGGGATTCAGTTATGAAAGCCGCCTTCCAATGACATCACCAGTGCGGCTGTTTATAAGCTGGTAACAGGTGCATACTCTCTTCTGAGTTTAGGGATACTGTATATACTCACATATAAGTCGGGTCTTGAAACCCGAAAAATCGATCATAAAATCAGACCCCGACTTGAATGCCTGTTCAAACATGCAACACTTCATTTTTTTTTTACATCTTCTTGCCTCTTCCAATCTCTCCCATCAGTTTCTCAGATGCATCGAATTTTGTTGCAGCAGCGCAGTTACCAATTTCTTTTGCTACTTCAACAATGTTTAATTTAAAACCAGCTTCATAATTTCTTCTGATCGAACGCTCCTTCATAGGAAAGGGATACTCTTAAAATAAAGGTATATGAGGGTGTGAGATACAAATCAGTGCTAACGTCACTTCGGAGTAGTTTGGGTATTACTGTGTGATCACGTAGGCACAATAGAGAGAGAGTGAGAGAGAGGGAGAGAGAGAGAGAGTGAGAGACAGAGAGAGAGTGAGAGAGAGGGAGAGAGAGATGGAGAGGTTAGGAGCTCACGCTGATACAGCGCATTGACGCACCCACATAGACAAAAAAGGCAGTGTGCCCCGTGGTTACTCTCAGGTGGGTGTTAGCATATCATAATCTCTTGGACCAATAGCGCCAGTTTTCCGCATTTGATTTATATGACCAACATTATAAAATACCACAAATTATACAGTTAAATCAAGTCCCGAATTATCCGCAGGAGAACATATCCACGAGTATATACGGTATTTAAAAGAAAGTCAGTGAGTTCTACAGGGTGCTTCTGACTTGAAATTTTAGTGATTCCCTTTTGATTTCAGATCTGGTTTAGCTTCCAGGTTTTGGCATTAGCTTTTTTTTTAATTAATGGCTCTGCTTTGGTAAAAATCTCCTGATCGTGTTTTGCCAGCATCTTGTTGTAGCAGGTGTGTTTTACCTATGCAAAACTTCTAGCTTTTTGATCAGCCATCTAAAATGAAAAAAAAAATCTCTGCCACTTTTCCTGAAGCAGTAGGGGCAGTGAGTTAAACAGAAAGAGGCAATGGTGCTCTTGTTAATGTCATCCAACCGATAGAAAGCTAGTGGTTACAAAGGATAAACCATCTATGGCTAAAACGTTAACCAAAAAGGCCTCTGATAAATGTAAAAATTTGTCTTTTGTACTGCAATGGATGGCCAGGTAAAACCGGTCTCCCAACCAGCTTGATGGGTTTCATGTCCATATGAAACTACCATAAAATGGGTGGACGGAGCAGAAAAGGAACTGCGTGTTCCCCCAATCTGTCAGGTGGCAGTGCCCTGGGGTTGGAATACCCATGTGCATACCAGTAGGACAACTCCTAGGTATTGTATGGATGCCATGGGTGATGCCAGGGGAGCGCTGCTCAGAATAAGCACCCCTATCCTGATTGGGGCTTGCCTAACACTGAGGCCTTTCCTCAGATGGAATTGTTCCCTGGATCCAACATAAAAGGGGCCACCCCTCTTCACTTGTTGGTTCAGTGAAAGTCGGTGGGCAAACATCAGAAGGAGTGGAGTGGAAAAGAAGTGAAGCAAGAGGAAGATGAAAAGAAGGGGAAGAGTAAAAAGTTGATGTTGTTTTATACAGACACAAGTGCAAGGAAAAGTCTGTAGCAGGTGTTTGTGGGAAAATCTACTATGTGTGCTATTAACATGGAACTGTTGTGGGAATTGGTGTCTGTGGGGTATGGGCATAGGTGTGCTCCCCGGTGGTCACAGTATAATCAAAATAAACATAACATGTTGCAAGGGAGAAACTATTCTGGTAAGTCAGATTATCTTCTGGCATTTAACACGTTACTTCACTAGTGGGAAAAGTGAATAAAGCCTTTCTGTTGGCTCGGTGTGGTCTGTGATGCTCAAAGTTCTAACAATACAGTCAGAGTAAATGTGAGGTTGAAAGAACTTGTGGCTCTGTCCTTGAAAAGATGAACTCTAGAAAGTACATTTGTGCTAAATGTGTGCTGTCACACCCAGCTAAAAGAAAGTGAAAGCCGCGCCTGTTAAGTGAGGTCGTATTGCTGTTGAGCCATAGGAGCAGAGTCGCCCTTCCTAAACACAGATCACGCACTGCGCATAGGGCTCATGATCGGAGGACTGATGAACAGTAGGGGAGTTTGCTGGAGGTGCGCAGACCCCAGTGATTTAGTGACAGCCAATTGGATTGCGTGTTTTTTGTCACTTCGTTTACACGACTTGAGTCAGATAACTCCTCCCACAACCCTAAGCTTAACCATATTGTAACCAGACATATTGTGTAACATTACTGACGTATAATGCAAAGCGACAACCTCCTCAATGGAGCGGAGCTCTGCAAGTCCACAGCTAGAATCTATAGGTTATAGCTCTCTCATGAATAGTCAAATAGTTGCCTGTTGTGATAATTTTCCATTAAAGAGTAGGTTGATGGCTTCAAGTGAACATGAAAGCATGAAGAAGTAAAGAAGCAGCTCCTGCTACACTTGCAGGTGTGTTTAGAAATCTAAATGTATCCACCTTCCAGTACATTAGCTAACGTTACATCAGTTGCCGCTACATTAAAATTAACAGTTTACTGCAGTAACAATGGAGTAGCGTTATGTGTATACGTTTTGATGTTGAGTATTTAACAGATATTATCTGATGTTACAGTATCAAGCTGACACATGGTTGAGGATTATTTATTACCGCCATATAGAGGTCTCTATACACTGTTAAAACCCGATAATATTAATCGCCATATGTAGTGCTCCGAGTGTTTTGTTGTTTGTAAATGTCACCAACATGCAGGCAGCTCACTTGCTTACTAGTTAGTTAGTAGCTGAACTGTGGAAAAGCACCAGACAAGCAACTTTGACATCCAAAAAGAGCAATCAGCTTGGATGAACTTCAACTATTGGTTGATTTCATTGGCAGCTAACATCACTGCTTCGGCTCATGCCTTAATGCTGTCTGCTGTCGTTGGAAGGACAAAATGATGTTTAGATAAATTCATAAATGTAGATGATATATCCATCCATTTTCCAACCTGCTGAATCCAAACACAGGGGTCTGCTGGAGCCAATCCCAGCCAACACAGGGCAGGAACCAATCCCAGACATGGTGCCAACCCACACACAAACACTAGGACCAATTTAGAATCACCAATCCACCTAACCTGTGTGTCTTTGGACTGTGGGAGGAAACCAGAGCACCCAGAGGAATCCCACGCAGACAACATGCTAACTCCATGCAGGGAGGACCCGGGAAGTGAACGCAGGTCTCCTAACTGCGAGGCAGCAGCGCTACCACTGCACCACCGTGCCGCCCAGATGATATATTCATTGTTTAAATATTTCAATATTCAGCTTCTTTTTGTCCTTGTGTTTACTACACTAAGTAAGATCATCAAGCATGTTCAGCATTAGCATTTTTTCCTTTACTATTATTTGTAGTGTTTTATATATCAGTAGTAGTAGGAGTTGTTGTTGTATTTTATATTTTTATCTTTATTATTATTATTATTAGTGGTAGTTGTACTATTATAATTGGTTTTGTTGTTGTATCACATGCATGCCCTGGACCATTATTAATATTATTATTATTACTAATAATGCCTTAATAAATAAAACAAATCAATTGGTATAGCATTACCATTAAATACGTTGCCCTCCAGATTGCAGCAACCCTCCCAGTTACCAGTGTTTCAAAACCTGAGCTCATCATAACATACTTGAGGTCATCTGTGGCACAACAACATATGAGCAGTGTAACTATCATCAGCCTCCACTCAGACCTTGCACAGAAGCTGTAGTAAGATACAATACAATACAATACAATTAATTTTTGTATTGCCCAAAATCACACAAGAAGTGCCGCAATGGGCTTTAACAGGCCCTGTCTTTTGACAGCCCCCCGGCCTTGACTATCTAAAAGGACAAGGAAAAACTCCCAAAAAACCCTTGTAGGGAAAAAATGGAAGAAACCTTGATAAAGGCAGTTCAAGGAGAGACCCCTTACCAGGTAGGTTGGGCGTGCAGTGGGTGTTAAAAAGAAGGGGGTCAACACAACACAATACACAGAACAGAACAAATCCTCAATACAGTATAAAAATAAAAATTTTACAAGTATGGAGCAGAATTTAACAGTAGATGATATCACATAATATGATTTGGATGACCTCACAGGTGACTTTGCCTTCAGAAAATGTAGATGTTTACTGGTGTGATATGCAGTAAAGAGACTGAAGAAAACCCTAAATGTACACTTTCAAGTTCTGTAATGTGTGTTTATTTATTTAGTGTTCAAATTAAGGCTGTTATACAGTAAGAGGCTAGGGATTTGCACTGGCAATCGGAAGGTTGCCGGTTCGAATCCCGTAAATGCCAATAGGGACTCTGCTCTGTTGGGCCCTTGAGCAAGGCCCTTAACCTGCAATTGCTGAGCGCTTTGAGTAGTGAGAAAAGCACTATATAAATGCAAAGAATTATTATTATTAAGAAATACTATTTTGGTGAAATCAGGGAGGGACAGGATGGGAGGTTCCCCAAGAAATATTCCGCTTAGGGCCCCAGTTTGGCTAAGGGTGGTACAGTATAGGAGATACAGATTTATATGAAAGTACCCAGCAGCTGTGATACCAGCAAAACAAGAGACAAGGCACAGCATCCAGGTCCTGACTACACATCGAAACAAATAACTAAAGTAAGTTATAATTATTGTGTAAATGTCAAACATGCCATACCAGAATATATATAAACCACAGAACTAAATCTACTGTTACTCTTATGACGTCTTCTTTAAAACATTACTGTTAATGCTGCCTTAATACATTCAATACGTTTTGCTAGCCATCAAGACGTTGCTTTACTTGTGTTTTCAGTTGTACCCTGAACGCTTACATTGCATGGTTTGGAGGAAACTGGGATATGTTTTCAGAAAGAACCCCGGTGGGCGTAACATTTTCAGGAGTTGATTTTGCAGTCATCCATTGCCAAGATTTTAGAGAGTTGTCTACAGATGTGTATTCTTGTTCTGAGAATCATTACAGCACCATAGGACTAGGCAGTCAGAGACCACTAGGATTCAACTAGGGTCAGGTTTGCTTTATTTGGAATATCTTTTTGTGCTTTTTTAGCTTTTTTTAGTGAATTTCCTCTTGGGATTAATAAAGTATCTATCTATCTATCTATCTATCTATCTATCTATCTATCTATCTATCTATCTATCTATCTATCTATCTATCTATCTATCTATCTATCTATCTATCTATCTATCTATCTATCTATCTATCTATCTATCTTTATTAATTATTATTCGTTTGTTGGATTTATTTTCACATTATTTTGGTGTTGTAATGATTCCACCATTTTGTACCCCCCACCTCTTTGTGTTGTTATTTTCATGGGTGCCGTTATTTTGTGTGTCTAAGATGCTGCGTGATGGGTATGCATGTGATATATTTGTGATGTCATGAAAGCCATTACAGAGAAGACAGCTTCACACAGCAACATGTGAAAACACTTTGATTCTTGCAGTCTGTTTTGATTTTCCAGTGTTCCAGGTTCAAATTGTATCCCCAGTCATTGTCTGTAGGAAGTTTGTGCATTCTTCCTCCAGGTTTTCGTATCCAAAGACTTATGTGTTGAGTTAATTGGTGGTTACAAACTGGCAGTGTGGTGGGCTGGTTCTCATGGTTCTTACCTGATGAAGATTTAGTCCTCAGTGACCCCAAATCATGTTAAAGTGGTTTCACAATGTTAGTTTAGAATCATTGTCACTTTCCAATTATGGTCAAGGAGATAGTGCATGCTGCTTCTTCTGCTTCTTCATCCTCTTCATATTTTCCCACTTCATTATGAGGTCGGTGTCCCCACTGGCCATACTACTCGCTCCAGCACCTGTATGTCCATTCCCATCATTCTTTTGCACACATATTTATTTTCTCTCCTCATCATATGTCCATACCACTTCAATCTATGTTCCTGTACTTTCCCAGATATCTCTCCTACTTTTGTTGTACCTCTGACTGTCTTATGTCTAAGTCTGTCCTTTTTTGTAACTCTACAAACCCATCATAACGTTCTCATTTCTGCCACATCTAACTTCTTCTCCTGCACTCCTTTCACTGCCCATGTCTCAGCTCCATACATCATTGCAGGTCTTATCACAATCTTAAAAACCTTTACCTGTAACATTCAGCTTAATTCTTCTATCACACACCACTCCTGATACCTTCTTCCATTTGTTCCCTCCATACTGCACTCTGTGCGTTATCACATCTAGTTTTCCATCTTGGGTTACCACTGATTGTAGATATTTCAATCTATCCACTCTTTTCAATAGTTCTCCCTGCAGGCTAACCTCTGAATCCTGATTGTCATTAAACCTCATGTATTCTGCCTTCTTTCTATTTATCTTCAGTCCTCCATCTTGGAAACCTTTCTACATTCTTTCCACTTCCTCTTCACTTCTGGTACTACACAACACAATGTCATCAGCAAAAAGCCTGCACCAGGGGGATTAGTCTTTTATGTCACAAGTCAACCCATCCATAACCAGATTAAAGAGATAAAGACTTAAAGCAGACCCCTGGTGCAGACCTAGTCAAACTGGGGTCCACAATACTGCTTTAAATCCAAGTCCTCATTCCCTCAGACATATCCTGGAGAATCATCACACACTTCTCTGGTCCTCCTTTCTCTCTAATGCACCTCCAGACCTCTTAACATGGCACCTTATCATACATTTTCTCCAAATCAAGAAACACCACTTGCAGTCCTTTCTGTTTTTCTTGATGCTTCTCTATGAGCTGTCTCTGTGCCAAGACTGTAGCAGTTGTTCTTCCCTGTGGCATTAAACCAAACTGCTCCTACCCTGTGGTGGTCTCTTCCATATCAAGAATTAAACCTTAGAATGTAACTTAACTTATTTTACACTTTTTGTTGCTGATCCAGCTACCCTTTCCTAACCTGCTTAATTAATTATAAGGCTGTAGGGAGCTGCAATCTTAACATGGTCCGACACCAGAAGATGGTACAGTAAAGACATGAAAGCTGTGCTCACATTTACACTTTAGATCAGGTAGTTATGACAAACAGCCACCAAGAAAATTGGTTTAATGTGATCAACCTAATTCTGTGCATGAAATCTCCCAACACGGAACTATAAATGGTAGAAAGTGAACAAACAGTGCGCCAAAGAATGAACTTACATAGGTCTGACATTAGTCTTGGCAATAGAAATGTTTCTGTAGCAGCTCACTTCAGCAGCAATGGACACTGGAAGAATGGTCTTAAAGTCACAGTGGTTATGGGCAACTTCAAGACACAACAGGAGACAAAGGAATGGAAAGTTAAACTGGTGCTAAAATTCAACACATTACATGGTTTGAATGTAGTGAAAAGTCAAGCAAAATGACACCTTTTATTTGTTAACTAAAAAGATTACAATATGCAAGCTTTCGAGGCAACACAGGCCCCTTCTTCAAGCAGAATGTAATGATTAGTTAGCCAATAAAAGGTGTCATTTTGCTTGATTTTTCACTACATTCATAATGGCTAACACGGTACAACACCCTAGTACTACAAACATGGTTTGAATAGAAACAAGAGTTTTATGAGGACTATTTACATCACTCTCAAGTACTCAGAAGATCTGATTACAGATCCGCATTGTCAGGAAAAGTCATCAAAAACTCCAAAAGACTTTGTTGGACGGTTATCTTATCAGAGGATCTTGATCATACATTGTCCTCCTCTCTTGCTAAATGAAGCTTAGGTTAGAGGGGTCTGTTAATAGTTGACACTAGAGATGTGCCACATAAAGGTTTTAGAATCAGGTTTCGTTACTAGTGTGTATGCAGTATAAACACGGTTAACTCCAGTTTCTCTATAACCACATAGTGCCATTAGTGAAACAATATTTTTAGAAGAGCAGTCGAGCCACTCTAATAGCTGCACTTTGAATTTGAATTTGTTTTAAATATTTCATAAACTGATTGATTGATTTTTCACTATAGTTTCTAAGTTTCAAGTTCTTTTTATTTTGTTATTTTGATAAACTTTTGATGATTAGTGAGCAGCAGTATGGTTTCATGCCAAGAAAGAGCACCACAGATGACATGTTTGCTCTGAGAGTGTTGATGGAGAAGTTTAGAGAAGGCCAGAAGGAGTTGCATTGCGTCTTTGTGGACCTGGAGAAAGCATATGACAGGGCACCTCGAGGGGAGCTGTGGTATTGTATGAGGAAGTCGGGAATAGCAGAGAAGTACGTAACAGTTGTACAGGATATGTATGAGGGAAGTGTGACAGTGATGAGGTCTGCGGTAGGAGTGACGGATGCATTCAAAGTGGAGGTGGTTTTACTTCAGGGGTTGGCTGTGAGCCCTTTCTTATTTGCAACGGTGATGGACAGGTTGACCGACGAGATTAGACAGGAGTCCCCGTGGACTATGATGTTTGCTGATGACATTGTGATCTGTAGCGATAGTAGGGAGCAGGTTGAGGAGACCCAGGAGAGGTGGAGATATGCTCTAGAGAGGAGAGAAATGAAGGTCAGTAGGAACAAGACAGAATACATGTGTGTAAATGAGTGGGAGGTCAGTGGAATGGTGAGGATGCAGGGAGTAGAGTTGGCGAAGGTGGATAAGTTTAAATACTTGGGATCAACAGTACAGAGTAATGGGAATTGTGGAAGAGAAGTGAAAAAGAGAGTGCAGGCAGGGTGGAATGGGTGGAGAAGAGTGACAGGAGTGATTTGTGACAGACGGATATCAGCAAGAGTGAAAGTGAAGGTCTACAAGACGGTAGTGAGACCAGCTATGTTATATAGGTTGGAGACGGTGACACTGACCAGGAAGCAGGAGACAGAGCTGGAGGTAGCAGAGTTAAAGATGCTAAGATTTGCACTGGGTGTGACGAGGATGGACAGGATTAGAAAGGAGGACATTAGTGGGTAAACTCAAGTTGGATGGTTGAGAGACAAAGTCAGAGAGGCAAGATTGCGCTGGTTTGGACATGTGCAGAGGAGAGATGCTGGGTATATTGGGAGAAGGATGCTAAGGATAGAGCTGCCAGGGAAGAGGAAAAGAGGAAAGCCTAAGCCAAGGTTTATGGATGTGGTGAGAGAGGACATGCAGGTGATGGGTGTAACAGAACAAGATGATGAGGACAGAAAGATATGGAAGATGATCTGCTGTGGCAACCCCTAACGGGATCAGCCAAAAGAAGAAGAAGAAGATTTTGATAAACATTTTCTATCATAGAACTGGAGATCGTCTGACTTTCTTGTGATTGTAGCATTCAGTTCTATAGCAGCACAAAAGACAAGACACTTTTGGACGATAAAACTTCATAATATTTCAATGTGAGAAACCACTTCTTTGACGCACAAGTCAAATTATGATACATAAAGATCCTTAAGGATATGCTTCTACTGTGGCTAAGAGACAGTTAGGAATTGGTAAGAATGAAGCTGCCATTTTAATAAAACCATCAGTGTGGCAAAAAAAAGTATGGAGCAGAAGAGATTTCAATACAGCATAAGTGTGAGTGACAGTGCCTCAGTTAAGCAGGTGGTGACAGCACCCACAAGCCCCCCTGATGAGTAGGAGGGTGCTGAAGCACAGTTACATAATGCTGCTCGCAGTATTCACAAAGTGAGCAAAATGTACTGGGAAGAAATTAGCTTACCCCACTGTAAGCCTTGCAGCACAATAGTTCTCTGTAGCCAACTTTAAGCCCAACTGTGGGCAGACTGTGCTTAATTAAACACGGCTTTTTAACAGAGGTAGGCATAATTCTGTTGGTTAAATTCACAGGACCATCCAGTTTAGAAAAAAAAAAATTTTTAAGTTGATTTTATGAGACTGTATTTTTTTTACAAATGGTTCTGTTCCATGTAGAAATATAAAAAGTCTGCTTTATAGTCACCAAAAAGTAGAATTTGCCATGGGCATAGAAGGAGAAAATAATGGTCACTTGTATAAAAGAGAAATGCATCAACACACTTACCAGCCCACCCATAGATTTCATTTTTTTTTAAATAACATCTAATCATTTCTTCAGTTTCTGAATTTTGTAACCTCAGATAAGATCACAGACAGAGGGAGCTTTCTCTAAAACTGAACAGAGTACAGCAGGAACCAACATAGCTGTAAATATAGAACAACAGAATTATTACAAATAACACACAGTTAACGTACAGTTTCTTAAAAGGGACTCCCATAAAGTGGTCATTGTCTACATGGAGTTCACATGGTCCTCCTGCGTCTGTGTTTCCTCCAACATCACAAAAACATGCAGGGGTGGTTGACTGATGATTACGACTTTTCCTGGTATCCAGTGGCAGATTTAGGTATGGGCAACATGGGGAGCCACCTAGGATGGCATCTTGCCCAGGGTGGCACAGGTTGCCTGTACCACAAAATTCATAATGTTGATTACAGCATGAGCCAGACAATCCATTAGGGGCACTGTTTATGACAGTGAAGGCTCCATAAATTCTATGGTATGTACACAGAGAGGCGTCATTTATGTAACTGATGGGGCATGCACTCCAGACCCTGGTCATCAAAGTCTAATACTGACTATCCGCTATGGACACTGAGGGTCACCTAAGGCTCCAAATGGGATTAATGTGTGTGCAAGCCTATAGATAGAAGGTCTGGCATCTTGTCAGACTCTAGTGCTGATGAAACTAAAGCTCTTGCTGTTTTGAATTCTGTAGATTGTAGCAGAGTAACACAATTGATGGATTGATGAAATGCTATAAATAAACCAAGAAATCTCACATAAATTAAAGAATGGACTGACCAATTTAAATTCTAATTGTAAAAGCACATATTTTACAAATGTTGCCTATTATTCCCCTTCATTTAGTTTGTGATTACAAATTTAGTGGCAAGGAATACCATTTCGAAACAGCTGGGCAAGCTAGGTGTCAAGAATCAATTTTCACATACGCTTATATTTATTAATCAATACTTGTTGAACAGCTGGCTCATGTACATTTAGCACTGAGGCAAAAAGAGTTTTAAGCGACATCAGCAGACATTATTCAGATTTGTGTCACTGTCATTTCGCCACATTAATTACATGATACACAGTCAAGGGTGAAAGTATTTGCATTATAATGTTTCTTGAATGAAGCACTTTCTGTTACTAGTGGTATTTTACATAATAAATATGTCTGAATGCTTTGAAAAATGCACTAAAAAAGATGATGTAAGAATGGAATGATTGAATTTGCGCACGTTAGAATGCCATTGGGTGCTAAATTTGGCTCTGTGTGAGTTAATGTACCCTGAAATGCACTACTGCGTTGACCGCCTTTGGTTCCTTGTTTAACCAGGAAAAATCACTAAAAACACCATCTCTTAACTAAACTAAGCAGATTCAGGAAATCAGTGAATAAATAAATGGATTTAAATTTCAATACAGGCTGCATTACCCATGTTGTGAAACAAATCTCTTCCAGAAAAATCCCTTTGTAAGTTGAACACAAAATTACCATTAGTTTAATTTTTTAAAAATGTAAGTGTTTCCTGGCCCCCTACAAAACATTCCTGCTTAAATAACATTAAACTACGTGAAACTTCACAGAATTTGAAAATAATGTTGGTTATAACAAAAAACCCCAATAAGACATTTTCCTTTCATTATATTCTGTGTGATGAAGCCGTTTACCTTCACTTTATCACTTCAAGTTTCCAATTCAACGGGCCTTTTGATCTTGCTTTAACTTTTTAAAATTTTTCACCATTTGTTTGGAGTCTGAATGCTGAAGATAATGTGAGAAGACATGTCAGTGAAACGTGTGACAATATGATTGACCATAGCACATGTGGCATCAGTTGTAAGAACGGCCTAAGACTGGGATTGAACGTCACCAACCTCCAGGTATACTCCATGTTACAGGCGGCTCTGCACTTAAAGTTCTGGTGAAGATAATTAAGTGTTAGTACTAGCTTGAGACATTTTATAATTGTCCCTTTCATAATTGTGTTTTTAAGACAAAATAACAATGTTAATTGACACTTTATATACCCAAAGTTTCGTAAAACAATTGTTCTTACTTTGAGGGAAGCCTAGTATAACAAGGGCTGTTGAGTTCTCGTTGGAAGCAATCATTGGGTTACAGTCAGAGTTAGAGTCGATACAAGTACTTGTGGGTCCACATCAGTGACAGCTTGGACTGGTCTCGGAGCACATAGGAACTGCTATATCTAAGAAAAGGCAGAGCAGGCTCTTCTTCCTTAGGAGACTGTGTTCCTTTAATGTGGGAAGTGACATCCTTCACATCTTCTATAACTATGTGTTGGCCAGTGTGATTTTCTACACTGGGCTGGTAGCATCACTTCAAGAGGGGCCCAGCGAATCAAAGGCTAATTAAAAGGATATGCTCAGTTATAGGACTCACTCTGGACCCTCTGGATGTAGTAGCAAAAGACAGAATTAAACAATCCTGCACATCCTCTCTCTGACGCAGTAACACTGAGCACTTTCAGGACTGCTGCTCCCCACCATCTTATATAGGTTGGAGTTTGATAACACAGCATGTCATTTGATCCCTGCGTCTCATGACCAGCAAAGACAACCACAAACAACATGGCTGTGGCCAAGGAAAGGTACCACAAAATGCTGGTCATCAAAGCAGAAAATGTTCCAAACTGTATCTGAAATGAGTGTGTGTGTTGTGGGTTTTCTTCCCTTGTTCTTGTGTTGTATGTGTCATTGGCTTTGGTGCAACAATACATTATTTGTCTCATCTTTTCTTTAAGCCCACATGATGTTACAGCATATTTTTTGTGGTTGTGAGATCTTCATCTGCTAATAAAATGACATGGTTTTTGTAAAGCAACTGATTTCACTTTAGTCTGACAAGTCTGACGATGTGTGGAGTACAAGTCCAAGGAGGTTCTGCTCAATCTTTATAATGCCCTGGTGAGGCCTCATCTTGAGTACTGTGTGCAGTTTTGGTCTCCAGGCTACAAAAAGGACATAGCAGCGCTAGAAAAGGTCCAGAGAAGAGTGACTAGGCTGATTCCAAGGCTACAGGGGTTGAATTATGAGGAAAGATTAAAAGAGCTGAGCCTTTACAGTTTAAGCAAAAGAAGATTAAGAGGTGACATGATTGAAGTGTTTAAAATTATGAAGGGAATTAGTGCAGTGGATCGAGACTGTTATTTTAAAATGAGTTCATCAAGAACATGGGGACACAGTTGGAAACTTGTTAAGGGTAAATTTCGCACAAACATTAGGAAGTTTTTCTTTACACAAAGAACGATAGAAACTTGGAATAAGCTACCAAGTAGTGGGGTAGACAATAAGACGTTAGGGTCTTTCAAAACTCGACTTGATGTTTTCTTGGAAGAAATAAGTGGATAGTACTGGCGAGCTTTGTTGGGCTGAATGGCCTGTTCTCGTCTAGAGAGAGTGTTCTAAAGTGGTTGGATGTGTTTGGTCTTCCCTGTGGTTTGCTTCTTCTGATTGTCATGCTGCAAATCTAGGCTGGATACATCTCTTGTACCTCACTTGGCACTGGTTCTGCAATATGTTGCTCTTTGAAAGGTATAACAAGAAACTTAAAAATTTGCTAGGAATGTAAAAATGTTAAAGATAGTTATTACAATGGATTCAAAAGATTCTGCAGACATATTGCTGATCCACACAGTGCACAAATATTGCATAATTCAGGTTTAGTACAGCACAGTAAACAAAAGAATAGCAAATGTCTTTTTTCATTTAAATTTGCAACGGTCTACAAAACAATTTACAGCAATTTTACCCGGGAAACAAGAGGAACCCCTTTTTAGGTTTAATCTGGTAAATATAATGGCTACGAGTATGCATGAATAAATACTGTATTCAAATCAAATTGAAACTAAATTTCAAATACAAAAAACTAGAACAATTCAAAAGAAAAGAGCAAAAATTAATAATTACAAAGACGAGGATCTTTAAACAAAATCCAAAGGAAAATCCTAAACTAAATGCTCAAGGGGTCACTAAAATTACAAGAATAAAAGGCAAAGGAATCAGAAAACACAGTTAGAGTTAACCAATGCCACAGCAAAAATGTAGTGTCTAACCAAAGTTTATATGGTCCTCAGCTGCTGCAAAAGACCAAATTAAAGCACTGGAACCTGTACACTAATTAAAAGTAACTTCTATCCTAAAATCAAAAATTATAATACAATTAACAAAACAATTAACACATGATAGGGAGTAAGAAAGATACATTAGCCTCACAAACAGAAGTATGCTAATAACAAAAGTCATTGTTTTGCCCACCCTGTGCTGTTAACTATTACTGTTATTTGTTGAGCTGTGCTCCCCCTTTGCCTTGTCATTTATTAACACACCTAACAGTCACGTCCCATACTAACAGTGGTGTTATAAATTTCCTTGAAACTCACATAAAGCATGTAGATCCCATAATGAACATTTAAATACAATGCACCCCTTGTATCGCATGTAGGCACCCCTTTATCTCTTATTTCGGTTTACGTCCAAAACGTATCTTTAAGGTATAAACCCCTGGGTCTGGTTAGTTGTGGTACGCAGCAATCTGAACCTCTGTCTACGTATATCTCTTGGCACGATCTGACCGTGGAAATCACTCACTTTGTAAGTGTCTTTTAAAGTTTTATTGTTTAATGTTTACTGCCTGCTATGTATTGCTTTGTAAATCATTACTTATTGTCTTTGGTTGTACACCAGTAAATACCTATATGTTTCTTTTGTATATATTTCAGTTTACAACAAGGAACGTCCAGTAAAAGCCTTGAAGAAAGCTCACCCTTGTCGTTTTAATGTGGATGTGCTGAGTTGTTTAAGCCCTCTGCAGCCACGTAATGGAATGTGCAGAAAACGTATGTTTCATTTTAATGATAAGAATAGATGTGCTTACCTAACCAACTCCTGAGTCTTTAGGAGGCAGTGTTAAGGATGTGAAATTTAGGGCAAGGGGGCTGGAGACACCCATTGAACCTCTTGGGTGACTGTACGAATATTACATGAGCCTGTAAGCCATCCCTCACAGGAAGGCCACAACTGCCTAGCTGGTATGAAGCAGGAGGGTCTGAAAGGCCTGAAATGTGGCTGTTTACAATTGGCCATTCTGTTCCTGTGGTAAAGTGAGGTCCGCAGCTGATAGGCATCTTTTTAAAGAAATAATTGCCGCACTCACATCTTGGTAGGAGGGGGTATGGTAGTGTGGTGAGAGCAGTTCCTGGGCACGATGCGGGAGCAGATGGCCCTACACTAAGTGCACACGTGTAGGATTGTCTGTAACCCTAATTGGAGCTGCTAATAGACACAGCTGTGTCACATCCCCATTTTTAAAGGGGAAGCACAAGTGTGAAGAAGAATCAAGAAAAAATGAAGGTTAAATGGAGAAAGAAAGAGGGTAAGAGGCAGAAGGAGCTGGTAAAAGCGAGCTGTGGAGAGCAGGCACGAGGGAGAGAAGGCAGGCAGCTGGGAAGTGAGAGCCCCTTGAGTGGGATGAGAGGCTGACGCCCAGGACTGAAGGAGTGATCACTCCGGCTGAGCAACTTGAGGAGCCAGAGTGACGTGCATTAAAGGAGCAACTCACTGTATAAGACCAGGAATGCAGCAGGGGTCAAGGAGGCTTGGGAGGAGAGCCACTGCATGAGCGCCCTGGCAATTGGGGACCCAAGTCTTGGTCTGGGGATGGAGCCTTTCCATAGCCATGGGACTGCAGGCTACTGCACCTGAAGGAAGGTCAGCTGCGTCTGCTGTTAGGCCGGATTTATTTATTGACTTTTAACCTATTATTTGGACACAGTTTTGATTTGTTTTTAATAAAAGCACTGAACACCTTTGCACCTTCCCCTTGCTTCATGTGGTGTCCTCATTTGTACAGCTCATCCCGGTCATGACTATCGATGGTGTTGAGTTCAATGAGAAGAGGGAGCATGGAGCTCGACCCGCACCGTCACAGTTCCACTATACCTCATTAGTCCAGGCATGCCTAAACTGGATTGAATGAAGTGAGGGAGTTGCCCACACCCATTGGTCTAGGATTTGTGAAAGTAATGGTATAAGTTGGTCATCTCCACCTTTCCCTTTCTCTCTCTTGCCATCTTGCCATGAAGAGAAGGCCTCCTCTTTTTCTTGCCATTCTTCCATTAGGAGTAGATGACTCTGTATTAGCAGCCATATTGAGACAGGCAAGCGGCCTGTTTCAATACTCCACTCAAAGGCCATATAGTAGCAAAGTCCAAGCTAGACTGAAGATAAGCCAAGAGCGGCCTATGAAAAAAGATGCACTGCTACTTAGGCTGTCTGACTCATTTTACTTTGCTTTTAATTTGGGCATATTATCTATAATAGGTAATTAATTAAAAATGTAACTCTCCTGTTTATTCTATTACTTTATCTTGGTGCCTGAGAGCATATGTATTAAAGGTAATGTAACATATGAAGGCTAAAGGCTGGGATTTGAGACAATTTGTTAAAGACCCATAATCCCAAAAATTTCGTTCTAACTCCATACTTCATCTGACAATGCAGTATTAAACCTTGTTTTAAGTTTAAAGTCATCTAGGAGCAAGAATTCAGTTTTAAAGTCAACCAGCTCTTCTTTGGCCACGGGTACATATCAGGTACCAACAGGTTATCATTGCAACTTTAAGCACTGAAGGACCTCAAAAATAATATTAAATTCCATCATTGCACACAGTAGGCAACATTCCAGACTTAAAGGGTACAAATTAGTAGGTTCACATTCTCATCATACACTGTTCGTGTGAACATTACATGTCCTCTGTGTAGGCCTTCTATGGAAGCTTCTCCAACTAACCTTTACATGGCAAAAACATGCAGGTTAGGTTGACTCATAATGAAATTATCATAGTACGAGAGAGTTTGAGCATGAACGTGTCCTGTGATGGAATGACACCCTCTTCAGAGATATTGTTGTGCCTGGTGATTGGAGAATGGCTGGTTCAGAAAATGAATAAATTAATTAAAATAATTTAAATGAATAATCTTTCTCAATGTTAATTTTTTCTCTAAGAGACATCCTCAAATACCTTGCAAACCATGCAAAAAAGTGCATGTCAATATGATTCCAGACAATAAACTTAGATAAGAGTTCAGTGAATTTTGTACCTAGTACACCTTGTCACGCATGTGTGTCAGTGGGTCATCCTCCCAAGTATGTAGTTCCACCCCATCCAAGACAGGGCACTGTCACTAACTATGTTGTAGTCATTTCCCCCCACCGTACTGAGAAACCGCCCAGTGAGAGCAACTGACTCCACCCTTTCCGGTCACTGGGCCCTAAAAGCATGACCACCCAGAAGGAGACGTCACATCATGAATGAACAACTGAAGAGACTGAGCTCTATCTATACCTAACAGCAAGACGGCATTGCTCCCAAGTTTACAGGAGGTTATCAACTATTATAATTTTTTTCTTTGTTTTTATTTGAAGTAAACAGGAATGGCATCCCAGCATTTATTTTGTTCAGACCTGTCATTCCCTTGGACAACTACAACCTTAATAAAAGGATAAGTGTCTGTGTGTCTGTCTGTGTGTCCGTCTGCTTGCAATGTGTCTGTCATTCCAAAACATGGTGCATCACAAACATTTTTAGAAATAAAATGCATTGAATTTGTCATTTGAATAGATACCACTTCACAAACATTAACTCTGCTTTTGTTAATCCCATACTAAGTGGCATATAGCAGAGATATATGTAATTCCAACAGATGGCGCATCACAAGCATAACACTGCTTTTAGGATTCCCAGACCAAACGGCATATTACAGAGCCAGATAATATTGCATGTGTCATTCCAACACATGGTGCATCTCAAACATTAACACTTCTTTGACATATCCCATTACAAATGGGATATAACAGAGACATATGTATTGCATGTGTCCTTCCAACAAATGGTGCATCACAAGCATTAACACTGAATGTATGTAACCTATACCAAATGGCATATAACAGAGACATATGAATTGTTTTTGTCATTCCAATAGACGGCACATCAGAAACATTAACACCGTTTTTACATATCAGGTACCAACAGGTTATCATTGCAACTTTAAGCACTGAAGGACCTCAAAAATAATATTAAATTCCATCATTGCACACAGTAGGCAACATTCCAGACTTAAAGGGTACAAATTAGTACCACATACCAAATGGCCTATAACAGAGACATACGCTTTGCATGTGTCATTGCAACATGTGGTGCATAACAAACATTAACACTGCTTTTAAGTATCCCTTACCAAATAGTATATAGCAGAGGTATATCCAACCATCCATTATCCAACCCGCTATATCCTAACTACAGGGTCACAGCGGTCTGCTGGAGCCAATCCCAGCCAACACAGGGCGCAAGGCAGGAAACAAACCCCGGGCAGGGCGCCAACCCACCGCAGTAGCAGAGATATGCTTATTGCATATGTCATTCCAACAGATGACGCATCACAAGTATTAACATTGTTTTTATGAATCCCATACCAAATGGCATATAACAGAGACATAGGCTTTGCATGTGTTATTCCAACATATGGTGCATCACAAACATTAACACTGCTTTTATATATCCCATACCAAATGGCATATAACAGAGACATATGTATTGTTTTTCTCATTCCAACAGATGGTACATCACATGGTGCACTGCAAACATTAAAACTGAACTCTACATTGATCACTTAAATTTCAACCTGTCTTAGATGGATAGCACTGCTAGTACATTTATAATCTTGTTGATAGCCATATCCGTGTCTAACAATTTTAAGTCACAATTTTACAAGTTAACAAATATTATGACAAAAACGGTCAGTAAATTAAGTGAAATGTGTCCCAACATTTTTTCAATGGCGTGTTGTCATTCCACAACAGGAAAACATGCAACATAATGAATGTTATCAGGATTTGGTGAAGCTCCAAATAACTAAACTTAATATTTCTACACAAGCAAAAATGCAAAATGAGGTCAAAATGATGTTCTGAAAATAAAGTAAAAAGAAATGTTACAGACTTTCTTTCTAAATAAACTAAACATTATCTTGTACAGTGGTGTTATTTACCCTTGGCATTATAAGAAGGCTTTTTATGATCTTAAACTTTAGTCTGAAGTGTAGGGAGTAATAAATTATAATGAGCAAAGGGAGCCAAAGCCATTTAATGCTTTGCATTTTAGAAGGACTGTAACAGCGACAATGTTCACAAAAGCTAACATCACCAGGAATTGCTTCTGTTGCAGTGTTCAGAGATGGTCTCTGCACGGCTGACTAAACGGACTCTTTATTTAGCCCATGCTGCAATGAGATCGCTACTGAGCCAGATGATGTGAGTTTGTGACTGGTCACCAGCACTTACCACAGCGAGAATCTTCAGACTAAGATACTTTGCGGTGTGAGTCTTCAGCAATTCAGAGAGAAATGTCAAATTGGACCAGGAGGCTAAGAGGGAAATTTAACAATAGGAGTGTTATTATTATTTTTTTTTTTTGTAATGATCAATTTTTGGACTGGTGCTGTTTGTAGTTTATAGTAACAGCTGAAAAAAATAAATCTCATGGTTTTACAGAGAGAACCACACGCCGTGGCGCAACGTTAGGGGCATCGCCTCTGGCGCTGACGTCCGAGGTTCGATTCCCGAGAGGGAGTGCATTAGAGTGTGTACGCCTGATGAGCCCAGAATGAGGGCGAAACACGTGTCGCGTACTCTTTGAGGGCGGCACGGTGGCACAGTGGGTAGCGCTGCTGCCTCGCAGTTGGGAGATCTGGGGACCTGGGTTCACTTCCCGGGTCCTCCCTGCGTGGAGTTTGCATGTTCTCCCCGTGTCTGCGTGGGTTTCCTCCGGGCGCTCTGGTTTCCTCCCACAGTCCAAAGACATGCAGGTTAGGTGGATTGGCGATTCTAAATTGGCCCTAGTGTGTGCTTGGTGTGTGGGTGTGTTTGTGTGTGTCCTGCGGTGGGTTGGCACCCTGCCCAGGATTGTTTCCTGCCTTGTGCCCTGTGTTGGCTGGGATTGGCTCCAGCAGACCCCCGTGACCCTGTGTTCGGATTCAGCGGGTTGGAAAATGGATGGATGGTTTTACAGAGAACATACAGTAGATCATAAAGTTATTATTATGGATTATGTGACATAAGTAACTAGAAATGTCTTTTATAGATTTTTTGTTTGCTGTTTTTTAGTAGTGTCCACCTACAAGTCCCCAATGAAGTCCATTGTATCATAAACGGTTGTGCTGTCTGAGGCAGATGGTGAAATGAAGAAATGTAAAGACCTTAGAAATGAATGCAAAATTAGAAAAGAGGTCAAAAAGACAACAGGGGACATAAGCCAGGAGATCGGAATAGAAAAGAGTACTAAAGCCAAAATGTAACCCAAAACAATCATAACAGAATGTCAGTAACCCCTGGTAATTAATGTGCTAATGTTATTTCTAAAATCTTAGATAACAGACGATTCTGACAAAAATAGCTTAAATAGCGGAGTCTCGCTGATGTCATACTGACGCAACTTCCTGGAAACATCCCTAGCAATGCACCCCAGTGACCAGAATTCAAAATGGCAGTGTGTATCTCAAAACTAAGGTGATGTTACAGCGAAACTATAAATAACAAACAATCAAACGTTATAAATGTAATAATTAGCAAGTAAACAAAACAATGGAGAAATAATAAAATGTGCAACAAAAGATATGAGTAAAAATTAAACCATTAATTAAAAAATTGTACTGAATGAAAAATGAAATAATAAACAAACTGTATAACAATTCCGGATTCATGACAGAAAACATAAAATTTTACCTTTTTTTATAAAAAGTAATGTAACAAATGATTGGTTTTGGGAGGAGTATTCTGTTAATATGATTTCTTCAATAAAGGCATGACAATGGGCTCTTTCAAATCATTGGGAATGAAGCCTGTTTGTAAGAGTGCTTTAATAATCAAGACAATAATTGAGTTTTCTATAGTATACATGAAACTTAGTCAGAGAAACAAGTGGCTGCTTTCATTTTAGAAACAAGTGATATGATTACCTGTTATGAAGTTGAAATTGCTATGATGGTGAGCAAAAGGAGTGATTTACAGTAGTTTGATTCTCTAGTACTAATTTGGAGGTAAGCACAGTGGTGCATTGTTTCATACCGCTGGCTCACAGCTCCAGCAGTTCTGACTTCTGACCCACTTACTGTGTGTTTGGAGTTTGTATGTCGTTCCAAATGCATGTGGGTTTCTCTGGGAGTTCAGTTTTCCTCCCACATCCTAAAGACATGCTGTGATTTAGCGGGTCCGCGGCTCAGAATAACAAGCCAGTTTTAAAGTAATTAATCGCAGCACTCGCAGCTTAAAGAGGGGGTGTGGTAGTGTGGCTGGAGTGGTTCCCGGGTGTTTCCACACTGAAGAGCACAGGTGTGGGAAAACCCATGTCCGTGATTGATGCCGGGAGCTGCTAATTGCCACACCTGTGCCACGTCCACATTATATATAGTAAGAGCATGAGTGCGGAGGGAAGAATAAGATCTAAAAAGAGAACAGAGGTTAGAGGAGGAGGAAGAAGGGGAAGTGGGAAGCTGAGAGCTGGTGCAGGTGTGAGCGAGCGAGCAGAAAGAGCGAGCTAGTGGGTAGCGGAAGGCAGCTGGGAAGTGATCCTTATCGGGGTGTTTGGCCCACTGAGGACATTTTGATGCACTGATTTGGTTTTGACTGGTTTTGTTTTTAATAAAAGCACTTCTGCACTTTACACCTTTCCCCTTGCTTTGTTTGGCATCTTCGTTGTCCAGCTCATCCAGTTACATTACGCACGGTGTCGGCTTCAAGGGTCTCCCAAAAATAAGAAGGGAGCATGGAGCATGCATGTTCAGTTCACTGCCAACTCTACATTACACCAGTGTTAAGTTATTGTGGGCAAGGGCTAATGTCTCATCCAATGTTGTGTTGTTGCCTTGCATTTGATGCTGCTGGAAAAAGGCCCAGCTACTGGTGCAAGAAGGTTCTGAACATACGTAAATGTGTGTAGGCCAAGACCCTGAAGGAGATTTGTCAGTCTTTGGTCTTATGGTATGTTGTTTTACTGTTAAAGACCTAGGAAACACTGCAACTCTGCACAGACAGTGACCGACCAGAGATTTGCACTGACAGCTCTAGAACATCACCACTGCCCAAGCACCACTGTGCTGTCCTTTTGTACAAATGTTAGAAATTATTTCTATACATATTTTATACCTAGGCTATTTATATAGGGTGAGCCAAAAGTATGTATACAGTATTTATTCATACTTACCTGTAGACTTCTTTTTATGGGGCATAGTAAAGAAGAAGGTTTTTGAGAGGACAAGAACGAGTTGAAGGAGTGTTTACTGGACATTGACGATAACTGGAATGTGTGTGTTACTGTGTGTCACAGTGTCAGGGACATGTTCCTGGAACGTTGAAATGTGAACAGAGAACATTTTGTGCACCTAGAAGACTAAACATGACTCGATCAGTACTGTATGGGCATCGTAGTGGGGAGAAAAAGAATAATGCTCACCCAGGGCCCACAATGCCCTTGAAGCCTGAGAGGAAGGGGCCCACAGAGACTGCTTATGTATAGTGCCTGGAGCTCTGTGCTACACCCCTGAGTATTGTATAAATTGCTCAAAACTTTCAAAATAAAAAGAAATAATGAATAAATATGGCCTACTTTGAATAAATATACCTACTTTTGGCCCACCCTGTATAGGGAGAAAGGTACTACAGTATGTAGTGTAGTTAAAACTAACACTTCAGATATGCTCATATCTCACCTCAAAAATATTTGTGAAAGTTCAAGTGAATGTGAAATGATCCAGTATGCTGCGTTAAATGGCCTCTTTCACAGCTTTTATGTTCTTAATGCTCATCAAGAGTCTTACAGAAAACAATGTAAATTGTCTCAGGCTTGTTAAGTGTTAAAGGGCAATTGATAAATCAATAAACTGAGCGGCTTTGGAGGAGGAAATGCATATTAGGAAGCATTTTAGCTATGAAGAAAAATCAATCTGCTCGTCACAACCTGGCTAGCAACTGGCTAGTTGAAATATCATGACATACGCCTGCCTGTGATCACCCTTCCTTAGGGCAGTTTTTACATGAGACACCAAAAGAGAATATCTTTACAAAGATGTGTTCAGTTTTTCAATAATTTCTAAAGAGTAAATTATGATAGACTTAAGAGTTGTCCATAGAACACAAAAATTGCACTTTTATTTTTAACTATATTTATATTTTATGTTGTCTTCGCCTTTAACTAACTTTATGATTTTCAGCAAAATGATCATTCATCTTTACAATAACTCTATTGGTTTGCTGAAGCATTGTGTGATTTCTGAAATAATAATATATCTGAATTACAAAATACATTGGAATCATGTCCCGTTTAACTTCTCAATTACTTTACATTCTCCTAATCTCATCCCCAGCTTCTTTTTACATCATGCCTTGTCCTTGTACCTGATTATTCATATTTTGGACACAGTGGTTTTGGTGTTATTGAATGGTCTTTTTTTATTATCTTTATATATAATACGCCACTGTGTCTGTCTGTTTGTCTGTCCTGGATTTTAAATCATCTGTAGCTCGCAAACCGTTTGAACTATTGACCTGAAATTTGGTACACATACAGTCATATGAAAAAGTTTGGGAAACCCTCTCAGCCTGCATAATAATTTACTGTACTTTTAACAAAAAAGATAACAGTGGTATGTCTTTCACTTCCTAGGAACATCTGAGTACTGGGATGTTTTCCAAACAAAGGTTTTTAGTGAAGCAGTATTTAGTTGTATGAAATTAAATCAAATGTGAAAAACTGGCTGTGCACAAATGTGGGTCCCCTTGAAATTTTGCTGATTTGAATGCATGTCACTGCTCAATGCTGATTACTTGCAACACCAAATTGGTTGGATTAGCTCGTTAAGCCTTGAACTTCATAGACCGGTGTGTCCAATCATGAGATATAAAGGTATTTAAGGTGGTCAATTGCAAGTTGTGCTTCCCTTCGACTCTCCTCTGAAGAGTGACAGCATGGGATCCTCAAAGCAACTCTCAAAAGATCTGAAAAGACTGTTCAGTATCATGGTTTAGGGGAAGGCTACAAAAAGCCATCTCAGAGGTTTAAACTGTCAGTTTCAACTGTAAGGAATGTAATCAGGAAATGGAAGGCCACAGGCACAGTTGCTGTTAAACCCAGCAGGTCTGGCAGGCCAAGAAAAATACAGGAGCGGCATACGCGCAGGATTGTGAGAATGGTTGCAGACAACCCACAGATCACCTCCAAAGACCTGCAAGAACATCTTGCTGCAGATGGTGTATCTGTACATCGTTCTACAATTCAGTGCAATTTGCACAAAGAACATCTGTATGGCAGGGTGATGAGAAAGAAGCCCTTTCTGCACTCACACCACAAACAGAGTCGCTTGTTGTATGCAAATGCTCATTTAGACAAGCCAGATTCATTTTGGAACAAAGTGCTTTAGACTGATGAGAAAAAAATTGAGTTATTTGGTCATAACAAAATGCACTTTGCATGGTGGAAGAAGAACACCGCATTCCAAGAAAAACACCTGCTACCTACTGTCAAATTTGGTGGAGGTTCCATCATGCTGTGGGGCTGTGTGGCTAGTTCAGGGACTGGGGCCCTTGGTAAAGTTGAGAGTCAGATGAATTCAACCCAATATCAACAAATTCTTCAGGATAATGTTCAAGCATCAGTCACAAAGTTGAAGTTACGCAGGGGTTGGATATTCCAACAAGACAATGACCCAAAACACAGTTCGAGATCTACAAAGGCATTCATGCAGAGGGAGAAGTACAATGTTCTGGAATGGCCATCACAGTCCCCTGACTTGAATATCATCAAAAATCTATGGGATGATTTGAAGCAGGCTGTCCATGCTCGGAAGCCATCAAATTTAACTGAACTGGAGAGATTTTGTATGGAAGAATGGTCAAAAATACCTCCATCCAGAATCCAAACACTCATCAAAGGCTGTAGGAGAACAGCATCTAGAGGCTGTTGTATTTGCAAAAGGAGGCTCAACTAAGTATTGATGTAATATCTCTGTTGGGGTGCCCAAATTTATGCACCTGTCTAATTTTGTTATGATGCACTTTGCATATTTTCTGTTAATCCAATAAACTTAATGTCACTGCTGAAATACTACTGTTTCCATAAGGCATGTCATATATTAAAAGGAAGTTGCTACTTTGAAAGCTCAGCCAATGATAAACAAAAATCCAAAGAATTAAGAGGGGTTCCCAAACTTTTTCATATGACTGTATACTATGTGACGTCTGCTATCTATTTTCGGGGTGATGATTGACCTCCAAGGTTATTCCTATTTTTATTTTTATTTTATTTTATTGTAGAATCAACTCTCTGCAGTGGCCAGCAGGGCAGCGCATGCATAAGGTGCGCCATTCTCATCCCTACCACCTTCGCCATCACTTCCCCTACCTCTTCATATCTTAAGTCATTCTTGAGGCAAATTGAAGACTTAAGTGCATAAGTGAAAAATTAAGGAAAACGTATTAAGTAATTGCAACACAAACACTGACGTAATCTAGAGAAAGAAGAGAAGAAGCGGGCCGCTAGGGTGGAGAAAAGAAGAGCTGCTCAGGAAGCAGCAAGCACATCAACCTCTGAGCAAACAAATGCTAAACGTACAGAGAAAGAGGATGAAAACTATAAGTCAAGTGTATTCACTACATGTTATCGTGCAGTGTGCCGTGACTGGTTATGATATAGCTGGAGTAGCAAAGTAGAAGACTGGATTTAAATTCCTGTCTGGCCATTGTTTTGTGTGTTTTCTTTGAGCCTAAATGTTTCTTTCTTCCAAGTGTTCGGTTTTATTCCACATCGCAAACATGCAGGACTGTTAACTGGCCTTCAATGAGTTAAGTGTGGATGTGTGCATGAGTCTGCCCTGTGGTGGACTAGAGTCATATCCAGGTTTGGTTCATGCTTTGCGCCCAGTGCTGCCAGGATTGCGATCGACTCATGCAGTCCTAAAGCTGGGTTAGGCAGGTCCAGTAAAAGAGTAGATGGGTAGATGAGAAAAGCTCATTGTGTTAGTTGCTAGGTAAAATAAAAACTGGTGCTCTGATTCCTCGGCTATTTACAACTAAGGGTACTCTGAGATCATGCTGAGTAAGAGATGTTCTAAATAGATTACAATAAAATGAAGAGGACTGATTAATGTAGTGAAATGTGTTAAGTACTTGGCCAAACCTTATCTTAACCTCTATTCAAATTATCCAGTCTAGCAGCTGGAAAAACAGAATGATAAATGAATCACACTTATAATCATGAAATATTTTCCAGCGAATACTTCTCATATAGGAGTGCTCATAAAAGCAGTTAAATAATAGGCTGTAAAAGTACAAAGTGCAGAGGGGTATGCATTACCAGTTCTTATTAGTTCTATATGAATGGGCCAAGAGGGAGATTTCATTAATTTGTTATCAGTGAATGATGATTGATAGGAATATTCAAAGATATTAAGAGCAGTTTAGCAGGGTGAGGAAATATAAACAATGGTACTGTCAGTTTTATTAATATGCCAAGGCTGATAATTAGTCATTTCACAAGTGATCTGTAGTAAAGAACATTAAAACAGAGTACATGCTAACCCAGATACACAGCAGCAGAAGAGTGACTTTTATTCCTCTTAGACTGTTTTAGCTAACTACAGAAAGAGTTGCATTTCACAACATAGTATAAAAATTGAAAAATGAATTAATGTCATCTATGAAGCGACGTTCATTCATATTTATGCCATTCAATCAAAGCTCCTGCTCCTGATGTACCTGAATATTGAAACATACAAACATCAATTTTCTGAACCCATTTCTTTTGTTACAGCATGTCAGATGACTACTGCCTGTCCTGGAACCTTCAGGTCAAAAGCAAGAACCAAAATTGAATAGGATGTCAGTCGACTTGTCAAACTGTGTAAGCAGGACTACTGGAATTAGAATAAGTCTTAGGATGATGTTAACTATGTAAAAGTGTTATATGTGATCAGGTGCAACCCCACCACTGACACACTGAGTGATCCTCAGTGGGTCAAATTAACCTGTGATTAAATGTGATAATGAAATAGTACTGGACATTCTTATACAGGAGTGGAAATTTTGCCTAGTAAAATAAAACAATCTATTTTTCAACATAATCCTCATAAACAGTAAATCACTTGTAACGTTCAGAAAGCTTTCTGTGACACTCAGGAAAAGAGTTTTGTCTTGTTTGTGCCGCCACTCTTCTATTAATGACTAGACATCCTAAAATAATAATAATAATTTTACTTATATAGCACTGTAAAGGACAGCCGGGTCCCATGCCCGGCTGGGACGCCTCTGCTACGTCTGTTCCGGGGGAGCAGCCATGGACTGTTCAATACCTCCCCCGGGACACTTGGTGGCAGTCTCCCTGGCGACCAATGATTCCCCAACCCGGCGCATGGCTCCATGGGAGATGGAGTCCTTCACAGCCTGGCTGGGGGCTCGGATGGCCGCCAGGGAGAGCAGCATGGAGTCAGCAGCCTGGCTGGTCATATCTTCAGCCCCACCCGGAAGGGCAATTAGGACCAGGTGGCCAAGCACCTGGAACACTTCCGGGTGGGATATAAAAAGGGCCAGCCACCACCACTCAGAGAGCCAGAGTTGGGAGGAAGGAGGACTAAGCTTGCGGTGGAGTGGTGGGAGAGAAAGAGTGTTATTGTGTGGTGGAGAAAGAGGTGTTTTGGGACTGTGTATTACCTGTGGGTCACGGGGAAGACGTGCGCCCATGGGTGAAGAAGAAAATAAAGCCCTTGTGTTTTATAGTGCCACTGTGTCATTCTGTGCCGGGTTGGGCGCTATATAGCGCTCCTTATTACAGCACCTTTCAATTTTTGTTACAGCATATTTCAGTGAGATAGCCCTTCAGACTGGAGAACAGGTGGTGGTCACACTGGAGCAGAAGAAGCAAACAGAGAGGACGTAGCCTCTGTTCAGTTTCACAGAGCTGTTATTTTGTAAGGAATTGCATTCTTGTGAAGTAGAAGGGGTATGAAAGACAGCTTTCCCTACCAACTGCTGCATATGCCAAAGCAAATCAGCCTCCCATTAAATATATCTTGTTGGCCTTTGGATGTACAGTAATCATTATGGCCCTCAACATCATAAACTACTGTTCACATGATTTTGCTGTCACTGGTTTGGACCCTGAATTTCATGGTGCTGGAGAATCATCATGCTTCTGTAGTTTAGTCCGTTATTTGGGTGCTGGGTCGTAGTGATGTATCTAGGCTTCATCTCTAGTTATGAAACGATTCTTAAATTTCTGCCAGTTGAGTTAATTAGTTTGAAACTGTGCTTGGAATGTCAGGTACAGTGATTCTTAATTTTAGGTATCAACATTCTGGCCAAACAACATGCACACACCTAGCTCATATTTAATTTTTTATTACAAATGTATTCAACTGGTGGTGTGTTGGCAGTGCTGTTTTGCCTTACAACAATGGGACCAGTGTGTGGAGTCTGCATGCTCTCTTCTTGTCCACATAGGTTTTTTCCAGTTTCCTCCCACGGCCCAAAGACATGCATTTTAGGCAGACTGGAGATGTTAAATTGGACCCTAATGTACGTGTGTGTTCAATCTGCGATGGGCTTCGATCCTGTTTAATGATTAATCCTGCCTTGAGACTGATGCTTGATGGGATAGGCTCCAGCTTCCACTGCTCTAGATAAGGTGGGTTTAAAGGATGACTGGATGGATTTAACTGACCTTTAATTAATCCCAGTAGTGTCTTCAATCTCACACACTCTCACTCTTTCATCCTTTATTCCAAGTAACTCTATGGTGGTTTTATTTTCTTTTGTCATCAATGCTGAACACCAGACAGACCTTGGAAGTCTTTAAGAGATTTCCCACCACAATTAAATTCTGCAGCTCATCTCCTAACTGTGGCATATGAAAGTGAATGGTACTGGTGAGAATGAATGAATGTTTAAACACATATTGTTCTTGGGGGGAAACAACTGTCCTTAGTGGTAGAGTTGAAATATCTTGGGATCTTGTTAATTAATAATGAAAGAACAGAACGTGAGACTAACAAGTGGATTAGAGTGGCAGTTGCTGTTGTGTGGGTGCTGTACCAGTCCATGGTGGTGAAGCAGGAGCTGAGTCTAAAGACAAAACTCTCAGTTTACCAGTCAATCTACATTCCTGTCCTCACCTATGGTCATGGGCTGTGGGTAATGACTGAAAGAATGAGATTGCAAGTACAAGCAGCACAAAATGGTGTTTTCTTTGTAGGGCGGAGTGAATCTGCAGAGCCTCAGAGTGGAGTCACTGCTACTCCATGTCGACAGGAGCCAGTTGACCTGCTACCACCGCGACCCTCACCAGGAAAAGGGATTTTGGAAGATAAGATGAGATGAGACATATTGTTCTTGAAGCTTTAAAAATTCAAAAATACTACAATACTGGACTTTGCAATTTTTGGCATACATGTTGGCTTGATACTGAAACAACAACACTATAAACAGCAAATACAAAAAATCGTACTTCACATATTATAGTACAGAGTACAATCTTTGGCACCTTACAAAATCAGCACCACTGAATACCCCTTTTGGGTTCGGACTCATATTTTTTTGATCTCCCCTAAACACAATGCCTAAACTGCCAATGTACAGTATTTACATATAAAGGTGTTGTATAAAGCAAAATCTTTCTTTTAATGGAATCATGGCATCATAAAGTGGTCTAGCATCTAATAACTTCCCACTTCACCATTATATCGATGTTTGACCCTGTTTAAAGGGTCCACCCCCAAATTAACATTTTTTTATGTTACTTACCCTGTGCAGTTTGTAGTGATGGCCAAGAAAACATTTTAATCTTATGTTTTCATGAAGAACGGAGAGGAACAAATTTATGATATAATAGGCCTCAAACAGTCTGCAACTACCTTAGAAACCTGTCCCTGTCAGGTCCAGAAGTCATGATAGTTTAGCAAAAAATGCATGTGTTTTGCACATTTTGTGCATACAACTGGATAACTGACACGTGGATTAGATCCTCTCCCAAGCAGCATCAGGGCCTATGTATAAACCATCTCATCCATCCATCCATCCTCTTCCGTTTATCCGAGATCGGGTCGCGGGGGCAGCAGCTTGAGCAGAGATGCCCAGACTTCCCTCTCCCCGGCCACTTCTTCCAGCTGTTCTGGGAGAATCCTGAGGCGTTCCCAGGCCAGCCAGGAGACATAGTCCCTCCAGCGTGTCCTGGGTCTTCCCCGGGGTCTCCTCCCGGTTAGATGTGCCCAGAACACCTCACCAGGGAGGCATCTAAATCAGATGCCCGAGCCACCTCATCTGACTCCTCTCGATGCAGAGGAGCAGCGGCTCTCCTCTGAGCCCCTCCCAGATGACTAAGCTTCTCACCCTATCATTAAGGGAAAGCCCAGACACCCTGCGGAGGAAACCCATTTCAGCCACTTGTATTCGCGATCTCATTCTTTGGGTCACTACCCATAGCTCATGACCATAGGTGAGGGTAGGAACATAGATCGACTGGTAAATTGAGAGCTTTGCCTTGCGGCTCAGCTCCTTTCTCACCACGACAGACCAATGCAGGGCCCTCATCACTGCAGATGCCGCACCGATCCGCCTGTCGATCTCACGCTCCATTCTTTCCTCACTCGTGAACAAGACCCCGACATACTTGAACTCCTCCACTTGGGGCAGGATCTCACCCCCAACCCTGAGAGGGCACTCCACCCTTTTCCGGCTGAGGACCATGGTCTCAGATTTGGAGGTGCTGATTCCCATCCCAGCCGCTTCACACTCAGCTGCAAACCGATCCAGAGAGAGCTGAAGATCACGGCCTGATGAAGCAAACAGGACAACATCATCTGCAAAAAGCAGTGACCCAATCCTGAGTCCACCAAACCGGACCCCCTCAATGCCCTGGCTGCGCCTAAAAATTCTATCCATAAAAGTATAAACCATCTCTCAAGTTTAAAAATGAAGCGGTAATTTTTTTTTGTTGTCAGTGAATTCCAATAATCCAGCTAGTTAAACTTTTGTGACAGTATGCTTTTTATAAAAGCTTTTTGCAATCTAATTTTATGGTGTTGGGTTCCCAGTCAGGTCAGGTCAGGTTGCCACACCCACCATACAATGAAACAGCTCAGGATCCCGGTTGGCCACACCCCCAGGCAGACACGCGGTCCAGTCCCATCCCCCGAAAATGACCATCTATCTGCCATAGCCAGGTGTTATGTGGGTGTCCACTTGGCCTGGTCAAGCCACTCAGGTCCTCAACAATGAGGTTCACCCTCGGGGAATGACACCACATGACTGACGCTCCCTCACAATGCAGGTAATGTGCCTCATTTGGGACTCCGTGAGCAACCGCTCATTCAAAGCTAAATCAAACCAGTGGTACCCAAGGATTCTCCAAAGAGACACAGTACCGAAGGAGTCCAGTCTTCATCTCAGGTCGCTGGATAGTGTTCATGTCTCACAATCATATAGTTAAACAAGATGCATCAGGACTCTATTGACTTGGACCTTTTGTCCTTTTGCAGAGATATCGGGAGCGCCACACACCCCTTTCCAGAGACCTCATGACCCCCCATGCTATCCCAATCCATCTACTGACTTCATAAGAAAAGTCACTTGAATGTCACTCGCGAGGTAAGTAAACCTCTCGATGAGGTCGATATTCTCTCTCTGCAGAAAGACACACTTCTGATAACTGTGCCCAAGAGGTAATTAAAGGCTTGGATCTTAGTTTTTATCCACTCAGACTCCTGGCTCAGTCTCTCAAGAGCCTCCATTGATTCTGCGAAGATCACAGGATCATTGGCAAAGTCAAGATCAGTGAATCTTTCTTCCCCAGAGCTGCTGGACCCCATAACCCAGCCCAACGCCCAGTCCATGCAAACACTGAACACAGTAAGAACACACTCCAGACGAACCCCAGAATCAAATGGGAAAAATGCAGAGGTTCTGCCTCCACACTGCACAGCACTCACAGTATGAGTGTACAGGCCGGCCATGATATCCAGCAACCTTGGGGTGGAATCCTGCAAAGTCTCAGGATGTTCTACAGGGCAGTTTGATCAACTGAGTCAAAAGCTATATGAAAATCGACAAAGGCCACAAAGAAACTCTGCCGATATTCGCATTTGTGCTTGTAGAGAACCCTCAGTACCAGGATGGGGTCAATAGTAGACCTCTTAGGAGTAAAACCAGACTTCTCCGATCACTGGTAGGTGAGCAAGTGATCATGGTCCCATTGAGGATGACCCTAGCAAGGACCTTACCTGGCACCAAGAGCAGTGTTATCTCCGTTTAGTTGCTGCAATCCAGGCGATCACCCTCTTTGAAGACAGGGACAACAAGTCACATTTTCCAGTCAGTTGGGATGATGCCTGTCTCCCAAATGGAAGCAAAGATCACTTGCAGTGCCAGGAGGGCAGCCTTACCACTAGCCTGGAGAAGTTCCCCCCAGATACCACAGATCCCTGAAGCCTTCCCTACCCTCAGCTGGTTCACCACCTGTGCAATCTCAGTGAGATTGGGTGGTTCACAGCTAATTGGAAGATCAGCCTCAAGAACCATGGATGATCAGTGTCCTAGCCAGAGTGATCAGCTTTAAACGGCTGCTAAAAGTAACCAGCCCAGTGGGTCACAACTGCAGCGTCATCTGTAAGGACCGTTCCAACACCCACCCTGACTGCAACTCTCTGAGGAACAGATTCAAATGTGTGTAATGCTTTGATTCCTATGTAAGCAGGATGTAGGTCACTAGACCATAAATGGTGTGTCACTTGCTCACAGATTGCTCGAACAAACGCCTTCTTATTTGCCCTCAGAGCCCTCGCAGCCATCCTTCTCAGTTCCTGGTACAGAGTGAAGTTGCCATCAAGTCAAGCACTGCGACTCCTCTCAATAATACCCAGGGTGCCTTGCGAGATGAAACACCACCTTCTGGGAACACTGACAATACCAACACAACCCTCAGTAACCTTCAGGGTTCTTGTCATGGAAGATCTCCCAGATCACATTAGGATTGGCAGTTGCACCTAAGTCTGCAAGCTCCTCACACAAACCGCTTGCAGATTCATTAGAAACAGCCAGATCTTGGAGTCTGGCCAGGTCCAGCCTCATTCTCCTAGACTACAAGCCCAGGAACTTTGTAAACTCTGCATTTCAGTGGTGGCATTCTTTAAGGTGCACAGACCTGGAACTGACCAGATCTCTGTAGGTATACCACCTTTTATTGGTCTTGTCACTCTGATGGCGATCGTACTTAGGGAGTAGCTGTTGTTGTGGTGGATTGGCTCCTTTCGATGGTGTCCTATGTCATTCCTTTCAACAAGCATATTACTGTATGACACTCAGATTAAGGCACTCTCTGGGTGCTTTGCCTGTTGTCTCAGTGTATTCTCTGACCGCAGTGAGTGATGTCTCAGTGAGGGATACATTCTTTTCAACTTCACTCAGTGGTTGATGGGTGCCCCGGAAGTGACACTCCTTTGGTCATGGGTGACTTCAATGTGACCACTGGCACTGACAAGGCTGGCTATGAGTATTGTGTTGGTCCCCGTGGATCTGGTGACCGTGGTAAAAATTGATCAGTGTTCCGTAACTTTGTAAAAAATCAAGTGCTGCGGATCACTGGATCCTGGTTCCAGCGCTCTGACTCCTTTGTTGGACTTGGTATTACAATACTGGTGGTACAGTGAAGGAGATCAATCACATACTCCTGGGCAGAAGCTAGAGGCTCTTACAAAACTGCAGAGTCTACAGATGTGCCAAGTTTGTGAATTCTGACCACAGACTTGTTGCTGTTGGGTTCCTAGTGCTTATTCAGATACAAGGCAGTAACCAACTCAGTTGTCTGCCCATCACTAAGCTTATTATGGCACACCTAAGAATCTATTTACAGTATGGCTGATTAATCAAATACACGTGCTGGGACGATGTGGGTAAATAATAAAATAAATAAAACAACAACCCCCACAAAACAAAATGTAGACACTGAAAGGACATGTCAACAGGGCGGCATTTGAAGTCAGGTTCCTGGAGTTGCGAGGAGGCAGCGCGAACTATCCGCATTTCAATTGGTTTACCTTTCAAGACGCGCAACACGCCAAACATGTCATTCTGTAGATAATCCAGACAGCTAGTTAACTTTGATATGAGACTTTTTAAATCGCTACTTCTTCTTATAATGAGTCGGACTGACACTGAAAGGTTTGTCTTATCAAAGGAACAAAGAGCATGTCAAAGAAACCGGTAAACGAGGACGCTTTGGTGAAGAGGACAGGAAGAGCCTCCAGTCGCTGTTGGGTGAGCTGGTGACGCGATGCGCGCGGAGACAAGGCGGCAGGTGAGGTCACGCGAACACGCGTATGCGCGCCCCTGCCACTTGCCTAGGGATCAGTGACGGGCTCGCGCATACACTTGTGACTGTATGTGTGTTTGTGTGTGTATCTATCGGTGGTCGCCGAGCACACTTTGCCGGGGGTGGTGCCGCACGCCACTGGCGTTCAGAGCTGGCAAAGAGTCCCTCAGCTGGCTGCTTCTCGTCTCCCTCCAATCCCTCCCTCCCTCTCTCTCTCTCTCTCTCTCTCTCTCACTCACTCACACACTCTCGCTCGTTCACTCTGTGTCTCTGTGCGTTCGCTGACAGGGGGAGTCATTTAAACACCCGGGAGGAGCAGAGGCAGCAGCTGCAGCACGTCTCTTAGTTGACAGTGAGCGCTCCTGCTCCTCGGCACTCTGCCCTGTAGCCGAGCCCCCAGATTCTGCTGCGCGCATCGCGCCCCTGTCTCCGAAGCTGAATGACGGGTGGACGGTTCGACTTCGACGATGGCGGCACCTACTGCGGCGGCTGGGAGGATGGGAAAGCCCACGGGCACGGCATCTGCACTGGACCCAAAGGCCAAGGCGAGTACTCGGGCTCCTGGTCGCACGGCTTCGAGGTGGTCGGGGTGTACACCTGGCCGAGCGGCAATATGTACCAAGGCTACTGGGCACAGGGCAAGAGACACGGACTAGGCGTGGAGACGAAAGGCAAGTGGATGTACCGAGGAGAGTGGAGCCATGGATTCAAGGGTCGCTACGGGGTCCGGCAGAGCCTTAACACCCCAGCCAGATACGAGGGTACCTGGAGCAACGGGCTGCAGGACGGCTACGGCGTGGAAACCTACGGAGACGGAGGTATTTAAACAGTGGCGTCAGCTTAGAAAACTGGGTTTGGCAACAATATTGATAATTAACAGTAGTGCAAAATATGAATATTCAATAGAAACGGTGTATCATTTCAACGAAGAGACGGATTCTTTTAATGTATTTTTTGCTAAAGTTGAATCGTAGTCCTTTCACTCTCCGATTCAGTTCACAGTCAGACACCAAGAAAAGGTGCGCGGAGTCCGCGAACACACCACGCGGAGCCAAATGCAGAAGTCACACGGATCCCTTTAACTACGGGGCGACGATCAGCGGACAGATGGCGCAGCACCATCATCTAGACATATATTTTAAATAAGTGTGCCATCCTGAAACCGAGCAGGTCAGCATACTCCTACTGAGAGGTCATTGGCAGGAATAGTTACAGGTCCAAAGAGAGATGCCGATCTCCACGATCGCGGGTCACTTGCAGCTGGCTGTTCAGCACTTAGCAAAGCTTCTGTTGACATATGATAGAGCGTGTTGTTTTTTTTTCGGGTTGGGTTGAAAAAGAAATCAAATCTAAATTAAAACGACAGGTGTCATCTTCTACGCACGTTTACTTTATAGCCTAGGTTTGGAGCACGTTTGCAGAGATTTAAAAGCCTCGAATAAACAAGTGTTGAGTCACACGTGTAGCAAGCTGCTGTTGAACTTAGGAGCGAACTGCGTGTTTGTAGTCGCTGGAATGATGTGGACTTATTTTTGGACTGGCTTTAGTGGCTAAATGAGCTGGATATACTGAGTTTTCTCGTTTGTAAAATCTAAACTTGAATAAATGTCGTAACAAGTGATTTTTTTTTAGCTATTTTTCCTGTTTTGACCATGCTGCTTAATACCGATTAAACGTAGCGTAATATTTCGGCCTTAACAAAATCGATCATTTATTATATTTGGATTCAATCCAACTACCAGTTTAGATATAGAATAAAATTAGGCAAATGGCTAAAACACGTCATCGTTGAATTTATCCATCGCTTCCTGGCTTTCTTTTCGTTTTGTGTGACTTTTAACATTGCACGACTCCAAGGTTTTATTCATTATTGACGCGTTAACAATTAAAATTATTTACTGAAGTTTTGTAATTAAAATATGACATCTGGTTTTGAAATTGCAGCCTATTTCTATCGCTCACGCGGTGGAAGCTGAAAGTTACATGGAAAAAATAAATGACATATGGTGTTTTAAAAAGAGTAGCATATGATTCTGTAATCTAAAAAGAACCTATTATGTCCTAGCATACTTCATCAAGTAATAATTATTAAAAATATCATAGTGGTTGTAAATAATTTCTGGCACTGCAGTAGGTTAGAGCATTAGAACATTACAAGTCTATCAGATTTTCAAAGCTACTTAATCCCTTTTAGGGTCAAGGAAGGGGACCTTTTCTAGTGGCAGCAGGTGCAAGGAATTGACCTTCCCTGGGCAGATACCTCAGCACACCAACATGCAGAAATACCCACACTCATGGAAAAAAAAATGAATTTGCCACTGGTATTTTGCTGGACCTTAACCACAGGCCTTCAGCAGCATTCAATGAAGACCAAATGTTATTTAAAATAGTTATTACAATAGCTGGAGGTTCATAAAACTATCACTTATTGCACACTTAAATCAGCATCAGCAGTAAAGGTTCAATTAAATGCAAACTGTAGTCCACGCATGCCTTAAGAAGACAGAAAATAATATTTTCTTATGAAATAGAAAGGTAGACTGAGCCTAATTACTAATCCCTGGAAGAACTCAATTTGATCTCATTAAGGATTTTTACCATTGTTTTGTCTAATGTGAAGTTGTAAAAGATTTGAAAAAAGGAAGAAAACATTTATTACCCATCAGTAAATTAGACAGAATCTCTGAAGAGATTGAAGTAAACAATTAAAGCATAAGGGGAGCATGGTGGCACAGTTGTTAGTATTGTTGCCAAATGGATCCAGGGTCATGATCTTAAACCCCATGCCTGATCATGGAGAGTATAGAGTTTCCATGTTGTTTCAATTTTTCTCCTTGTGGTCTGGTTTTTGCCCTCCTTTGCCAAAGATGTATGCATATATGTTAGGTTAATTGGAGACGTATACCGGTCCTATGTGAGTGTGAGTGTGATTAAGTGGATTTGAGAATTAATATATTGTGAAATAGACATCTAGGGAAAGGTTAGGAGTTGGGATCCCAGCAGTATGCCCCATTTAATTTCTGAAGAAACAGAGAAACAAAACAAAAATGAAAAATGTTCCAAGTGTGCCTGATAGGCAGATCAAAATTGTATGCAGTATAGCCCTTTGCAAAATCACTTCTTTGCAGGACGATCCCACCTCCTGAGCAGCTGGTGTATGAATGAACCCCAAGTTCTGGTGATGGGTTATCTTAAGTACTGGCAGAGCTGGGAGAGGCCGGTCTTCTGGAGGCAGGGTGGAAGTGATGTCATGATTTTTCTGGAACGTCCTCCTTAATTCCACAGGCAGAAATGGAAAAGAAGTTAGCAATTGTGTTGCTCCTCTGTTCTTTCCACTGTAACTTATACAACAAAAGCCTGTTAACCTCCCCCCTTATGCTTGACAGCATATATAAAAGCTTATGCAGTTGTTTATTTAGAAGAACAAAAATGCAATATAGCAGTGTTTCTGTGCTGAGTACAAAGACATTGCTTTATTTATAAATGGACTGTGTGTTTCTCATGGTTTAGTTCAAAGTTAAGGTATATTTTACTGAAACAAAAGTAAGTGTTCTAATACTTGTACAATTTAGTCAACTTGATCATGTCATTCAAGGAACACTATACAGTACAGTATTTGTAGTGGTAGTAACTCATGTTTTAAAAAGAATATGGCAGTCGGCTTATTATAAAACTCTGCCCACCCATTTATTATCACAGTGGGCATGTGTCTTGGTCTAATTGGCTTGCTATGAATTAGTTCAGGCTCTGGTTTCCTGGTACTCTGCTACTGAGGAAACAGTAACACAATAACTAATGTATAACAGTATACGTGCACTCTGTGGGCCATGCAGTGGACTGGCACCCTGTTCATGGTTTGTTCTTGGTTTGTGCCCAGTGCTGCTCTGATAAGCTTCAACCTATGCAACCTGAATTGGAAAAGAAGGGTTAATAATGGAAGAGAAGAATAATTTGAAAGTGAAACACTAAGTTCACTGAGTGATAACTGACCTCTTATAAACTACTGAGCACAACAGTTAACAGTTTTGTACAATATAGTAAGTTGTGCACCGTTTTATTATTCAGTGAAGCACAAAGTACTTGTGTTGTATTATATTGGTAGCGACAGAAAGTGGGAAGTGTAATGCAGACTGTGTAAGTAAAGTTAAAAGCTAGTGACACAGAGTAGCCCTTTACCAGCAATACTGAATCTTATGCATTTTGAATACTTACATATAAATATTAGATATTGCATATATTGAACCTTACATCTCATAAAATTCTTACTTTGCCTCAGTATATTCATGAAAGTGGTGATGTATCAGAATATATGTTAGTTTTTGTTCTGTTATACAAATACATGCCACCTCAAAAATCTGAACCCAGGCGAAGTTTAAATATCACATATTCTAACTTTGACAGCAGGTGGAAAGAGTTCAGTGTTAACTGTAATCATTCCTTTTGAACTGAAGACTTGATAGAATATTCACTAGTCAGTGACTAAGATGGACACACAGAGTTCCTCACTTTTCACATAGGTGAAAAAAAATTCAAAAGTAAGTGAATGTGAGCTTTGTAAGATTTTCTGCTTTCTTTTCTTAGGAGATTTACAGCAATACAACTCACTGGAGAAAATTCACTATATAGACATTTACAGTGGACAGATGACCTTAAGCAACATGTAGTGGATCAATCACAATCCATACATTCCAGTGCTGGGTTTCAATCATCAGGATGTCTAGAAAAAAATCCATGTCAGTCATTATGCATATGTTAATATTTATTTTAATATAGTATCCTTTCGGGCATACCGCCACTAACTGTGGTTATCAAAAAGCTCCCAAAATTACATTTTAAATCAGTATTTGGGGATGTGTGCCTTAGATTACCCTAACATCATGCAACAATCATAATCCATAAGTGAACATACTGGGGTCTAGTCGCTATTACCAACAGACAAGCCAATTCAGATATTTCAATCCAGGCTTAAATTATATAGTGCCTTTCAGAACACACCTACTCTTGGTATTTTTCAAAGCACCCAATTGGAGGCAACAAGGTAACAAAGCACAATTTAATAACATACTCATTTACAGACAAACGCAAATAATGTGTCCAGATGCAAAATCAGAAAAAGCACAGACGGCAGGTCTTGATAGGCAGCACAGGAGAGTCAGTTAGTATTCTGTGTAAATAAAAGTCTTGTGAAAATAAAGTAAATATGAAAGAAGCTGCCTCACGGATCCAGGATCCTGGGTTGGAAAGCCATGCTTGGTTATGTTCTTTATGAATTTTAAACATTCTGGCCGAGTTGACTTGGGTTTTTTTCCACATACAAAGGTTTAACTCATAATAATAATAATAATATTAATAATACATTTTATTTATATAGTGCCTTTCCCATCCACAAAGATATACATAATAGGTGGATTGATTACTTAATAAATTGTTGCAGTGGGTGTGCCATGTGGTCTGTGATCGAGTTGTCTAAGGTTTGTTTTCTGCCTTTTTTTTTCGGTGTTCCTGGGCTGCACTTTGGCCCCTCTTGACTCTGAATTGGATTAACTGGGCTTGAGAATGAATGTGAGTACAAAAACAGAAAATATGCAAGTAAAGAGAAAATGGTAGATTTCCAGATGTGATAATATAAAATTATTAAATGATCAATATACAATATACTCTTGACAGGTAAGTAAGTAAGAGGTATACTGTTAATGAAAGGGTGGGCATTGATGAAGATTTGTGTGTGTTAACTAGTCGTTGGCATAGATATGGCCAGGCATGCCGCCTTTAGCTGAACTATACTTAGATTATCAAGTAATAAGACGTTTGGGGAACACTTGTGTGAACTTCTGCTCCATAGTTGCAGTTTGGTTGTTGTAAAATTAGACTGACATTTGAGCTGGGCAGTTGGCTTATGCTTTTTAAATGATATATATATATATAAATAAAGTAATTGGTCTGCTTTGTGCAAGATTGAGCATCAATTGGTAACCTGGTCATATTTGAATACATTTTTGGAATCCAAGTAATACTTGATTAGAATTTAATTGACACAAAATAAATTACATTTTTAGAGAGATGTAATCTTTATGTTTAGACAAGTTCAAGTCATTTTTTCAACCTGGTATTATAAAAGCATGAGGTACACATATCTTAAGGCTGTTTAGTCAAATTTTATTACAGTGGTTTTTAGAATAATCTCTGTTCCTCTGTTAAAATTCATTGTATATCTTATGAGATTTAAAAACCTTTAGGTAACATAAATTGTCAATGATGGAGTGGTGCCATGTACAGGATTCTTTTCCTGCTTTGTTTTTGGCATTGCCATCATAGGGCTAAGCTACCCAGGACCCTAATTTGGATTATGCAATTGATAAATTAAATAATTAAAAAAATGACTTTTTTATTAGGAAAAAGTATGGAGATTTTTTATTATCTGAAGAAGCATTTCACATTGTCTTTCCTATTTCAAAGTCAAAGCATTATTCTGATGAGATTTGGATTGAACTGAAAGCACCATACTCTGATTTAGGGTTGAAATGACTAAAAAAGAGATTACATCCTCGTAATTTCAATAGGTATACATTTTTCCTTTGCTAAAAGGAGCATCAGGCTAGAGCTCTATATAACTATCATATTTACTGCATGGTGGTAGTTCTAAGGATCATTTTCATTAAAGAGATCTTGGAATTGTACATACTAATGGTATAGCATACTAATAGTATATTATAGTGGTGAAACATTACTCATGAAGTAAATCCTATGGTAGGGACTCCGCTGGATGATCTCTTTGTGTTGCCAGTTTATTACTGGCTTATATTGTTGAAGTCAATGCATACCTAATATTAGATAGATAGATAGATAGATAGATAGATAGATAGATAGATAGATAGATAGATAGATAGATAGATAGATAGATAGATAGATAGATAGATAGATAGATAGATAGATAGATAGATAGATAGAACTTTAGTTGACCCCAGGGAGAAAATTGGCTTTTTACAGAAGCTCTTTAAATAAATAAATACATAAATAGGTTGATAAATAAATAAATATACACACACATTTTGGTGTTCCTGCCTTGAGCCCTGTGCTGGCTGGGATTGGCTCCAACAAATCCCCGTGACCCTATGTTAGTATATAGCGGGTTGGACAATGACTGACTGGACCTTACTCAAGGGCTCAATGGAGTAGAGTCACTTCTAGCATTTCAGACCAGCAACCTTCCAATTGACAGAGCAGATCCCTAGCCTCAGAGCCACCACTCTGCCCCAGAACGTTTAAAAAAGTTCTGACTTGGCAGTCACAGTCGTAGTGAAGCATTATGCAGGCATATTGTTGTTGGTATAAAGGAGCTGGAAGTCCACAGTGTTAGTGTGTCAGAGAGAGGATGTACAGCAGTGTTCATAATGGAACTCAGTTTTGTTCTAATTCTCTCCTTTGCTATGACCTCCAGGGAGTCCATAGTGTGTCCTATAACTGAGCTTGCCCTTTTAATGTAGACAATTCCCTTTGCACCAAGAAGGAAAGTTCTCCACCTAACACCTGTAATCTGTCTCATCCCCTTTAACAATATACACCATAAGTGCAGAATCATCTAATTTCTACAAGTGACATGAATTGGTGTTATATTTATAGTCCAAGGTGTACAGAGTGAATAAAAAAGGAGACAATACTGGCCCTTGTGGTGCTCAAGGGTTGTTTATATCTATATTAGTCCTTGAGTCTTACAAACTGCGGTCTGCCTGACAGACACTCCATTTCCCAGGACTCCATAGGTTCATCCACCAGCATATCTCTGTGTTTACCCCTTAACAAGGATGACTGGATGGTACTAAGTGTGCTAGAGAAATCAAAATGCAGACTCCTCATAGTTCTGCCAGCTTTGTCCAGGTGAGAATAAGCCTTGTGGAGCAGATAGATAATTGCATCCTCCATTCCAGTTTTTGTCCGCTAGGCAAACTGCAGTGGGTCCAGGTGGTCTTCCACAAGAGGACTCATGTAGTCCATAGACAAGTCTGTCAAAGGTCTTCATGATATGAGATGTACATGCCACTGGTCTGTAGTCATTATGTGAAGAGGCACCTGCCATCATTGGAACAGGAACAATGCAGGATGTTTTCCACAGCAGAGGCACTTTCTGAAGCCTTAGGAACAGAATGAACCGGTGACAGAGGACACCACAAGGTTGGTCAGCACACGCTTTAAAACTTGATGTCTGATTCCATCTGGACCTACAGCTGTTCATGTGTGTAGCTTCCTCAGTTGTCATCTTGCTTGTTGTTCAGTTATGGAGAGTCCACACTGATGGTCATAAGTGGATTTGTCACTGGCCATTCCAGTTGATGTGGTGGGAGTTGTTGATGTAGTAGGGTTAGCATTGGAGAGACTTATCATTGGAAGAAGGTGGCAGTGGGAGGGAAAATCTTCAAAAAATTGATACAGGGTTTTAGGTTTTTCCACATTCCCTTCTAGCACCTGATTAATTAATTGTGGAATGGGTGAATGAATGACAAAAAAGTGTTTCCTGATGAACTTTTTGTATATGTGAATTCTTTGGAGGCATACTAAATTCTAACAAATAAATACCAAACGGTTTTCCATCGATTAAAAGATTAGACACTTTAGTTTCTCTTTTGTCTACTGCAGCTGGCTACTGCACAAGAATCCCCCCACTATTCTGCACTGTAGCATGTGTTCTGTCAGTATTTTATCAGTCTTTTGTACCAAATCAGTCATGTCATCTATCATCTCCTGCATCATGGCTGGCCAATTCGTCCTTAATCTCATAGGCTAAATCCGTTTTAAACAAAAAAGTAACATAGTTTCTTGCCAACCAATCTCAGCAGCTAACATACAGAATGTAAGTATATATTGTGACAGATAGGGGGCTCTATCGTCCCCTTGAACCCTCAGACCAGACGTCAGACACCAGATAAAAGTCCAAATGATGAATTTATTATAATAATAAAGTGCACAAAGCACTCTCCACTCCACAATTCTCCAATAAACAATCAATACAATACTCAATAAACACAATCCTCCACTCCCAGCAGCTCAGTCACCCTTCCTCCTAACTCGGCGCATAGCTGGGATCTCCCAGAGTCCTTTTGTATTCCCTGACCCGGAAGTGCTTCTAATCCCCTAGTCCACCTGATTCCTCAGCACTTCCAGATCAGATAAAAACTCCTTTTCTTCAACCCGGAAGTACTTTATTTCTTCCGTCCTCGTGACTGGGAAGTACTTCTGGGTTATAAGGAAAATACACGTCCCTGGGCCTCCCTGCAGCGTCCCCTGGCGGCCCCCATGTTATCCAGCAGGGCTGTGACGAAAGACTCTTAAGTTCCATGATGCCCTGCTGGAATTCAGGGCCCCTCCATGTTGCAGGGATGGCTCCACCTGGCGGCTTGGGAGTGTTGGCCGGGATATACTGCCGGCAATCCCTCACAATATTTACTAATTGTTTTATTGCCATGTGTAAATTCTAGTAATGTGTTTACTGATATCTCAGAGCAGAATGGAACATCAAAGATCTTTCTGATTTTTTTTTCACAAATTAATCAATTGAAAAGTAACAGAAGTGATTACTATCATACATGATAGAGGCCCATTCCAAGGGTTTATCATCAAACAGGGTGATTAGATAAGCAGATCTGGCTCTGTCTGCTGGATAAATGTGAGACTGTAAATTGATAAACATTCAACATTATTTTAAGTATCCCGTACACTTTTTAGGGTCTCATGAATATCTTGTGGAAAGTGGGATGAATGGCTCTTTTTCATGGATAACACTAGTGGTGGACTGATTATTAGACCTAGTGTCTAAACATTGAATATTGCTTATTGTGGAGAAGTCGTAACATCCCCTCTTTGTTTTTTTTTGAGAATATCTTTGACTTCTTCCTGAACATAAACAAACATAGCATTGCAAAGGATGTGAAAATATTTCGTCCTTACATACATTTTCTACAAGAATGTAAATGATAGAATTAAAATCAGCATGTTTCAGAACCCTCATAGAGAAGAAAATAACATAGAAATAATGAAGAATTAGGTCCAGGAAAAATTAAAGAAAAAAATGTAGATCATAATGGAAGTGGGCGGTATAGTTAAAATCCGTTATCACAGTATAATTAAAAATTAAGATGGTTTTGTTAGATACTGGTGTAATGTATTTGTACACGCTTTTCAGACTGAAACTTATTTTTGAACAAATGACAAATGTATTACTGATTATCTATTGAAACTCTTGTTGCAATGAAAAAAAAGTAGTAGATTTGCTAACGGCTGAGGTATGCCACATATTGGAATGCATGTTGTTATGTTCATGTATTATTCAAGTTTTTTCTTTGTTCATGCTAACAGATGTTATCCTGCAAGCATTACGTGTGTTGTATAAATTCCCATAATGTTAGATGATGCAGAAATGAAAAAAATGTCACTGCTTGTCCTCATGTAGTATCAATACGAAAAATATCACATGAAACAAATGTATTGATTTTTATCTCATCTTTATTCTCTCTGTACATTTTATTTTGTACCAGGCTGCTTTGTAAAGATGAGCAGTTGGAAAATTAGACGTTTCAGTCTGTCAGATTATAAAATATGCATTTAATTTTATTTAAACATTGTCTGATCTTGGTAAATGTATGCCTTTTTTAAGATTTCTCATTGGTTTTAAAGCTGCACTTTTCTGAATGTACTGTAGCTAATAAATGTAAAATCACAAATACTAATCAATTACAGTCCTTGTGCCAGTGTGAATTAATGCCAGTGCCACTGCCCTTTCCTATGGTAGTACTGCAAGCTGAACAGGTCACATGACTATGTGGTGCATTGTACTTCAATCAGTAATCTTGTACTTCTGAGCAACATCGCGTGTACTGCTTTGTATTGCAAACACACTAAACTAAACTGAAAGCTTTGTTTGAAATGTGTTTGTTACTAGTATTGTTACCCACAAATTAAAAATAGTGCACTATAAAGATGTAGTCAAGAGTACACGCAACCACCAGCTACTGTCAATTACAGGGAAATGTAGATTTTTTTTTTGAAGTCAGCATCCTCTAAATCCAAAGTTGTTAAGTGGAATATAAACTTATACAGATTAAAATATTGTTGCACCCTAGTACAGAAAATGTATTATTTAATAGAAACACTATTGAATTGTTTTTTATGTCTGAATATGATAAGGGCTATTTAAAATGAACAGATTTTGACAAAGCCCATTGGGCTACAAAGGTAATGACATAAGAATCAGATTAAAAACAACAGGGCCATAGCTGGAAATAAGTCCTCAGGGTGTGACTCATGTACAGTAAATCATAAATAAAGCCTAGCTGTGGTTTTGAGGTAAATAATAAAATTTGAGAGTACTACAGGATGGTGTCCACCAAGAAAGATGTTACATAAAGGTGAGAAAAGCAAGTCACACCGTAATCTGACTTTCCTGATCTATAGGTTTAAGAAGAAAGATTCTCAGCTCTGATTAGCTTTCATAAAAATCTCCTGCTAGTAAAAGGACTAGCCTACAGTTCATGGGTTTATAAACTAGGAGCAAAACGTCCTGGTTTTCATAAAATGATGAAATTTCTCTATAATGTACTTTAACAAATTTGTACCAAATTCCTCCCACCTGCCACAAAAAAGTTTACCTAGAAGCTTCTTAACATTTAAAATTAATTTTAACTTGTGTTTTTTTCTTTTATTTTATGTATTATTTTTGTATTTCTAATTCATGTTTGTTTTTCCGTAAGGTACGTACCAGGGCCAGTGGATGGGAGGAATGAGACATGGTTATGGAGTGCGACAGAGTGTGCCTTATGGAATGGCGACTGTAATTCGTTCTCCGCTTCGCACCTCCTTAGCATCACTTCGCAGTGAGCAAAGTAATGGCACTGTTCTGCATGACATCACAACAGACAGTCCGGCTGGAACTAGAGGAGGTTTTGTCCTTAATTTTCACAGTGACAGTGAAGTCATGACTGGTAAGAAAAAGGGCCTGTTTAGAAGAGGGTCTCTCCTTGGTAATCTCAAGCTCCGCAAATCGGAATCTAGAACATCCATATCAAGTAAACGAAGCTCTGCTCGGAGTGACGCCACTATGAGCCGCATTAGCTCCAGTGATGCCAACTCCACAATTAGCTTTGGGGATGGAGATTTACCAGATGAGTATTATCCTATGGAAGACCATGTTGATGCCACAACAACTGAATCATATATGGGAGAGTGGAAGAATGACAAACGTAGTGGGTTTGGTGTCAGTGAGCGCTCCAATGGAATGAAGTACGAGGGAGAATGGTTGAACAACAAAAGGCATGGATATGGATGCACAATATTTCCGGATGGTACAAAGGAAGAAGGAAAATATAAAAATAATGTTTTAGTGCGAGGAATTAGGAAGCAACTAATACCCCTTAAAAACACAAAAACTAAAGAAAAAGTGGATAGAGCTGTTGAGGGAGCCCAGAGAGCTGCAGCTATTGCAAGAACAAAAGTGGAAATAGCTGCCTCCAGGTATGTTCAAACATTTTTTCATATTATTAATAATTAAAAACAAAGATAAAATGGTGGAAGATTATTCACTAAGTGTGATTAAGTAGATTTCATTTCAGATACAGCTGTGCAGTTTTATCTGAAGTAGCTTAGGAGAAGTGAAGACTGAATGATCATCCCTCTTAAGTGTAATAAATCCTATTATCATGTAATACAGTCCTAGATAATCTGCTTATCATGTATTGTTAGTTTATGTCTTTGTGTGTGTTTTAAGACCTTTCACTGTTGCTTAACTTACTGTTCCTATCCACAACTTTACGCGAGAGAAAAACAAATGAGAAATAGTTTGATATTCACTTTGGGGAAATTTATGTTTTCATGTTATTCTTGAATTTTGTTTAGAGATTTTTTTGTGATAATACATTTGCTTACCAATTTTATCTTTGAAGCAATTTTAAAACCTGCATGTTTAGAGACAGAGAAGGTCACTGGACTTTAATTGTTTCTTTATTAGCGCTAAGGTATTTTCACCATTGCAGATTTTAAGAGTTTCAAAAGAATTTTTACCAAGTTTTGAAAATTTTGGGAAAAAAGCAGGCTAAAGTACCTAGTGTTCTGCGCCTTTGAAATTTTTAGTTCTGCTGAACTGTGATCATTTTTGCATAATTTTATATATGCATGTTTTTCATTTCCTACTGTAATATAGCACATTAAAGGGTGCATGGAGAATAATGTATTTTCAATAGTATAACAATATGAGAAAGAAATATTGTTATGAAACCACCAGGGGAATTAAATAATCATACAAAAGACATGGGAGGTTTCCATCGTAAATACAAACGAAAGTAACAGAAGACATTCACTATTTGCAGAAACTCCCAACTGTGTGACTCATCTACATTACAATATTCAAATTTGTGTTTCCCTTTTCTTTAAATGCCTTTTTTTAATGTCTCGCGGAAGAAAGCTTCCTTTGACATTACATAACAATTTACAGATATCACAGTGTGACCCACCAATGTTTACATTTTGGTCTTGGTTTAAGAGTTGAAACTGATGTAATTGACATTTTTGATCCAATTTGTCCTTTAGGATATATGTAGACAGTCTGATTTGGTCAAAGGCAAATCTTGTGGTTGGACATGAGCTGAACCCTAAACACACAAGCTAAAATGATTTGCCATTATTCTATATAAATTATTCTTGGAAAGTGCATATGAAAGAGGGGATAGATGAGGCTGTTGTCTATGGCTTCCTCTGTATGTAGCATGACTCAGGAATGGGTGTAACACAAAAATTAAGAGTTTAGTACACCTTTTTGCAAACCAATAAATATGTGTGAAAAACAATGTCTTTTTACTTTCCTTACAAAAACCATATACAAAGGGAAAGGCACTGTTACAGAATTAAAATTTTGAGTTTGAGGTTGAAATAGCCTTGCATATTTTAGGCACCCCGAACATAATTTGACCACTTTCAGAGTAACGTCTGTTTCGTGTACAGAAGTGAGTGTACACGATAAATCAGAAATGAATCGCCCAATCCAAATCATATTAGTAATATAAAATGCTAGAAGCCTATGTGATTTACAGAAGTAATAACTTTGTGGGTTTTTATTGCACACATTTTATTCATCAGGATATAATAACGAAATATTGACCCATAGTATTTTTGTTGCTAAAATCACATCTTTATGTAGGCAGTGTCAGATGGTGGACTCTTCTGACATCCTTGGTTTGTTGTTAAGACCCAAAAGTGATAGAGAGCATAAGTGAAACACCTAATGCCCTAGAGACAAGTCTGTTATATTTTTATCAAACTTGTGGATGAAATTAATGCTATTTTAAAGTGACGTCTTTCTATTGTCACACACATACATATAATTAAAAGTGCAGGTTTATTCTAGGCACACACAAAACTGGAAAGAAAAAAACCCACTGGTACAGTCAGTGTTTTTTTGCGAGATAACAAAACATCTTATTGACCAGCAGTTGACCAACTGAGCAGGCCCAATAAGAACAGACGCCCCAATTAAAGCATTTCCACATTGTTGTTTAGACCTTGCACATGTCACGATTTTCTAAGGATTATCATGTTATTTTCAGATTTTTTTCTATAGCAAGGAAGCACATGAATCCACAATCCTCTGGAATATTTATTGCACCGTTTTAATCAATTTAGAACTTTTTAAGCCAGTTTTCTGGAAGTTCAGCTGTCTTTTATGGTTATTGGTTAATTATAGGTACTGAAAAGTTTTTAGGTGACATGTTTGGGAGAAAAACTTTGAAAGCAAACTAAAGTAGCTGATCCTGTGAAAACGAAAAAAATTTTAGATGCAGAGAATCTATGTATTTTTCATGTTTTAAATAAAAAGTATCAATATAGTTAACGTTAAATAGTGCACAGGTTAAAGATACAGTACTCTAATTTAGAACACATGACACTTAAGTTAAGCTTTGGCCCCAACTCGATTCATTATTTTGATTCAAATGAATTAGATGATGGGTTATTGTGAAAAATATCAGCAGGTGAGAAGGGCATTTGGCTCTTGGGAAAAAATGTTATTCCGTTTCTGATAAGCAGCACTTAGCCTTGTGCTATACTAAATGTTTATCTCTTTTAGTATTAAATGTATAATACAAGATTAGAATATCTTATAGAGTCTCTTGTAGGCTTTAATGAAAGCTGTTTTGAAACGTTTAACTCATAATATTAGAAATTCACTTTGTGATTTCCAGATGCAGTGGACATCTCTCTCTTTATTATATAACCATTAGTTTGGTGAGTGAGCAACAGAAACAAGAAGATATTTCTATAACATACATCACCACAAGGTTATTTATGTTTACATATAAATACAACAACTGCTTACATATTTTATTTTTGTTTAGAATTGTTGCTTGGGTATGTAAAGTTACATGATGAAGTCATATAGAGAGATGGAGGCAGAGGCTTAATCATTGTGCCACACTGCAAGCTTAAGTAGTAAGCAGCAGTATGTTCAATTGATCTAGGTCAGTTTGCTCTCTTGCATTTACCAGAGAATTTATAGATTACCAATACTTACAGACAGAAAAGCATTTTGTAGTTTTATATATTGTATATGAAGATAAACTTTTCAAAGCTGCTTTATCCAGTGCATGGTGTTGGTTGCCATTGCCAGTCTTAGTAGCACTGAGCAAAAGGCAGAAACTGGTCTTGAACTCAGTCCATTGTATGCATTGTCATTCTTACACCCTCACTCATGCACAAAAGGGCTGTTTTAAAGTTAATCTTAATTTACAGCTCTTTGAACTGTGAGAGGAATTTGGAGTACTTATAGATATACTGTACATTTACTGAAACCTTGTAAACTCCTGAAAGAGAGCACCTTGGCTGGGGTTCCAGTTTATTAAAGGATATCTGCAGACAGATAACTAATTTTGCCTTTACAATTTATTTTCTTGAGCATGTGTTAATTAGAACAAGACATGTTAAAGTGTCATTTGCAGTCCAGCAACATTTGAAAATTGTGAAAGAGTCTGAATTTATTTGCAGCACATACTAGGAATATTAATTACTAATTATTCAATTCTATTTCCCTTTTTAAAGAATTAGCAAGGTTCCTCACAATTCTTGTTACCAGCTGATACACAGTTAATAACACATTAATAAAGAACCAGATTTAGTAAAAATATGGACTGGGAATCAATTAAAAAATTAACTAATTGCATAAATGTATGTAATTCTTCATCTTCTTTCGCTGTTCCCATTAGGGGTCGCCATAGCAGATAATCTTTTTTTATATCTTTCTGTTCTCTGCAACTTGCTCTGTTACACCCATTTACCTGCATGTCCTCTCTCATCACATCCATAAACCTTCTCTTAGGCCTTCCTCTTTTCCTCTTGCCTGTGATTTATTGCATCTAATATTAAAACATATCATTATAAAATGAAACATAAATCATGTAATCAAGTAAATACACACTAAATCACTAATTTAATGTAGAATCAACACAAAGGAATTAAAAAAAATAATGCAAAGTTTAAACTTAAACAATGACCTGAAGCCCCAACTTTTAACAAAATCCTACTTGTGCAAGTACAACCTGAATTTGAATGCCTTCCAAAAAGGCAAGTTGAAAAGAAGGCAGAAAGAAAATGAGGCCAATGTATTAATTCTGAAATTGGCATAGCATATGAGATACAGTTGTGTCAAAGTAAAAATTAAACAATCAAAATGACTTTTGACTTTGAATGCATTGCTGAGAACTGATTTAATTGAAAGAATAAGCATCTCTTAAATGGCCATACATTAAAACTTGTGTTAAAACTCCACAAATACCATCCACAATTGGTCATCACCATCAACACCTTGATAATTATACTCTACACAAGAGTTTTTCAACTGGTGTGCTGTGGAAATAACAGTGTAGTACCCCTGGGTCCTGAGCTGAGAGAGACACGCTGCTCATGTGGTCGAGACCTGTCTGAGGAGGACAGGACTACCTGGAGAAGCCAACATAAAAGCATCTCTGTGATCGCCACACTTTAGCAGCCAGGAGATGTGTCAGGGGTCCATCTGCCTGGGCGCATGTTTGCCAGTGACTCTTGCAGAGCCGAGGGATAGTGGGCAAATGAGTTGCCTCTGACCCTGGGTCAGTGCAGTGAGGTGCACAGGAGACCACCTCTATGAGCAGGCAAAAGGACAAAGCATCTGGAAAATGCGTCCAAAGTGCTCACTAAGTGCTGTGTCTGCAAACAGCAATCTCCAAGATGCTTTTTTTTTTGACCCCCCCCCCCAGTCCCGCCTTTTGGGACAATTTAGCACTTGTATAGATTTAATGCTTTTGTGGTTGGTAGAATCGTGGTGCGCCTTGGGATGTTTTGGGTTACAAAAGTGCCACCACAGAAAAACGGTAGAAGAAAAATGTTATGCCTACATCTTTGCTCCTGGCATGCTAAAAAAAATCTGCTAAAGCTGCTATCTCACTTAAAAACTGACACCGTGCCTTACTTGAGTGGTTATGTTCTTTGCATAAATTAGTGAAGATACTGCAAACTGGAATCATTGCATTTCTATTTTATAGAATTTTGTCATTATATTAGGGCAGTCAGCATTTTAAGCTACCTAGCAGTCCGGCAAGTTAAATACAGAGGTACTAGCAACTTATTTTTGGTCTTAGTGCCCCTCAAAGACAACTTATTTAGAACTTATGTGATATGACATCGATTCAATCTTCTTACAGAAATATGAAATGAAAAAAAATAGCGTAATTTTTACATTCGCAACTTTTCTCTGTCTTTGCATCAGGACTGCCATTAAACCTTCCTTACCACCCCCTTTCCTCCCACTCCCCAGCACCTAGGTCAGTATGTATAAATCAAGAAAATGAACACCAGTGCTACGCTTTGACATGTGGCGTGTTTTCTTTCTTCATAAAATTTTTAAAGGTAGTATATAAATATGGTACTGGATGTGTATGTAATTCTTTAGGTGCACTCTTATTTTATTTGTATTATTGTTTTGAAATATACAAATGCCACCCTGACCAGAGCACTGCTTGAGGCATTTGCCTCATTGCCAGCCCTGGATGCGACAATATTTTTTAACAAATTAAACAGGCTACATTAATGGCAAAAATTAATGCATTAAATTTCTTAGACCTAATAAAAATAGCATATCATAATGCCGATCTTTCTAATCAGCATATTGAGAAGAAATATAAGCAACCTTAAAGTATGTTATTTATTTATTTACATTTTGATGTGAAAGTAGTGCAGTGATCAGTGCTGCAATGTCCCATGGCTGGAGATATGGAGGCCTTGTCACAGTCAGTGGAGCTCTTACATTCTTCCTGTGATTATAGGCTTTGTAATTGTTACTTTACTTTCCTCCCCTTTTTGAAAAATATATATTGTCAGGGGGCAGCACGGTGGCGCAGTGGTAAGGAGACCTGGGTTCGCTTCCCGAGTCCTCCCTGTGTGAAATTTGCATGTTCTCCCTGTGTCTGTGGGGGTTTTCTCCGGGTGCTCCGGTTTCCTCCCACAGTCCAAAGACATGCAGGTTAGGTGCATTGGCGATCCTAAATTGTCCGTAGTGTGTGCTTGGTGTGAGGGTGTGTGTGTGTGCCCTGCGGTGGGCTGGTGCTTGGGATTTGTTCCTGCCTTGCGCCCTATGCTGGCTGGGATTGGCTCCAGCAGACCCCGTGACCCTGTGTTAGGATATAGCGGGTTGGGTAATGACTGACTGACTGACAGGGTGTTTAGTTATGTAAACAGTAAAGTAACATCCATCCATTTTCCAACTCGCTGAATTCGAACACAGGGTCACGGGTGTCTGCTGGAGCCAATCCCAGCCAACACAGGGCACAAGGCAGGAAACAATCCCGGGCAGGGTGCCAACCCACCGCAGGACACACACAAACACACACTAGGGCCAATTTAGAATCGCCAATCCACCTAACCTGCATGTCTTTGGACGGTGGGAGGAAACCGGAGCGCCCGGAGGAAACCTATTTAAAATTGTTTTTTGCCTTTGCCTTGATGCTCTAGGGGTTTGGCGTTGCCTTTAATTTAAAGTAAGAAGAATGGCTTTGAAAAATGAATGAATGTCTTCTGTTTCTGAATATCTCAACTAGAATAAAAATTGGTAAAGTAGAATATTTTTGCCTACAATACACCCTTGTATTTTTATTGTTATATACTTCATGTATTTCTTTGTCTTTTGAATGGTAATCTCTGTGGAAATTTGTATTTTTTACCATCTTTGCAGCATTCAGAGCCAATCTGCTGTGAAGTATGTTATATAAAAATAAACTGAATCGAGCTATTATTCTGAAAATGCTGTATTGTTGCAAGAACAAAGCTGCCTGCAGAAATTAAATAATGTTAGTTTTATCAGTAACTCCATGTAATTTTGTTTTATTTACCAGATGTTTATAAATCACTGTTAGTAGTATGCCTTTGGAGAAAAATGAGTAATTTAACACGAGGCTATTCTAAAAGAGATGTCCCACAAAAACAGATTCTAATTTATTGATAAAAAGTAACCCTGCCATGATTCATCTCCATCAATTTAAACTTATTAGTCTTTTCATCTAGGCAGTCTCTAGTAGATGTGCAGTTTGCAAGATGAGGCAAACCTTTCCACATGTAGATGGCTAAAGCCTAACTTTTTTCCATGGTTGAAAAATTTATATTGCTTTAAATTGTACTGCAAGATCAAAACAAAATCCAGTAAATTGTGCAACCAGAATGTAAAAGAAATGGTGTGCAAATGGAGGGAGTAAAAGACGTATCCCTCAAACTTTAAAATTTTAAAGAAAAAAGAAAATCCTTGATCATAAAAAATCTTTAGGTTTACATACCACGTATTCGTCCAGCGAGGCTCATGTATAACCTCTTCTTGAACCATATGCATTTTAAATGGGGATGCCTGTCCACCTTTTGTTTTTTAAAAAGTGATGGACATAAACAGCTTGGAGCTTCTTGTGGATCTGATATCTGGTTAAAACAAAGGGCTATTAATGTCAGCAAATGGCAAGCTGCAGCCACAAACAATTGGATTTGTGTATGCATTACAGAGAGTTGTCTTTTCATGATTAAATAGTTCTTATTGTAACTTTCATCCATACATCCATCCATTTCCCAACCCGCGGAATCCGAACACAGGGTCACGGTGGTCTGCTGGAGCCAATCCCATCCAACACAGGGTGCAAGGCAGGAACCAACCCCGGGCAGGGCGCCAACCCACCGCAGTTGTAACTTTTACTTACACTTCAATTGAATTCAGTTTTTGTATTTAATGTGTACGTCTTAAATAGACAACATTTGGCCTTGTTAATAGTGAATACATTTGTTGTAAAGTACTGTAATTTATTGTGGAAGGTTTTAACTTCTAAGTGCTTCAGACCACATAAACTCAGCAAATGCCTGAAATGGACAGCCTGAAAGAATTGTAAAGATGCACAGTAGTTCTATATCTGTTGTTGTGTGCCTTATGTCCAAAAGCTCCCCATGATGTATTCATTGAGAGGATTCTTAACATTGTGCTCTTTTGATAAAAAGTAAACCCTGATGAGGGACAGACATGGCTTTCATATTTAAAGCAGATTCTTGATTAATTTGTAGTGCTTACACCATTTATGGACATGCATTTGTCTCTGTGATGCATCCCATTTGTTTTTAAGCTTTTGTGAGGCATACATGTAATCAGATGAGCTAACACCCTACCATTAGAGACGATGAGAAAAGGATTAGTTTTGTAAATTCCAGCTGTTGCATCTGAATCAGAAATATTAAAATATTTGCAAATATTTTAATATAATAATAGCTTTTAGTCTAAAATTCACAGGAGGGTGATGGATGTATTTTTATTATTTGGTAGCAGACTTCACAAGTTACAGGACATTAAAGTATTTTAGGTGCACTTACTATAATAAGACTGAAGAACCAAGTGCCTTTGATTTCTAAATCACCTTCTGATTTATGTGGATTACACAAAAGAGGACTGCTAGATGCCCTGAGTGAATCATAAAGATAATAAAAGAATGAGATATTTCTAGATCTTTATTAAATAAAACAGTATAATAACCCAGGAGTAAAGCAAAATTTCATTAGATTAAGTTTCAATTATGGTGATCCAGAAAGTGAAACGAAGCAATGAATTTAGTTGCCTGTTCTTCCAAAGTGTTTTTTCCCCTGATTTTCCTTTCTTTCCAGATCAGACGCATTTTCACCTGATAATTCAATGGTGGAAATAAGAATTGTCATTAGAATTGTAAAATACTGTAATATTGTTTGGAATAATATGATTTATGCTTGTATAGCTCCAGATTTCCCACTGATTAATTTCAGTTTTAATCTTACAATATAATACTGCCAAAGACTTTACAAAATTTTGTTGCTGACGCTCTTCTATGTATATTGTGTGTCCAAGGTAAAAAAGTTCGTAATAAAATTACAAACACATTTAATGACCCTTCTAAAACTGAAGTGAATAAGAGTGTCTTTTATCCATTAAAACACAAGGAATAAAATTAATCAAACAGTAAACCCACAAGTACATCTGTTCCCGTCCATTAAATGTGAGGAAAAAAATCAATAAATAGTAAATTCAGATAATAGTTCACTGTCCCCCAATGAAAATGGTGTTGCACAGTTTACCACCCAGTACTTCAAGGCCCTCCTGTGCCTTTGTCACTCAGTATTGAATAAATGTCTTACACTCCAACATACCCACTTGCTGAAAGATTAGAGTGCATCCAGAATTAATTTTAAAATTGAAAGTGCCTTTCAAACCTACTGTTGAAATTTAACAGTTTAACGTTTTATTGATTCTTTCCCCTTTACTTTAGATTAGAATCTGTAACAATACAAAAGGGACTCATTGGCTAGCAAACTTAGGACAGATGACTTTGAGTCTAGAATTTTAAAATCCTAAAAAAGTAGATATGCAGTGTTTCTGTATACAGTATGTTGGTATATTCAGTGTGTTAATAATTTGTTTTTGTTGCATGCAATTTTATGTCTTAATTTATTATATGGTATTTACAATAGTGTATAGTATGCTTTTAAAAGTAAATTAAATTAAATTATTAAATATTTTTTATGAAAATAAAGTTGTTTAATTTAAAATTAATCTTATAGCAATAATTAATCTTGAAATGTATTACCTTTTTAGTATGAAAAGATGAAATGCTTACTTTCTATAAAATTAACACACAGATTTATAGAAGTACAGTATATGATACTTATCTTTCAAAATAAGATTAGACTCTACAGAGGATTAGCATTTTTAGATACAATTTGAATCTATTCCTAATCTATTATTTATTATGTATCAAGGGGCTTTATTAAGAGAGAATATTCAAAGAAATGGATCACGTCCTACATGTATTACTAACATGAGATATCTCCAAAAGCAGCTGCATATAATTTTCCTCCCATAGGAACAAATATTCAAGACAATCCCACCTTTGTTTCCAGTCTTTGGGTATTTCATGCAGCGATTCGCTTAGCCTGGTTTTATTTTGGTTTTAATTGCACTTTACCAGCAAGGCTTCGTGAACCTGCTTTGAAATTTCTTGACACAAGTAGTTCCTGTACCGTTTTATACACTTGGTAGCATTTCTTTTGCTTATGTCTTTTTTTTTTTTTTTTGCATGTCTTTTTATAAAAATTATTAAATGTATTTGACCACAGACAAAGGGCAATCACATATTGAAAGTATTCTGCATGATGTGAAAACTTTAATTATTAAGAAAGTGCTGGATATAGGTGAATATAAAAGAAGGTGTGGTAGTGTTAAATGTCCTGCATGTTGTAAGACAGTGACAAAGAATTCTAGTTTGGATACAAAGAGCAGCAAAAATAACAACTGGAGGCACAGTAAGTATGCAAATATCCATTACTTACGTATGTTGTAATTAATGTATAAAAAATGTCTCAGAGTTCCTATTTTTAGTTGAAAAATATACAATACAATACAATACAATACAATACAGTTTATTTTTGTATAGCCCAAAATCACACAGGAAGTGCCGCAGTGGGCTTTAACAGGCCCTGCCTCTTGACAGCCCCCCAGCCTTGACTCTCTAAGAAGACAAGGAAAAACTCCCAAAAAAACCTAGTAGGGAAAAATGGAAGAAACCTTGGGAAAGGCAGTTCAAAGAGAGACCTCTTTCCAGGTAGATTGGGCGTGCAGTGGGTGTCAAAAGAAGGGGGTCAATACAATACAATACAGTACAGTACACAGAACAGAACAATTTCTCAATATAGTAAGAAATAAAAAATATAAATTTTAGAAGTACGGAGCAGAATTTAACAGTAGATGATATAGCCCATAATAAGATTTGGATTTGTATAGAGTCCTGGAGACCTCATCCTTCAAGCTGCCTCCCCCATTTGGCCATTCCACAGCTGAAACAGTGCTGGGCCAGCCAATCCGATGAAAGGACCCCTCTCTCCCACGATTCCTGCGATCCTCCATCTGGGATGACTTTTCCTTAGGCAGGCAAAACAACTTGGCAGGTGGGCCATGGCACCAAGTGCCACATTTGAGTACCGAGAAGAAAAACAGAATAAGTGAGGGTTAGTATACAATTATAACTGTCATGTTACTTATGTTTAAGTGCTAATGACTAACAACAGAGATGCAGTCTGTACAGTTAATCAGCAGCTCTAGTCAGGATATGCTAAACTGAAGTAGTGAGTCTTCAGCCGGGATTTAAAAGCTGAGACTGAAGGGGCATCTCTTATAGTAGCAGGCAGACCATTCCACAGTTTAGGGGCCCTGTAACTAAAAGCTCGACCTCCCACTGTTATTTTATTAATCCTTGGAATCATAAGCAGACCGGCATCTTGAGATCTTAATGTGCACTCTGGTTTGTAAGTCATGATAAGTTCAGACAAGTAAGCCGGACCTCGACCATTTAATGCTTCATATGTTAAAAGAAGGATTTTGAAATCTGCCCTAAACTTAACCGGGAGCCAGTGTAAGGATTTAAGAACTGGAGTTATGTGTTCGTATTTTCTTGTTCTTGTAATAATTCTCGCAGCCGCATTTTGGATTAACTGGAGGCTGTATAAAGAACAGTTTGAACATCCAGTGAACACCGCATTGCAGTAGTCAATCCTACTAGAGATAAATGCATGAATTAGTTTCTCAGAATCCTGTTTATTTAAAAAGCGCCTTAATTTCCTAACATTTTTAAGATGGAAGAAACATGTTTTGGACAACTTTGTAATATGCGCTTTAAATGACATGCTAGAGTCAAAGATAACTCCTAGTTAAATGATGACAAAATATTGTTGTGATCAGCATCATCAAAAATATCTTTGGAACGCAAGCATTGTGCTGGTAGCAGCACACTATATAACGACAAACATTATTCACTATACAGTGTTTTACAGAGTGATATAAAAAATACTGTACCTATGATCAGTTACGGGGATATTTTGTAGTTAATCGTTTTTGCTTCTATGGCTCTATTTCTAACGTTTGTATGATTTTTTTTTTATCTAATCCTGGCAACAAGCAAAGTGTACTTTATCACCTCGGTAGGTACACAATATTTGTACCTGCAAGTACACAAAACCTCTCTTCATAAAACAAAACACCTCCCAATATGTTTCATCTTCATTCTCCTACAGTGAAAGGCACATCTATCTAGATAATGAGTCACAAAGTGAAAGTTCTGTTTGCTCATCCTAAAACATACTAACATGTTAAAATCAGCATACTTAATAGACCTAAAAGTAATGCTGAAAGCAGAACTATGCTTCTGAATATGTATATTTGTTTTTCTAGCAATCATCCTTCGATTTTACCAAACTTTACCAAGTTTTTTAATATAAAGAGTATTTTTCTGTTTTGTGTCTTACAGATTTTCAAGTTCTAGTGTCTGTCTATCTATCTATCTATCTATCTATCTATCTATCTATCTATCTATCTATCTATCTATCTATCTATCTTAGTGTATGTATATACATACATATTTTATATTTATACATAAAAATTATATAAAGTATTTATACCTTCGGTTTGTGGCATGTAACACAAGTCTCATTTTCAAAGCACTATTACAAGTACATTGATTCATCTTGATCTTTTAACCACTTTCTGGATCATACTGTAAAATACAGAAAGTAATGGATTGAAAAGTTTTGCAAAGGATTCATCATTCTTAAATTAAATTATGGCCATTTTATTAATTGCTTGGCCCTGCTCTCAAAGGAAAACTGAAATGCAGTTTCTAAGAGGAAGATAACAGGGTCACTGAACTGTAGAGAGTCTGACAACTGATAATGCCTCCAACAGACCATTATTAGGACAGGGTCTTTGCCTGCCTTGGAGGTAGAGACAAGCCTGTAATGACCCAATCAATATAGCTTTTTTTAGATTTTGAACTATGTGGCATGCAGCAGTAGGCATTCTCACAGAAAAATGCAAAACACTATAAAAGGTTTCCAGTTTTAATTGAAGTAAGGTGGCTGGGGGTCCAGCCTCTTGTTGTTCATGGATTTTGTCTTTGCCTTTTGTTAGCACAACCGTGTTTAATGAAGCCAGGGCTATTTGTCTTGTACATAGGCTGCTATACAAATAAAACTGGAGGTTTTGTTGTGTCTTGGTGAATGTAGATGTTAGCATTTCTCAGCTGTTCCAGTGTCAAATATATTGTCATTAGAAACAAGCAAGAAAAGAAATAAAAGGAAGAAAGTTATTAAAACTCCTTAATTTACTATTTGACATTCTTAAGCAAGAAATAAACCAGTTAGTGCAGCACTTATAATTTATTATTACACAGTGATAACTGTGTTGATATCTGTGAATGGTAGTGTATATAATTGAATATGGATTTCTTATACCCAAAAAGTTAAAACTAGAAATTTAAAAAGAGATTAAATGTTTATTTTTTCATCATTATTGCCTGATGGTTATTGTTATCCTGCACCATTCATATTTTTAGGAATTACACACATCATACAGTAGATACAACGTATGAGATTTCAAGGATTAAAATAAAGAAATGATTACTTACATGGATCAGCATTAAAATAGTGTACATTGTGAGCTGTTATTCTGAGAACCCATGTTAATTTATGGAGCTATGCAGAGATGTGCACTGATACTTTTTATATATTTTGGAAACAAGCAATGGTGTAATGTGACAAAGGTCTCAGTCCCTCATCCTCTCGTCCCGCCTCTCTTCTTAACAGGATGCTCTTTTAAAGTGCTGCATAAAACAGTTTCAAATTGATTGTGATTTAATTTGAAAGGCACTACTCTTCAAAAGATGAGGCATAGTTCTGAAGGATTACTTAAGGCATACACTTCTACCCCCACATCTCCAATGTCCTGGATTTAATCGTAGCCCGGCTGCTATCTGTTTTTCTTTCGCTCAGTGTCTCTGTATGGGTTTTTCACCAGGTAATCCAGTTTTTCTTTCCTTACCCCTAATACTAGGGTGTTGTACCGTGTTAGCCATTATGAATGTAGAGAAAAGCCAAGCAAAATGACACCTTTTATTGGCTAACTAAAAAGATTACAATATGCAAGCTTTCGAGGCAACTCAGGCCCCTTCTTCAGGCAAGATGTAAACCTTTCCTTACCCCAAAGAGTTGTGTGTTAGGTTAATTAGTAACTCTAAACTGGGCCAGCATGAGTTAGTGTGAGAATGTGCGTGAACGCACTCTGTGACGGACTGGTGCCTTTACAAGAGTAATTGATATTACAGTTATGCACATTTGGTGTAAATGATTGGTGTACATCTGTTTTTCAGTTAGATTTAGAGCCAAGCAAATATTTCTAGTGCATAGTAATGTCAACATCAGAGTACTTTTGCCAATTAAGTTACTTTTACTGATTATTTTCTTTTGTGAAAGGTAATCCAGGATTCTTTGTTTGCCAGTATAGACTGGAACATTTACTTAGACAGGCATGTTGGGAAATGACTTTATCTTTGCCAACAATTGCTGCACAAGTACATGTGTTACAGTAAGTATTTGTATATTTAGGATCCAAGGCTACTGCAGAACGAACACTGCAGATGGGAAAGACCTAAACATTGAGTGACTGTCAAATGATAACTAAGAACAACAAAAAGCTGACAACACTCCACCAAACGTATGTTAGAAAAAAAATAAAGTGAATTTAATGTTCGTATTTGTGTGAATGGGTACAGTTTAATTATTACTATAATTAATTTTAATGTATTTCATGTTTCCCTACATGTGTATTATTGTGAGCATTTGTCAGAGGTATATAAGAGAAAAATAAAAAATAAAGTTTATCTGGTTCCTTTTCAGTTTTATTACTTATTAATTTACTTTCTCAAAAAATATGAATTTAGAGACAGTCAGTTTTTGATGTAAGTGATGCTGCTTATACTCTTCTTGTGAAAATAAAAAACACTATAAATGTAGTGGATGAGCATGACATGTCCTATTTAAAATTTTTATCTCCTGCCCCAAACATCCCACTACCAACAAAAAATCAACATTTAAAGCCTCCCACACACTTTTAACTTTTATTGTGTTTGTAGATCACCCTTTCATGCCTTGAACCCTTTCAAGCTAAAACACCATGCTCTGCATCTACGCAGGATACAGTTCAGTGTATATAGCTTACAGACATGGTCCATAGGTTTAGTTGTTGTTACAATTACAATGTACAACATGTGCGATCTAAACAACTTTGACAGTTTCGAGAATGTTTGTGCCAGGCCTGGTGGTTTAACCATCTCCATAACATAGGCCCTCCTGGAATTTGTACGTACTTCTAACATCTTGAATTTACATTCAGTGTGCAATCGGCAAAAGTACTTTTTTTAATGAAAAAGGTCAGAGGAGAATGACAAAACTTGTTTAAGCTAACAAAAAGTCAACAAGTATTTTTATAACAACACTTAAGTAAAGTGTTGTGAAGAACGGCATCTCTGATTGCACAGTGAGTTCACCCTTGAAATGCATGGCCTACAGCAGCAAAAATCCGTGCTGGGTTCCACTGCTTTAAGCTAATAACAGGAAGATGAGGCTATAGTGTGCACATATTCACCAACACTATATGAATCAATGCTGAAAAAAATCTTGCCTGGTTTGGCAATTCTCAGTTTCTGCTGGGGTATGCAGATGTTACGGTCAGAATTTGGCTAAACTGCAGCTTAAATCAATGGATCCATTCCACCACCTTGTATTATGAATGCAGTTTGGTGGTGTTAGTATAATGATGTAGGAAATGTGTTTTTGGCATGCATTAGGCCTCTCAATACCTGACAACTATTATTTGAATGCCAGAGCTTATTTAAGTACAATGTGCTTCCCTCTATGTGCTTCCAGTCCTGTTTCAAAGGGATACTTTCTTCAGGATAACGGTCAATATCTCAATGCACACATCAGCCCATACTGGTTCCTCGTATTTGACGGTGACTTCACATTACTCAAGTGGCCTGCACAGTTGCCATTTCTTAATCTAATAGGGCACCTATGGAATGACGTAGAACAGCTGGTACGCAGCATCAGTGTGTGACTAGAAAATCTGCAGGAATTGTGTGATGCTCTTGAGTCAGCATGAACCAAAATCACCATAAAATGTTTCAGTTCCTTTGTGGAATTAATGCTGTTTTGTCTAGGAAAAAGATTGTCATACCCAGTACTAAGTGTACCAAATAAAGTTGCTATTAGGTATAGAGAGCACATTTTTAACTAAACATTGATTTGTTAGAGATTAGCTCAGTGGCAGAGCTTGTGGATTTGGTCCCACAATACATATGTGCATGTAATTAAGCTGTTATAGTAGCTTTGCAGATTTGAGTCAGAAGACAAACGTGCTTAGGTAAATAAATTGGTATGTGTTATATTTGAAACAAAACTGACATTATATTTTTGATTTTACCTGAATCAAAACCTGTATATTAATGTTAAAAAGAACAGAATGATTGTTCAGCCCAGAGGGACCTAGGCTTGAGAGCATTCAGATTTGCATCAATCAGCAATGATTATGTGTACTTGGTAATGTAGCTCAAATCCAAGTTAGATGCAATGCGTAATTATAATGAAGTGTTACTTGGTCTAAACTAGGAAAGCTGAGACTGTTGTATCAGCTCAGAAAATGGAAACTTCTGCTGTTGTTCTTGCTCTTATCTCATCACAGCAACATGAAGCTACATTACATGAAAAACATCATGCATTATAGAAACTCTTGGATCCCTTTCAAATCACACATCAACATTTAAATTCTGTTATTGACTTTCAGGACTTTTTAATTGGTCTTGCATATACAGTATTGTATAACAACCCATTCTTGTTTTCTTAGACTTTTCCCAGAGACTTGACTGGCTAATTCACTTTGAGTGGGTATATGCATGTGTGCTGAATATAGTTCTTGCCCTGCACCTGATGCTACTGTTGTAACATAGAAGTATACCCTCCTTAGCCCTGTAATGGAATAAGTTATGTAAAATAATGAATACATGAAAGTTGCTTTTATATTTTCGAGCTTTGGAAAGGCACTGAACAAATTAAATATACTATACTGTTCTGTAACTAAAAAAGAATACATTCACTGTGGCAGGACTAATAAAGTTAGAAGCCTTCTTTTTACTCTTGTGATCAAATGTCTGTCATATTTTTAGATGTTTGATCAACTAATAAACCAAAAACCAATATAAGTTATTAGCCCCTGAAGCCTGTACATACCTACTCCGCTTCTTCATTCTCCCACTAGAGTACTATCAGCAATTTAATGAGTAATATGATCTGCTTCAGTGTACATTCACAAACTGTGAATAAATACATTTATATTTGTATAATGAACAAATCTGTGTCTTGTATTTAAGTATTAAATTAAAAAAATAAAATTAATGTTGCAAACCACAGGAACCTAAATTCATATTAAAAAATGTGCCAAATATGCTGGAGGGAAAATAGGAAGTTTTGTAAATTTTAGTTACTAAAGGACATTCCTGGATAAGCCGTCTTCAAAATTTGACGACAGGATTGACAGAACAACTGCTGGATGTGTTATTGACTTGTGAAAGTTGAGAGAATAGCTCATGCTGAATTTGCACTGCTTAAATTTAGCCAGAGTTTGCAAGAGCTAAATTTGCTTTTATTCAAACTTGCAGAAATACCACCCGAGTATTTTATTCCATAGTTAAAATACGATGATATGCTTATCGTTGATAATATAGTACAGACAGTATGTATTGTGTTTATCTAGGCCATAACAGATTAATTTTTAGTGCAGGTGTTCAGTGCTGTTAATGTGAAAATAAAAGTACTCTGTCTTACTTCCATGGAGCTTTTAAAGAGCACATTTACACTCTGACTTGGCCTTTGTTTAACATATACAGCATCCGTTTTTTTTTTGTTATCATTATTATTTTGGATATATAATAAATGAAATCATGCAGGTTTAACATAATAAATTGCAGAAGGAATATGTGAACCTCACTCTGACAATCTTTATCCAAAGGTTATTGTAGCACATTTTGCAAATGCTGAGTGGCTTAAGCAGTTAATCCAGACAGCGTGCTATACATTTCAAGTTAATTCCCCACACAATGGTCGATTTGGTATTAAAATTACAGATTAGAATGGCTCGCCATCTGCTTTGTGCAATGAAGATATTCTTTTGTTGTTGACAGAGAATTTAACGTTATTTTCTATCATATTGTCTGGACAATTTGCCTAAAAGGCATGACTATCAACATACTCTTTACATTTTATACTGTGTCTTTCTACAGTGAATGCCATTCAAGTCAGATTTAAAGTAGAGAACTAAAGTTGTAATGCTGTTCAGGGTTCATGCAAGTTAGTGGTAGGTATTTGGTGAGTAAAGTTGTGGTTTACAGTCTAGCACCTCATACACAAGCCTACAGTATGATGGCAATTGGGCTTAGTAGGACTTCTCAACAGATATGGTGATCAATTTTAAATAAAAAAAAATACAATTGCACACATGGGTATAAAAGTTCTATCCATCCGTGCATCTATTATCAAATCCAGGAAATCAAGTTCAGGGTTTCTGGGATTAGAGCTTCTCCTACCTCAATGAACACAAGGCAGACGCCAACAGTTGACAGGGCACCAGCCGCAGGGCAAAATAACTCCTATGCTGATCACCAGACAGGTTTGTGTAGCTTAAAATTTCAGTAGTGTTTTTTACTTGACTAGTGTAAAATATGCATGCTAAATAACTTGCCATAATATTTGTGTGTCTCTATAAAATGATCAGTTTATCTTAATCCTGTTTATTATGTGTTTGATGTGTTTTAAATGGTATTGAAGGTCTGTGAAAACTGTGTGAGGGGTGCTATGCGCCATGAGAGTGTGACATACAGTAGCTGATGAGAGCTGAAAATGAAGCAAGGAAAGAGACGAGAATCATCAGAAGAAGGTATGGGGAGTGAATCGGAATGAGTGAAGGATGAATGCTGACTTAAAAGAAAGGATGCTGAGGAGAAAGAGACTAAGGTTGTTTGGTCATGTGGAGTAAAATGTGGAGAAAGATGTAATAAAGAGGTGCATCAAGATGGAGGTTGAGGAGCTAAGGATGAGGCTAAAGAGAACAGTGTTGGAGATGGCGTCAGACGATATGAAGAGAATGGTTCTCACCCCAAAGGATGCTCCGAACAGTAAAGAGTGCAGGAAAAAGATCCAAATTGGGCAAACACAGAAAATGCATGTGAAAATCGTAATAATTACAGTGCAACATTTTCGAGTGACAACCTTAGAGCACCAAATAGTTTTACAAACATAACCATAAAAAACTAACTGCAAGAAAACGTGCAGAGGTTTCTTTTTAAACAGATAATGCTATTTTACATTTTAGTACAGTAAATCTTATATTCATTTATAAGTAGTTGTAACATATTCTGGCAGGTATAACAACACACTTTGTAAGGATCTGAAGTGCTTTTTAACAATTTTTGGTCATAGTCACCCAGAAGATTTGTATGATTTATCGTACAAACATTGATTTCTATCAATATAAGTTGATATTATTTACAAGATCTATTAATTTATATTCTGCAGTTCTGTTGGAGCACAGTAATACACGTCATGTCTGTTTAAGGATGCACCTCCATTACTCTTTTATTTTCTATTGGCAAGGATTTCATTGAATTATTCAAGAAAAGTCTTGCAGCAGGCAGTTAATAATGAATGCTTAATGTTAAACTAAAAGTTCTTAAACTTTGCATGGTTAACAGAAATCTCCTGTGGAATAGCATTGACATTCTGTTCTAACAAGCAGCTAAGAAGACTGAGAGTGCTGTCTTGCCAAATGAGACGGCAGCATGCACATGCAGGGCACGGCTCTGGTGTGTCAGCAGAGCACTCTGACTAAATAAGGCAAAGCACAAGTTGGCTTATCAGCATTTGACAGGAATATAGTCCACCAACAGCTGATACAGTAGGCAGTCTTTGCTGTGCTATCATGTGCTCCTGCATTCTCCTCAAATGTATGTTTATCACCTGCTGTACTGCTGACTTTATTCAGAAATTCATTTCACACATTGTAACCTTTTTCTTCAGACACTAGTCTCTTCTGGAAATTTTATTTGACTGAACCGTTTTAAAAATGAGTGACATATGGACACAAATGTCTGCAAGTTTGCATAACCCAAATATCTCACTTAATGATATCACTCCATCTATTATATTATTTAAATTTATCAGACCTTCTTCCACTTTCTATAGAGCATATGTATGACAACAAAAAAAAATCAATACTGCTGGAGAAGTGTTTTTTGGCTTCCTGTGGTATACTTATATTTTCCACACAAAAAAACAGTGCAGAGCTGCAAAGTAGAGTTTGATAAACTGACAAAATTCTATATAGTAGAAACATTTCAGTAGTTCAGATTCTAATTAGAGGTATAAGAAGCCTTTGAAGCATACGATTGAATGTGATAGATGGTAAATTGTGTGTAAATGGCCACATGTTTTAAAGCTTACATTACTACGCAATTAGTTTTAATTTTCTTTACCTGTTGTGCTCTTTGGATTTTTTTCTAATGAGAATTTAGTTTTTTAAATGATTCATAGTGGCAATGTGGCATCTTCAGAACTAGCAAATATAAAGGGAAATTAAAATTGAAATGATGGTAAAAACACATTTAAAAATGAAAAGCATCCATCTTGACCCTATATAGTAAAAAGATAAATTAGTAATATTGACTCTTTAGCTAAATATAGAATTTTTGAGGTGTTAGTGGTGGAAATCCTGCTGTGATTATAACGAAACGCCTCTTACAGTTCACCCCCTCATTATATAAAAATAGGATGGTCATGACCATGCTCTAAATACAGCTTCCTCCTAGTAAACTACATATCAGTTAATCTTAATCCATCTATCCATTTACTGAGTTTGCTTATCCACATTTAGCATATCTGCAACCAAAACATTCCCTAGTCTTTATTTTATATAGCACCTTTCAAAACAGGTAGCAATGCAAAGCATTTTTCAAAGTGATTAAAATTACAGTTTATGACATTGCATTGTATTTTTAAATTGTAGACTTCTGTACACGACAAACATAATAATGCATTGCCTGTTATCTGCAGTTATAGACAGCTCAGAAAATATTCAGCAGTTTACAACTTAAAAAGGGAAAAGTAACAGAACACAATTAAATAGGAGGGTAGAATTAGAAGATTTAAAATGCAATCAGAAAAAAAGGCTGTCTTTATCTTCAGTCGGAATTTCAAGACAAAGGAGGTTTCAAAGACTAGTGTTGCCAGTAATACTGATAGAACAAAAGCATCAAGAGTACATCAAACGTTGTGTAACAAAGCTTAGAGGTGGTATTAAAGTCACCAGGAGACTGTGGGTATCTTAGAAGCTTTTACAGCCTTGACTTATATTCCAAGGTCTTCAGTATAAGAGAATTGTGTATTTCAAGCAAAGACTCATAAATAGACAGGAAACCAGATAGCGGAGGCAGTGGCATTTAGTTCATGGAAGAGAACTCTTGCAGCAATAGAACTTTAAATCAGCTCTGTTAATATTTTGTGCAGGAGGAGTACTGAAGTGAGCATTGAACTAATTAAACAAGAAAATGTGATGCAAGACAAACCACTTTGGTGTCTGTGATGGAGAAGTACTATATGGATGGACATCACTGATATTTTTTATATGGCAAATGCAGTTAAATTAATTTAAACTAGCCATGTGCGGCCAACTACGTTGCGCTTGTTAAAGTTGTCTGTGAAGGGCTCCCTGTTTAAACGCGGCTGCCAGTCGTGAACTGGGCCCTTCCTCGCACAGCATTATGATTTTTTATAAGGGAAACAAAATTACAAAAGAAAACCCTTGGACATTGATTCAATAGGAACGGCCTACTCGGAATCACTGTCCGAATAGTAATTATGTGGTGGTGTAGGAGCATTTCTGCTTCTCTCCGTTCACAGTCCGTCTCGTTTTCACGACACTGTCGTTTCCTCTCACAATCTCTTCTCAATCTTTCTCCAATCTCGCAGGTTGCTTTGTGGCAATTCAAAGAGTAAGGCAATATACACGGAGCAATGGTTATAAAAGGGGGACACATAGGTGTCCAGGCTCTTTAAAGCATAAATAGGGATCACTTCACTGACATGTGAGCAAGCCACGGTACAACTGTGAGACGCACAGCACTCGCCGGCTACAACGTAACAATAATAATTTTCGGAACGTGCTGTTACGTTGTCATTCATTTTACCCACTGTCTTTCTTTCAGTCATATGTTACGTAGGCACGTACCTTTTATCTTCAGCAATCTCATTCTCTAACCAAGCCTCAGGAGCTAACCAGCGTAACACTGTCCACCACCCCTTTTGTTATTCCGGCACATTGTTGACATCCGTGAGTAACAGCAACGAACTAAACTGGAAGGTGGTCTACGCATGCGTGGAATTCGCGGACAAACAAAGATCAAGATCCAAATGAAGATTATATATAAAGATTAGTTAATTTAAAGCACAACAATTTGTTTAGTTTGAATGTCTGTGTTTTGAGGTGTGACTGGAGTACTACAGTCTTCAGTAGTATAAGCATGGAGGAGATTCTTAATTCAATGCCTATGTTTTAGCTGTCTCTCTACTGCCATCTAGTACTTCTTCTAATTCATTCGCGGACAAACAAAGATTAAGATCCAAATGAAGATTATATATAGAGATTGATAAGCTGATATAAATCTTTTAGGAATGTAAAAAATGAATAGGAAGACAATGTAGTCTTACAGCAGAGATGTACTATTAACACTCTACCAGAATTTTATTCTTAATTGACTAGGACTTTGCACTCTGTTGCCAAACATTAATACTTATTGTGTGACTTAAAAGAACCTCAACATGGTGTATATGAATATATTACATCTAATTAGAAGCTATATAGAGCATCATTCTTTTAAAAAAAATTACATCAGCTTACTAAAAATAGTTACTTCTTTGTGAGAATGGAGATAGTCTAATGTGGGGTTGTGTTTGATTGCAGCATAGTAGCTCATTTTTGAGTGGTGTTGCTGCATTTGTTCAGAGACCTGGGTTTGATTCCTGACCTTTTCTGTCTCTCTCACATGGACTCTGTTCAAATATCATGCCAGATCATTGTCTATGTAGAGTTTGCATATTTGCCTTCTGTATGTTTTGTTTCCTTCCAAGTTCTCTAAGATTCCTCCCACATCCCCAAAGACATTACGGTAAGATTAACTGGTGACTCTGAATTGGCCATTGATGTGTTTGAGTGGACCCTGTGATGGATTGACACCCTTTCCAGGTCTGATTCTTACCAAATGCTAGGTGCTGCCGGGGTGGGTTGAATTAAGTAGATTTGTCTAAAAGGTGTACATTGTAGACGGATAGATGACTCTAAATGGCCTGTGATAAACTTGTGTCCATTCTGGATCCATATTCTGATGCTGACTGGATAGCCGCAGATGCACAAACCCTACGTTTGAAAAAAAAAATGGTACTGAATGAATAAATGAATATAATATACTACTAGTTCTACTAGTACTAGTACTATTAGTACTACTAAAGATCCTATCAATTAATATTGATGTTTCCAATAGCTGTAAATTTGGCATATAGTATATACAGTATATGTCGAAATCTGATTGTGTTAGCATTGAATTAACTTGGTAATTTATCTCACACTAAAAAAAATGTATTTCTTTGTGTCTGTATTCCATAAGCATTAGAGTGACTCTTAAAAATAAGTATGATGATATGTCATAAAAGGTATGTCACGGTGTCAAATTTTGTATGGTAAAAGTATAAATTATATAGTTATATACTGGATAACAGTATAACCAGCAGTCATATCACTTGCACTTCAGAGCAGGTATTCTACCTGCAGCTAGGCATGTTCAGGTCAATCCAGTACTTGGATGGGAGACAATCTAGGAAAATGTTTGGGCTGCTGCTAGAAGATCCTTTGGAGAGGCCAACAGGGGAAATATACCATGTAGTCTGTGTGTGGATTCCAATGCCCCAGCGTAGTGACCTGGGGCCTCATGTGTAAACAGTGCGTATGCACAAAAATGTTGTGTTTCCATGCTCAAATCGCAATGTATAAAACCTAAACTTGGCGTAAAGCCACGCACATTTTCACGGTAGCTCCCTGGCGTGCACAAGTTCTCTGCTCTGTTTTGCAAACTGCCGGCACCCAGCATCAAAGCAGTGCTTTTGCTCCAGTGTGGTTTCCCTTTCTTTTTAGATCCACATCCCTGACGCGGCTTTGTCATGTACACTGAAATTAAACGTATATTGTTCATTAGTTTAAGGCATCTGATTGTAATTAACCTGTAACAATATAATGGTCCATGGAATGGCCAAACTATTCCAAATACCATAGCTGCTTTAGCGTTGTTACTCTCACTGCACCTTCTTCTTCTACTTTCAGCTGCTCCTATTAGGGGTTGCCACAGCGGATCATCTATTTCCATATTACTCTCACTGCACCACTCGGAGCAGCTGATAGGAAAGAGAATTATCGGTATACAGAATCAAGCACACGCTGCCTCAGCCATGCTATATATTTGAACTGCTCTCATCCGACAAACGCTTCAGAGCCTTTCCTGTACGGACCTCGCAGTTCAGAAACAGTTTAATCCCAAGAACTATAAATGCACTCAGTCAATCCATCAAGTGCTCCTTATAGAACTGTTTGTACTTATAAGTACAATTACCTCACTGTAAACTTGCGAAAGTTACAATATTGCACAACCAGAGCCACTTTATAAAGAGCATATTTACATATGATGATGATATCATTTTTAAGATGAAATGCAACAAAATATGTTTATTACATTATACAGATAAAATGTTAACATCATTTAAATAATCTATATTGTTAATAATTAAACGTGAGGACACGGTGTTGCAGCACTAGCGATGAGCTGGTGCCCTGATTATTCCTGCCTCACACTGTATTCTTGCGGGGGCTGGCACGACACTACGGAAAACCAGATGGATAGAATAATTAAACATGTACCACGAAGATATTTCAATGTTCCTTAAAAGTTTTGAAGAATCTGCGTTCTAGGCTTACAGATGGCATAACATCTATTACAGAGCTGATTGTGTGGCGATTGGTTACTTGGAGAAAGAAAAGTAAGGACAGGAATTGGGGGTTAGTACATTTGAAAGAGACAGTACTGCTGCAATAAATTATTTCATCGAAGGTCGCGCACGGTGCAGCAAGGATCTTGCGGGAGGCAGGAACAATCTGTGGACAAGGCACCTGCTCGTCACTATCACTGCGCCACCATGTTCCCATGTTTAATAATATGCTTTAACTCCTATCATCATGAAAATGATATCAAGTATACATCTCTGTATTTTAATTATTCAGAGAGCTGTAATATTACGAATGTAATGGATTCTGTGTCCTGTCGGAGGAAGAGAAAGCCCGTTTAAGAAGCAGATAGTGCACAGAGCACATAGAAGATCAAATACAAAACAAAGCATTTAACGTGCTACTTTAGTTACGATGGGATTTGAGAAACTAGTAAATTAAATGATTTTAAGATGAAGTTTATGATGTTCTACTTTAATGACAAAATAAACTACATGATTAAAGTAGAAATTTCGAGATTAAAGTTGACATTTCAAGCTTTTTTCCCACTGTGTGCCTATTTTTTTTTCTCTGTACCCTAATAAGCTTTCATATGACACTCAGACGGTGGGCTACGACTCACCTTTTCACGGCGACTTTGATGTCTGACCGCTTCTTTTTTATTTTGGGCACTGTGCGACTTTGTGAACTTGAACTTTCGAGTTTCTCCGACACTCTGTGTCACACAATCAACTTCCTTTTGTTGATTATATCACTGTTTAAACCAACAAATAATAAGTTTTTCCTTGCCGTCACTTGGTATTTGCTGAAATTCTTCTATTTTCCCCAGTGTGTTTGCCATTGTCTTTTCACAGAAGGCTGAGCTTAAGGGCAATTTATATTGATTTGCATATTCAAAGAGGCGTAATTCTGGGAGGAGTTGAGGCGGGACAACAAGCGTGGGAACGTGCATTACTTTTCACGCTGACCAGGATTTATGTAGCGGAAGAACGTGGAAGTTAGCGTACGCACAGATTTATGCATCTGTATTTTTTTGTGCATATGAACATTTCCACTTTTGTCCGTACGCCATGTTATAGTGTGAATTCTACGCACGGCATTATACATGAGGCCCCTGGACACTGTGTTGTTCTTCAGATGAGATGTAAAACCAAGGTCCTGAATCTCTGCGGTCATTAAAGATCCCTGGGCATCCTTCACTTAAAAGCAGGGTGTATTTCAATGTCCAGACGAAATTGCCCTCAATGGCCTCCTAATTTCCCCCTGTCTCTAATTGGCTATTTCCCTCATCTCTTCACCTCCAAATAGCAAATGTGTGTTACTGGTGTGAAATGGCTGCCATTGCATCATCCAGGTGGATGCTGCACATTGATGATTGTTTAATTGGCTCCTCAGTCTCTTATGTAAAGTGCTCTTAGTAGTGAGAAAAGCGCTAATTAAATGTAAAGAATTATTATTATTATTATTTATATATGCTATTGGTATTACTTTTGGTGACAAATTATACAAGGAGATGCAGTTTATTAAACAAAATGCTTGGCTTTCTTTAAATAAATCATATGGAATAAAACCATTGAAAAAATATAAAATAAAGTAGTACATTAGAAATTAAAACACTGTAAAAGTCATTCATATATATTACTAAATTACTTCTGTTATTCTGGGATGCACAAATACTTCAATTTGGTACTTGTATCAGTTTGATACTGCCCTCTATGTACTCTTACTAGGATAGATAGATAGATAGATAGATAGATAGATAGATAGATAGATAGATAGATAGATAGATAGATAGATAGATAGATAGATAGAATTAAAATGTGTATAAACTTAAAATTAAAATTAAGGAGTAGGAGAGGTAGGATTCTGTGCAGGGTTAGTTGCTGTCTTGTGCATTTAGATAGATAGATAGATAGATAGATAGATAGATAGATAGATAGATAGATAGATAGATAGATAGATAGATAGATAGATAGATAGATAGATAGATAGATAGATAGATAGATAGATAGATAGATAGATAGATAGATAGATAGATAGATAGATACTTTATTAATCCCAAGGGGAAATTCACATACTCCAGCAGCAGCATACTGATACAAAAAAACAATATTAAATTAAAGAGTAATAAAAATGCAGGTAAAAACAGACAATAACTTTGAATAATATTAACGTTTACCCCACTGGGTGGAATTGAAGAGTCGCATAGTTTGGGGGAGGAACGATCTCCTCAGTCTGTCAGTGGAGCAGGACATTGACAGCAGTCTGTCACTGAAGCTGCTCCTCTGTCTGGAGATGACACTGTTTAGTGGATGCAGTGGATTCTCCATAATTGATAGGAGCCTGTTGAGCGCCCGTCGCTCCGCCACAGATGTCAAACTGTCCAGCTCCATGCCTACAATAGAGCCTGCTTTCCTCACCAGTTTGTCCAGGCGTGAGGCATCCTTCTTCTTAATCCTGTCTCCCCAGCACACAACTGCGTAGAAGAGGGCACTCGCCACAACCGTCTGATAGAACATCTGCAGCATCTTATTGCAGATATTGAAGGACGCCAGTCTTCTAAGGAAGTATAACCGGCTCTGTCCTCTCCTGCACAGAGAATCAGTATTGGCAGTCCAGTCCAATTTATCATCCAGCTGCACTCCCAGGTATTTATAGGTCTGCACCCTCTGCACACAGTAACATCTGACGATCACGGGGTCCATGAGGGGCCTGGGTACTAGGTACTGAGTTCATGTTGTATGTTTTTCCGAGTGGCAAATGAGCACTGGACTCTAAGGTCAGGTGGGAGAAAAATGAATGGTGTACTGGGATTAAAATATAGAAAGTTGCAGGTGGCTGGAAGTAACTCAGTGACTGAGTGGAATTTTCTTCTGATGCTGTGGAAGGAAAAGCAAGCCTCAATATTAATTAGCAAAAGCAGGTCTTTATTTAAACCTTATAAAGTGACTCGGTTTTCCATTTGAAATGAATATTGTAATGTGAGATTCAGGATCTTTTATATGTGACTGGTGGCAAAAACAGGAAAACTAATGCTGAGTCCACACAACCTGCTTTCCATTTCTTTTAAACAGTAGTCTATTTTATTAAAACAGGAAAGAAAAGAATATTTTTCCCTGTTTTTGATGTTCTAGTAGACCAGTTTAAAATATATATTAAAAGTTTACATTTAGTGTAGAGTAATAATATAAAGATTTTATATTTAACTTTCACATACAAAAAAGGGAGAAACATATATTGGTGGAGAACTTTAGAGGATTGTTTTTTGCGAAACAAGAATGCCAGCTGTGCAGAACACTCCCGCTGTACACCTGGCACTCACCTACCAGTCAGATTTCCTTAGGTATATAGTCTTTGTGCATGTGCAGAGATATTCAGGGTACAAGGGTTTATTTCCAAGAGAGATGTTACTGTATCATAGTTATTACATTCAGGTAATATCTGAAGTTTTCTTATATATCTCTTTAACGTTTGAAATTACATTTAAAGTTTCAAATCTGTTTACTCTGTTTTGTGTTACTGCTGCCAACACTCTGTATCTTTTGCTGGAGGTTCACCCTGCAAAAGGAAGTGTATAATCATTTTCTTATAACTAAGAGGGTTCCTACCAAACATTACACAGAGATACGAGAAGAAATGCTCACAGGTTATATGCTGTCATGTGGAACTGTTGACTAATAAAGGATTGACAGTTCTTTCCATGTGAAAGCTCTCCTTTCATTTTGCATTTTACATTTAACATATGTAATTTATGCATGCAATGATTTCCTGGAGCCCAGAATTTCTGTACCGGTCAGCTCTTCATGCTTCAACCTCTGCTTTAAATCCTTTTTGCTTTCATTCTTTTTTGGTATTACTTCAGATACATCATATCTCCAAACAAACGTCAAATGCAGCTGCTTGGAGGTTTTTCAGGTAAAAAACAAAGCAATTGGGTAATACAAAACCATCTGGGGATGCATCAGTACTAAATTAAGTCAGTTTGTATTTTTGAGTGGTTAGCTTACATCAGGATGAGTGAAATGGGCAGGCTTTTGCCTCTAAAATGCAAATGCAATAGATTTTTCTACACTACTTGCTGTACTCTTGGATCCATAGTTGTACTAAGAACAGATTTTTAAATGCTTATCCACCACATGAAAGTATTGTCCTGCTCCTGATCCCAGTCTAGTTCACTCTTGAACCTGAGATCCCTGACTTATTGCTGCTATATACTGGGAATGTTAGGCATTCATTACAGCAAGCAGAGCCTGGTTCTCTTTCTCATTGATGTCAAAGGAAAGTAAGTGCTCCATTTCTGATTTTTCTTTTGTTATTATAACAGCCTTACAATCACAATTTTAAAGAGTCTTTTCAATGTTGACAATGCTCATTATTAATATCTCGCAGTGTACATCATTATGGTCACCTGTATTACATTTTTCCTGTAACTCTAAAGGAAGAAAACACAGAAAATCAGTTTAGTTTAGTCTTGCCTTTTATTCATTGACTTTCTCAGCTGAATCAAGTTGAGTCTTAATGCCCTGTCTTACCATCCACGAGCAGGTGCTCTTTTTTCATTTAGACTGCTAGTTTTTATCTAGTGATAGAATTAACTCCAGCCCGGGCTTCTGGTGTTTTACTTTAAATGTTTGTTGTATATTGTTATTATCTTTCTAATAAACACTCAGACTTATTTTTCGCTTTTTGTAAGATGCTTTGAATAATGATTCCTGCTGCATAAGTAATTATAATAAAGAGTAAATGAGTAAGTCCAACATAATGCAACCTTTAGTACATGTACTTCTTTAATTTGTAAAACACGCAAAGACTCATAGTGTCTCGATTTATGTAAAATAGAAATGAATATGAACGGTAGGTCTTGCCTTCTGGACTGTAGGAGCATACACAAGTATAGCTGGGGAACAAACAGAATTGAGTAATGACACATTTGAGCCATCACAATGAATTTTTTTCTTATGTGTTTCATAGATAAAAAAATTGCCAATGTGATCTCTCTGACCAGCAATATCGCTTATCCGCTGTAGCAGAGCTGGTATTAGGACTGTAGTGGTTGCATTTAAATTATGGCTCTTCAGTTAACCAAATATATGTTATTTATTTCTAGTTACTGAACTACTAACATAATTTTAAGATAATGAATTGTTAGTGGTTTACAGGTATTTTTATATTTTCTGTCAGCCATAACATAGAAATAAACAATTCCACAAAATCCCACAAAGTATTTTGATGTTATAATATGCCTGAGCTGTTGCATGTATCATTCATATGCTTTGTCAATATCTCTCTATTATAAAAAAAAATCCTGGGAGAGAAAGACTAGGGAGACGAGACATGATCTTCACATGAAGATCATGGAAGACACTTAATAGACCCGTAAGACTAAAGAGATTGGCGGAGCGGAGTGTGTCGTGGGGACCTTAAACATGAGACTTTGTGCCAAGAGATTGACTCAGGACCGTCTCGCGGGGACGTAGAACATGAGATTCTTGCAAGACACCCCCTACTTACACCCAATATCAAATAAGACCACAGGCAGCAAAACACTCAGTTGTGTAAAGGATTTGAGCACACACAGATCCAGGGCTGTCAGCGCATATAAAGCTTATAAGGATAATACGTTATAGATGAAATGTTGACGGCTAAGCGAAGAAGAAAGAGCAGCGCGGAGAAAACTCAATAGCTTTGGAGAGAAAAAAAATGCAAAAAAGAAAAAGAATAATCTAGGTGCAAATTGAGAAAATAAGGAAAGTAATAATCAGCCCGAAACAAGTGGAATTGAAAAAAAAGCACGTCCAATCGGGCTCAGAAGTAAAAGTCAAAGAGTAAAAGACAAAGTAGAACTTCATAAAGACATACAAAAACGTTGGCGCTATACACATGCAGAGCAGGTTAGAGATTATGAAAGCATTAGAATTCAAAAGGCTCAAAAAAACAGCGCGATACAAATGCAGAGAAAGTTAAAGAATATGAAAGCAAGAAATTAGAAAGTATCAAAAAAAAGAAAGTAAAGATCGCAGTAGCGCAAACAACTGGAAATTATTACTCAAAATAAGGGAAAATAATCACTACGGACCAGGTGTCATAAAAAAAAAGCTGGACAAAGCGAGGAAAGAAGATTGAATATATGGACATGGGTGATATGTCAGAAGTATGTAAATATTGTAAGGCTTTGAAGTTTAAGTCAAGAGTATTTCAAAAACGGGGTTACCTCACATGCATTTATTGGTTACTTTGCAAAAAAAATTATTAACTGCTGATGATGTAGATTGTTTTGTCTGTGCTGAAATTCCAAACAGAGAAACCTATCCTGAATTATGGTACAAAGTCATTAAAGTCATCATATCTTACAGACCTCATTTAAAAGTTTCAGCATGTTGGGACTCAAAAGATTCCAAATATTGTTTTTAACGAAGTATTGAAATAAAAGTGAAACTAATGAAAAAGCAACAATTCAAAGAAAAAAAAAATCTTAAAAGTCTGGGGGTTGGCGAGCGACGCGAGCAGGAGGCGAAGCCCCCTAGTACTTTTAAAAAATACATTTATCATAAATGCTAATGTTGTAAAGAATGTCTTCTGCACTTTTGTCACTCCGTGCTTCCACATTTACACCTAAGCTGGTTTACATTGGCTCAGTTCAATTCAGCTTATTTTTCTATTGCATTCTTTAATCAGTGTAGGCTCAGAGGGCTGTAACAAGTTCATAGTCAGATTACATTTATAGATCTTACAAATTACTAATTTGATAATGCATACACAAAGATACAAATTATTTAAAATGCACAGTAAAATAAAGCCATTTCAAACTGAAAGACCTGAAATGAGTTACTTTACTCACAGTCTGTGAGAGTTATCGAAACTTGTGCTGTTGTGTGTATTATACCAAAACATGTACAAGGACTGTTACTTCATTTGTGCAGCCAATCTATAAGAGGCCCAGAAGGATACTATTTGAGAGGTAGAGAAGTTGTCAGATAAGGATCCCGGTGCTACAGGTGAGCCACCAGAGAAATACAAAAACATGCACCACTTTTGAAAAGAATGTAAAAGTGAGGCCATTTGAGAGTCAGTGTATGTGAGACCGCAGTCAGTTCACACAGAAGCATTTTGCTCAGATGCATAAACTGTAGTGCAAACTTACCTATATGAACCTTATATACCAAGATCAAAGAGTGTTCTCCACTACTGGGCAAGCACATAGTGCAATTTCCTTCCTTGGCTACTTCATTTTGAATACTTCTGACAGCACCATTTATCCGCATGGACAGAGAACAGCTTTTTAATGCACCTGCAGGAACTATAGATAAGATAAGAACCAGTCTCTTACATTTGAAAGCAGAGATAGTCTAGATATTAATTTCTGTTGTCAAGATTTCAGTTAGGAAGCAGGTTTTCATTTATTTGAGGTTCCATTTTTATAAATAGTTTGTTTCCAGGTTTGGCTACACATAAAAAACATTTATAAGATATTTGGTTAATTTTAATAAATGTTATTCCAAATTATAAATGTTTGTGCTTCCTTCAACACAGACCTTAATCTTGATACCTTACTTGGTATCAACCTACAGTGTTCAAGAAGTACTTGATATTAGCTGTCAAAAAGCATTTTAAGTGCTGCCCTAATCCCGGTAGATAAAAATGAACATTATAGATACCTGCAAATGTCTTTGTTGGAACAGACATTTATATGTGCAAGATCTTTGTATTCCAGTACAAGTTAGTTAACTTCTTTATGAACAGACCGATGCTTTATAAACTATAAATGAGCACATTTTTAAAATATGTACTTAATTAGAGGCGCAATTTCTTTTAAAATCAGAAGTGTGGCTTTTCCCTGTCTTGCTGTTGTGCACTAAATAAATTCATACATCCAGTGTGTGGAAAACTGTAGAGCCTCTTGTACTTATTTTACTCAAATCAAATCAAAATTTACTTATCACATGCAAATTATATGTATCGTATAATATCTAGTGAAATGCTTATTTGCTCAACTCCAATGACTGCTTTTTAGAAGAAGAATAAAAGGACAATAACAATGATACATGAGTTTATAAATGTCAGAAATTATGAATGTAATTTTATATATGGGATAGGAATAAATAATTAAATAAATAACCTAATAAATGTAATAACTTTAATGTAGGGTAGTTAGTTAACAACAGGGCATCATGTAGTTCTAGACAAGGACTGTGGAGAATAGCTCCTCCTCAGTCTCTCAGAGCTGAACTTTAGGCAGCACTAGCGTTTACCTGACTGCAGCACAGAAAAGAGACCATTGCTGGGATGGCTGAAATTATTGATATTTCAAAGGTGAGAGGTTCAACAGGTCAAATCGCCTGATTGTGCCTCTGTGAGACAAAGATGTTGCAGTTCCGAATGTCTCAGTAGAACTTTATGCTTGATTTGATTTCATCCAAGTTGTTCTCCAGTGACCGGACATTGCCTAGTAGGATGCTGGGTAGTTGTGATTGGTATGTTCTTTTCCGCAGCCTGTTTCTTTCAGGTGTGTCTGCTGTTCTTGTCACCTTTTTTCTCAAGGATATTACTCAACCAAGCTGAATAAATGAATATGGATTCAAAAAGCTGGACACTCAATCCTTTGTTTATGAGTGTCTGGCAATCATAACTCATGAAACCTAAAGTTGGGGATGTAAAAAAAGTAAATAAAGTAACACTGGATCCAAAGTAAAACAACGACATTGGATAATTTGGCCCTCAGTTAGTCACATAATGCTACAGCAAGGAATAATTGCAGCATGAGTTTTCCTTTCATGTGTTACTTGTAGAGTATATTCATTAAAAATTAAGAGTGGCATTCACTCCATGCTTTGTTTTTGTACTAAGGGTGTATCATGTAGTAATATAAAATATGATTGTTAGTTCTATATTGAAAAAATATTGGCTAGCAGTACTAAGATGAATCAATTGGTATCAACTACAGTATAACGCGTGGTATAAGGCAATGAGAGATTCTTTGACCTTCCAAACTTCTAACAGAACTGTCAACAAATATGACCTGTTCTAGAAAATTGATCCAAGATTAATATTTATATTCAAAGATGTAAATTTGTTCAATTTGCCAGTGTTTCCATTTTTATTGTACTTTAGGAATAGTAACACATTTACCACATATCACATACAGTAATAGTTTGGGCAAAAATATACACAATGTTTACATGAACAGATTACATTTTGCTCTTTAATAGTTGTATTATTTTAAATGTAATTTATTACAGTCATACAATCCTTTTTTAGTCAAAAGCGTTTAGTTAAAAGGAGTACCAAAACATGAGGCATGCTAGAGTCATGCTAGCGCAGAAAATGCAATTGAGTTGAAAAGAACATGATTTAAAGAGTAATAAAAATTAAATATTTTAGAACATTCGTAAACAGTAACATCAGCACTGGAGTCATTCAGTTTATTATGTGAAGCAATCTTTGCTGAAATTTCTTAACTGTACTAAAGGCCATGTCACATTTGACTTTTCCTGAAATTTTCAGTCATATCTCATATTTACATAATGCCCTCCTGTGGAGCCTGTCGCATAATGTGACATGCTCCAACTAGTCTGCAGGTTTGATTTTGTCTTTAGTTATAGGGGTGGGCTTGTGTGCATGAAAGCTGACAACCAAAGAATACTCACTTGGAAGTACAATTATATTATATCGTAGTGAAAAATAAGGAACACGGGTGTGTTGGTCCTCACAAACAGAAAAAAAGGGGATTGTGGGTGAACTCACCATACCTGTTAACCCTTCATGCAGCACCAACTCTGTCAGGCAGCACTATTGACAGTCACAAAAAGTGGCAAGAATGAATGTGCTAGAAGGTCAGCTAAGTGGCATGCCCAAAGATGTTGAGCCATGTAAATTGACATGGTCCAGCAACGAGATCAGCAAAGGTGGTCAACAAATCTGACATACCCAATGACTAAAATTTGCATAATGTGACATTTGCTTACAGTGGAATGAGAATAATTTTAATTAATCATCAACCTGGATTTCTGAATATTTCTAGCATGTGACTTGTTGAGCCAATTCTTCAATTTATTTGAATAGATAAGACTATTGTCTATTATCTCCTCCTGAATTCTATTGCTATCTCATTCTTAGTGGGGTAAAGCCTGTCTAGATTTAGTATTAATAATCTTCTAATAAACAGGTTTAGGGTGTAGAAGTGATTGAACCACTAGGGTCAAGTGATCATAATATAGTTCTCAGTGTTTTTGAAGAGTGTCGATGCTAAGACTAAAACTGTTAAGTTTAACTTTGGTAAGGCAAATTGTGAGCAGATGCAGTAAAGTCTAAGGAGAATAAACTTGGATAAGCTTTTAAGTGTGGAGACAGTTGAAGAGCAGTGGAACAGGTTTAAAAATGTTTTATATATAATGCAGGACAGGTACATACCTAAATTTGGAATTAGCAGGAAAATAAAAAAAAAAACTGCAGTGGGTTCATAAAAAGTTGAAAAAGAAGCAGCAAAGGAAAAAACAGCTGTTACAAGACTTATAAGACTAATAACTCCAATGTGAATTGTAGGGTGTGTGAGAACACGAGGGCAACCATTAAGAAGGATATTTGGAAGGCTAAAAGGCAGTTAGAGAGGAAAATAGCAGATAAGGTGAAACATGACCCAAAAAGATTCTTTCAGTATTTTAGTAGTAAAAGAACAGTCAAGGAGAAGGTGAAGTTTATAAGGAATAGTAAAAGGAAATTAAAGAATACAGACAGTGAAATAGCGGATGATCTAAACTCACATTTTTCAGAGGTGTTCTCATGTTAGGAAGTGGATAACTTCCCATCAATAAAAGGGACTATTAAGGAGGTACTGAGTGATTTGGAAATTGTAGAGGGAGAAGTACTACTCAGATCATATAGACCAGTAAGCTTAACGTGCATCACAGGTAAATTAATGGAAGGAATTATTAAGGATAAGATTGAGCAACACATGGCAAGGACAGGTGTTATTACAGTAGGAACAGTCAGCATGGGTTTAGAAGAGGGAGGTCGTATTTTACCAACAAGCTGGAATTCTATGAGGAACCAACAAAAGGATATGATCAGAGTGGAGCATATGATATTATTTATTTGGACTTTCAGAAAGTATTTGATAAGGTGCCACATGAGAGATTGGGTATTAAACTAAAAGAAGTGGGAGTTCTGTGTATGATGTGTAGGTGGGTGCAGAAATAGCTCAGACACAAAGGGTTATGGTGCAAGAAACCTTATTAGAACTGGCTGATGTTAAAGAGTGGTATTACACTGGGGTCAGTGCCGGGAAAGCTGCTATTTTTAATATATATAAATGATTTGGATAGGAATATAAGTAACAAGCTGGTGAAGTTTGCAGAGGTTACCAAGCTAGGTGGATTGGCAGATAATTAAAAATCCATTGAATCATTGCAGAAGGACATGGACAGCATATAGGCTTGGGCAGATTTATGTCAGATGAGATTTAATATAAACAAATTTAAAATATTACACGTAGGAAGTAAAATTTTTATATTTGAATACACAATGGGAGGTCTGAAAATCAAAAGTGCACTTTATGAGAAGTACTTAAGTTTCTTAGTGGACTCTACACTATCAGAAGCCATTAAGAAGGCCAACAGAATGTGAGGTTATATAGCGTCCTGATGTGCAGAGTACAAGTCCAAGGAGCTTCTGCTGAAGCTTTATAATGCACTGGTGAGGAATCATCTGGAGTACTGTGTACAGTTTTGGGCTCCAGGCTGCATAAAGGACATAGCAGCACTAGAAAAAGGAGAGCAGCTGATTCTAGGGCTACAGGGGATGAATTATGAGGAAAGATTAAACGAGCTGGGCATTTTCAGTTTAAGCAAAGGAAGATTAAGAGAAGACATGATTGAAGTGTTTAAAATTATGAAGGGAATCAGTATAGTTGATCAAGACTGTTACTTTAAAATGAGTTCATCAAGAACATGGGGACACAGCTGAAATCTTCGCACAAACATTAGTAAGTTTTTATTTACACAGAAAACTGTAGACACATAGAATAAGCTACCAAACAGTGTGGTAGATCGTAAGATTTTCAAGAACTTTCAAAACTCGACTTGATGCTATTTTAGAAGAATTGTTAAGAACTGTTAAGACTTTGTGTTTAATGTAATAAAAGCAGGAAGAATGCAGTACATCTAGCAAAAATGCAGGGCTTTACCAAGTGGGGCAGTTTAATATCAATATGTTTTTCATTCACACCTGATTGTTTCCCAGTAAACTTAAGGACAGTTGTGGTGAGATGGCAAACTTGACTTAATTTTACTAGAAAGAAGAAAGAAAATTTAGGCAACCAGGAGAAAGGCCATTACCGGCTTGTAGAGAAGATACACACTGGGCAGATATTTGTGCCTAATTGCTAGAGCTGCAAGGCAGGCAGAGATGACAGTTGCACCACAGTGGCCCAAAAGCACACCAGTTATTTCTTAATAATAGCCTGTCTTTATTTTGTCTGTTATAGCACAAACTAATTTTGCTGCTTTTACATCAACATCATATTGAAGACTTTACTATTAAATTGTGAGCCACTTGACTGTGCCCACTTGTTGTGTACTTCCTGCAATAAAAAAATATTTAGAGAAATATCTGGAAAAATGTCTAGAAATCTGTTTAGTGTGCATAGGCCTCTGACCATTACTATTACTGGCACTTAAATATTTATTTCATTTATAATTTGAAAACAAATCACAATTTTAATGTTTTACAGGTAATAAAGTTCAGAAGTTCCTGTTTAACTCAACTTGCATTATAAGTGATGTTGTCTTGTAAATAAATAATTAGAGATTGTCTTAAAGCCAGAGAGAAAGTGAGATACATCATAAAAGAATACACCTACAACAAGAGATCAGTAGAAAATATGCAGAAATCTCTGCCCATGCCAAAGGACCTGAGCTTCTTCAGTAAATGCTGTAGTCACTAGCCATTTTTGGATCATCTAAGGTTCCAGTGTTTACAGCTCAGTCCAGAATTCTGTCCATGTGCACTTGCAGATAATAATTTATTTGGGCTATAGCAACTGGATGGGGACTGGAGTCAGGGAAACCTTGATCTTTTCCTAATTTCGAGCTGTATATGGTTTAGTCTGTACAATTCAATGATGTCATTCACCAGTAAATTCCAAACCTACCTCTGTTCCTTCAATTCATTACTGTAATTAATGATTGTCATACAAGTTAAGACACCAACACTGTCTACCTTTGGTGCAGTTAGTGCAACTGTGGCTAGCTTTTCAGTCCTTAACAAATTTCTCTGGCTGTAGGGACTTAAAGAATTATATTTACTATATAATTGCTAACTTTATGCAAGGACTTTAAGATGGATGTTGTATGGTAATGAAATTCAAGTCTCCTAGACTTGTAAGGCAGCTGCATTCTGCACTTGTAAATATTCTTCCCTTCTGTGTAGATGTTAAAGCAGTATAAAAACTGTGCTAAGGAAAATAATTTTCTGTTTGGGCCCCTTAAAGTCAGTCAAAACCAAGATCAAAGCAAGAAATGAGAAGTACAGTAAACATTTTACAGAGGCATACAGTACTAAGTTAACTTCACAAAGACATCTATCTTGTGAAACTAAGTCTTCTGTAGCCCTGCTTCAGCAAACATCATTGAACACTAATTAAATTTGACAGAATGAATAACTGATACACTACATGTATTCACCTGAAGAAATATTACCAGCCAACTATTGTTTTCACAGCTTTCTTATTTTACATATAGAAATTTAATTTAATTGCTGATACATTTTGATTTTTTAGGAAACCAATAACTTGCTTAGACGTTAGTTGATAAAAAGTAAAATGGGCAGTTTTGAAGAATCTTCACACAAAATAGTAGTAATGATGTGGTTTCCATTGATTTTAATAAAGCGGATGTGTCCTTTAGTAATGTAAAATAGGTTAAGAGTTTTCTATGGAATGCATCTTAAAAGCACAGAATTACTGCAGCAAAATGGCACCTTGTTAATGTGTGGCCTGTCCTCTTATCTTCTGGTTACAGCATTGTCTGATAAATTCAATCCTGGGGAACCCCTGTGGCTACAGGTTTTTATTACAGCCAGTTTCACAATCCAATGTATCATTGTTACTTTTAGCTAAGATTATGTCAATGAAGGCTACGACTGAAAATTCCTGGAAATGTCATGTATACCTTTGCGATCAGGGTGGAAAATCCACGCAGATTCTAGGAGAATGTGGAAGCTAGAGGCAGCTTCAGTTGTAGGAAGTACAAATTGACATCAGTTTCATACCACCTGGCTAGCTCTGTCCATATGAACTAGTATGTGTATTCATTCCAGAATAAGTGTTTCAAAATTTCCACATTAGCCAGACATTTGTGTAGCTCATTTGGTAGTGCTGCCTTGATAGCATCCTTTACTGAGGAAAATAAATTGGTAAACATCTTGTTTGTGACACTTTCTGGGTGTTTGAAGTTAAAGCATAGTCCATATCAACTAAAACGTAATGAATGCAATAAAGGTGGATAGTAGCAGAACAACCGCAAAGCATCTTTCAATAAAGAATACATTACTTCAGCTAAGACCAGTTCTAGTTAGTTTTGGATGGGTCCACAGGCAGAAGCAATACCACTTACCTGAGAGAGAGAGAGGTTAGGAGCATGCGCTGATACAGCGCATTGCCGCACCCACCACATGATGAACCAACTCAGGATCCCAGATTGGGACCCCAGTGTAGCCATGCAACAGGTGATACCTCAGCACCACACTAGTTCAGATGGAATGGAACAGTGTGAGGTTTTTTATGGTGGCCGGTGTGACAATTCTGCCACCAACCCCCAAGTTTTTCCCTGCAGGTTGGAGAACCTACATGCAAGGCTGGATGCAGACTTACCTGAGATACCTTGAAAATACAACAAAGACAAGTTTTACATGAATTCCGAAATAATCGATTGATCTTCATCCTTGGAAAGTTTGATTTTATAAACACAGCTTTCAAGTGGCAACAAAGTAACAAAAGAGCAATTTGAAAAAAATCAAACATCAATAGTTTGTAACATTTGAAACTTTAATTAATCAAATTAATTTGACTAGTGAAAACTTTCAGTAAGTGTTATTAACCAGGTAATGCTTTCAGCACATGTCTGTAAACCATTAACCTCACAACAGCAAATGTCACAAACCTAATAATGTGACTTGCTGACAAAGCTGATTTGAAAAGCACATTACATTAATAAAGCAGTTTGAAATTGAGATCTTGGAAATAAAAGTATCCTGAATATTATTACTATTTATTAATTAAACTGGCACTAATATAACAATATTTTAATTTTGATTTTGATAAAAAGGGTGGCTCAGTTTGTAGTACTGCTGTCTCAGTGATCTAGAATGCTTGGTTGGAATCCCACGTTCTTTGCATATCTGTATAGAGTTTTCCTGTGGATTTTCCCATATTTGTCCCACATTTTTAGTATGATTTTAACCAATTTCTTTGAGTTATTGAACAAAAAATGTCAGTGATTTGACTTATCCACATGATAAGATAAATTAGGAAGTCTATGATGCCTGAAATGGCACTTTCTTAATTTATTTTTCTTGACCACTTTTTAACATTTGCTGTTAGTTTGTTAAAATATGTGTCATTGCCAACAACTTTCATTGCCTAGCCCAGGGGTAGGCAAAGTCAGTCCTTGAGAGCCACAGTGGCTGGAGGTCTTCATTCCAAACCAACTGCTTCATTAGAAACCAATGATTGCCAATCTCAGACCTTATTTAATTTTATGGCTTTTAGTCTACAATGTTAGGTTCTTATTTTGTAGGTTTTTTCCTTTCCATGGGTATCATCCAAATGATTTGAAGCCAAAAACTGATAATTTTCAGTCTGTCACATTTTTTTATTAAATGTTTTATTAAATCAAATCAAAAAGTGCATGATGAACACACATGGAAACAATCTAGATGGAGAACTACTGACTGCTTTGTCATTTACATCTTATTGCTAATAAGGAGCCATTAACACACTGAATGCAGCTGTTTAAGATTGAAATAAGCAATTAAGGGAGGGGAAACTTAACAAGTGAGACCACTAAAATGAAGCATCAAACTATCACTTAAGCAATAAGTGTTTCATCAGCAATAATTGACTGCTCATTAAGAAACTGGGTTGGAACAAAAACCTGCACCCACTGCAGCTCTTCGGGACCGACATTTTCAAGTGTACAATGTGTGTAACTGTCTAGCCTTCCTCGTACATTCAACTCATTTTTCTTGTCTCAACAGAAACGCCTTTGAAGTTTAAATCTTGGATTCAGCTAGAAGAAAAATCTGTCCCAGGGAGTCAGAGAACTTATTCCATACTATGATCAGTCTCATTGGCAGCACATCTAAGCCTATGATCCAAATTTATAAATAACACAAATAACACCAGTGCTCATCTAAAATAAGTAAATATAGATATAAATTACTGTTATGAGCTAGAGACTAAAGGTAGATGGGGGTTTTGCAGAGATATATGTCAGATGTTCTTGATGGTTTCTTCCATTGTTTAAAAGCTATTGGGAATTTCCATAAAATGAGTACTAAACCCATTTTTATTCCCAGCAACTTTCCTTTGAAACATTTTACCAAATTATGACATTGCAGTACCACAGATGGCAAAAAGATTCTCCTTTGAATAAAGACAGCAACCAGAAATGATGATAAAAATAGTTGACTGAAATCTCTACACTTCCATATTTTCTACAGCTTATATTTGAAACATTTCCTAAAAGGATTATAGTAAAACTGCCAAACTTGATCTCAAATAGTTGATTGTTTCTGAAGTTACATCATATACGTACATAAATGCCCTAGACAAGTATATGCAGAAAATGGATAAATTGAATGTAATGATATCCAAAAGAAGTACACATCCATCTTTTAAATATCATTCTTTCTAGTGCAGGGTACATAAATTTAAAAAATGGCTTAAAATGCTAGGAGCTGTCTTGAAGTGGCATAAAGATGCTTTAATGCCCATATTCATAAAATGGCTGATAGAGAAGCTGAATGATCGCTTGGCATGTTGCAAATAATGCAACAATTGAAAAATTTTCATAGAAGTTATATTTTATTAAGGTACAAGAAAACCACTTAGGACATAAAAGAGAGGTTAGTGCTGCCTGCTCCTTATTTTGAGTTGAATGCAGACTGATCTACCAAAAATTAAGATGAAATACATCAGATTGGACATACCAGACTTGTTTCATAACAGCAGAAGAAGTTGCCTTCGTTTCATATTTAATAATAATAATAACTAATTCTTTACCTTTATGTAACGCTTTTCTCACTACTCAAAGTTTAGAGTCTCTAGTGAATAGAATATTCTTCTGCATACTTTTTCTAACAATCAGTAACTTGTGCCTACAGCTCTAGTACGTGGAAAACATAATATTACTATTTGTGTTTTTACTGACAGTAAAGCAATAGAATATTTGTCTCTAAATAAGAATTTTCAAGTTGATTTATAAATGTAACTCCCGCCAAGAGACTTTCTTTGTCAATAACTTTTGCTACAGGTGCAACTGATTACTTCCTTGTGAAAGCAAAAAGATTGTTCACCTAGACTATAACTGAGTTTATAGTACTAAACAAAATCACATAATTACATGTTTTTTTCTTTTCTGCTCCACTTTCAGGGCAAGTAACAAAGACACTTACTTTCACTTCCCATCATCTCAGAACATTTTATAATATCAAACAGGTTCCAATAGGGACTGACAGTAAAACGTTAGCCAATGGAAATAGCTAGTTATGCCATTTGCTATAGCAAATACCCCTGCAGCTTCTCAAACGGATGCATTTTGGAATACATATTTTGATATATACATTGTTTTTTTTTTACAATTTGGTTATTTTCCAAGAATTCATATGGCACAACACATATTTGAGACATTCGTAAAGCATTATGTTATGGTATACTTTGCCAGTGAAGTTGAAATATTATGTATCTTCAGTGTTGTTCCCAGGCTACAAAATCTTTTAGAAAAAGGTATTCAAATGGAATCAGATAAAGCACAAAACAGGTATTATCTGTATAATCTTCACAAATCTTAAAGCACCTTTAAATATTTTAAATATTATAACTTGATCATTGCTACTTTTGCAGTTGTCAGTAAATGTTATACTTGCACTAGCCAGATATGCATTTAAGGCAAATCTTTTAATTGGCACATCTCTGCTAAGGTGGCTTCTGTTGTTGTAGAAGACAAATCCAAGGGAGAAGAATGAAGTGATGTGTGTTTTTTTTTATGAGTTGCCTATCACATACGATAAACTTTGAATCATTCATACAAATGCAATGATCATTTATTTCAGTCTGATTGACTGAACTAAAGCTGCTTCCAGATTTAAGGACTTGCTTAGTTTGCATGACTCACATGGGTGACTGAGACTAAGTCTGTAAGTCTTTGAAACACATTTTGGGTCATTATGTATTTTCAAGCAATTTCTGCATCTTTCATTGAATGTGTAAAGTATTTGTTAATACCTGACATTATCTTAAACCTCACCACCTCCAATTTAACTTGCTTACAAGGTGAGTTTAACATTTTCACTCAGCTCTCGCCCTCAGACACTCTATTTTTAAATACTGGTGTTCCTTAGGCTCTGTGCTCAGCTCATTTTTGCATTCTTTATTTACCCATGACCTTAAAACTACAGCAGCCATTATATCACTGAATTTCCTGATGACACCTTCATAGTTGGTCTGATTAACAATAACAAGGAGTCTGGGTATTCAGAGGAGATCAAAAATGCGATAAGTATGTGTCAAGATAACAACCTTGCTCTGACTACAAGCAAAACTATTTTGACTCCAGGAAATAGAGCATTCATTTTTCTCCCATCATCACCAATGATTTTGCAGTCTAAATAGTTCATAGTTTGAACTTGTTTGGATCAAGAAGAACTAACAGCAATGTCTATACTGTCTATAGTACTTGAAAAAATTTCATAAACCTGGTTAACTATACCACTGACATTATAATTACAGGGTGCATTATGGATTGGTATAGCAAAAAATCATTATATAATCTCAAGGACATTTATTTAATAATTTCTGTGATACCTTGCTTCTGTGTTTCTTTTTATCATTTTTTACTCTCAGTTTATTTTAGTCAGGCTTTCTGCATCGAGGTTTTGTGACTTTCCACGTTTTTGTGCGTTTCTGCCTTTTGATTATTTCATTTCACCAACTCTAAATTATGACATTTAAATTTAGTTTGTGAATGGCTAATAATATAATAATGACAATACATTTTATTTATATAGCACCTTTCCCATGCTAAACTGTTTACACTTTCAGGTCTGTCCACTTTCAATAACTGTAATAAATAAAGTTTTGTGAACTGTTGATAGCATTGCCAAACCATAAGCAATTCATATAATTGATTTACTATATGTCACAAATGATGTTTATCACCCTCTGGAACTGATTCTGTTCAATTTTTATATGCATTTAATTGATCATTTTTATTTTTTATTATTATAACAAGTGATATGCTGGCAGCATCATTTTAGATTAGATTTACTTTGCAGGTGTTACCATTTCACACTTATTTTTCATGGCCATAGCCCTGTTGATTGTGACAGTGGTAACCGTTGCCAGACCTTTGATCATCAACATCTTGACATTACAGCCACGATCATGATATAAGATTTTTGAGGTTCAGATAAACTAGGGGGCTTTGCCCCCTGCTCGCTTCACTCGCCAGCCCTCCCAGCCTCCGCTACACACCAGCCACTTCACATCTCTGCCACTTGCATATGTAGATTTCACTTTCACCAAGCAACAAATCTTTTGATTCTCGCAGATACACCTCTTCATTTGGAAGAAACTCTACCTTTCCCCTATTGGCAACACGAATTAGACGATCTACAAGTCTCCGACTTAAAGTTTAAATCCGAACAATACAGTATTTGATCTCTTTTCACTGTTCCATTATTTCACTGAGTAATAATTTCCTTTTGTTAGTGCTAATGTGATCTTTACTCTCATTTTTGTGAAACTTTTGAATTTTAGTACTTTCATTATCTCCAAGCTGCTCTGCATCTGTATCACACCAACGTTTTTGAATTCTTTACGACGTTCTACTTTGTCATCTACTCTTTGTCTTTTATTTCCAGCCCCGGGTGTGGTTAAATCTCTTGGCAGAAAGTCTCATCTCACGGGACGTGAAAGTGTCTCCCTGAGAAAGTCACATCTCGTCCCAGGCTAAAAAGTCTTGTCTCTTTGCAGGATTTTTTTATTATAATAGAGAGATGGGCTTCTGATTTTTGGTATTGACTTTGATTTTGTCTGCTTTTTTATTTAACATATTTCAACTCATGGCCCACCTAATTCTTTTTCTGTATTGAGCACCATGGTCTTTTTAAAGTAATTCACTTTAGTTATTAATTTTGTCTTTCATGTTTGTTTACAGCTTGCATTATATTATTTACAATTTGATGATATTGTTTATTTGTGTGGCACAGTCATCATTATGGGTTTGCATAATAATCAAAAGAGATATCATAAACAGTGTGATGGACGACCGGCTACGGACTCCGGTCGCCACCCCCAGGCCGCTAGGAGGAGCCCTCCGGACAGCATGATGGTGCCCCAACTTCCAGCAGGGCCGCATGGACTTTGTAGTTTATACACACAGCCCTGCTGGATACCTTGGGGGCCACCGGGAGTCGCTGTAGGGGGGCTAGTGGGCTCTTGCGTGCCCTATAACCCGGGAGTGCGTCACAGTCACATGACTGGAGGAAATGACGTGCTCCCGGGATGAAGAAGAGGACTGTTTGCCCTGACCCGGAAGGAAACAGACTTGCGGGTTGTGCCAGGAACCACTTCCGGGTCAGGGGCTATAAAAGGACTGTGGGAAGCCCAGTACACTGAGCTGAGCTGGGAGGTAGGAGGGCGAAGTGTCTGGGCGAGGAGGAATTGTAGTATTGTTGGAGAATAGTGGTTTATGAGTGTGGTGTGGAGAGTGCTTTGTGCACAGTATAATAGAGAAAATAAAGAAATATTATACTTTCACCTGGTCATCGGAGTGGTACCTGAGGGTTCAAGAGGTGGACAAAGGGCTTATTGCTACAACAGAAAAGCAGTTTTTTTTTATTACCAAAATGTGGTCTAAATTAAGACCCTGATCTGTTCTCCTTTTTCTAGCCATAGATCCTAATCAAGCAACTGCTAGGACTGTGCTTTGAAATACAACTTTATAATTTGCTATGGGGGAAATTCACCCCATTAACCACTACTAAATTTCCCATCCTTGCTGTTCCTGTTGTCAAAGAGGAACTTCGTTACAGTAAACCTGAACTTGAACTTGCTGGAGGCTTATGTGTTTTGACCTGACAGTATTTAAGAATTTGAAAATGAAGAGTAAAGAAAATTTCTAACAAAATTGCCTTCTACAGAGGAGGAGGTTGGGAGCAAGTGCTGATTACAGGGCATTGCTGCACCCACCACACGACAAACCTCCCGGATGGATATCTGAGTACAGTTGTGCAATGGGTGACACCTCAACACCACACTGAACAGTGTGAGGAACTTCTTGTAATAATAAATTTGTGTGCTTTCGCTTCCAACATTTCACTTATGTTTAATGCAAAAAAACATTAATTGTATTACTGGATTCCAAAATCAACGAAAACTCCTGTGATTAGCTATTTGGTCAGCCTACACACATTTATTAAAAGGTACTCAACAGATGCTTATGCAGATTCATTCTCTTGTGTGCTTGTTTACAGTATCTTCATACATAGAGGTAAAATGGTATTAACAGTCAGTAAACAGAGAAATGAAGGCCAGTTATTCCTTCTAAAATGTTTTATTGCTAGCTGGGGTGAGGTGTTGATCTTTGTCTGCTACTGTAATATCCATCCATCCATTATCCAACCCGCTATATCCTAACTACACAGTCACGGGGGTCTGCTGGAGCCAATCCCAGCCAACACAGGGTGCAAGGCAGGAAACAAACCCCAGGCAGGGCGCCAGCCCACCGCAGGCTACTGTAACATCTTCTAAAAAGTATTAGATGCTGTCAGTTTTTCACTTTACTATTTAGAATTTAATGTGGCCGTCATTGGTCAATTTATTGATAGTTGTATAATGTTATTTCCAGGTACAGATACAGCCATAAACTGAATGAAAAGGAAAGGTCACTAACCACTAACAGAAGCTCTACATTTTTCTTGGACAAACTTTTGCTTTAGTTTTATTAGAAATGTAAGAACATTCAAACCTGAATGACACCTGAAGGATAGCCTGTGAAGTCATTAACTTAACTGAAGTTGTTCAAGGCCTAATCGTTGTCTTATTGCTTCATAAGTAAACAGCTCCTTCTCTACTAAAGGAAAGATGGAGCTGTTTTAAGAGGGCCCTTTCTTAATTTCAGTATGCTGACTGAATAAATTCACAAGATAGTTCTAAATTAGCTCTGGGTTAGTGTTAAATTAGAGCAAAATACAGTATATGGTGTGTTTATAGTGAAGTGTCAGATTTTGCATCTTGCGCATTTCTTTTATGAAGCTCTGATGCTAAAAGTGTGGGAGGCTTCAGTATACCGGGACAGCAGCCAGAACGACTTCTTTGCTTCTTTTTGTACTTTGTATTCTGAAACTTCAAATCACCTCCTTAGATGTAATGTATCTCACAAGGGCCATGAGTGTTACAGTGCATCCAGAAAGTATTCACAGTGCATCACTTTTTCCACCTTTTGTTATGTTACAGCCTTATTCCAAAATGGATTCCATTCATTTTTTTCCTCAGAATTCTGCACACAACTCCCCATAATGACAACGTGAAAAAAGTTTACTTGAGGTTTTTGCAAATTTATTAAAAATAAAAAAACCATGAAATCCCATGTACTAAAGTATTCACAGCCTTTGCTCAATACTTTGTCGATGCACCTTTGGCAGCAATTACAGCCTCAAGTCTTTTTGAATATGATGCCACAAGCTTGGCACACCTATCCTTGGCCAGTTTCGCCCATTCCTCTTTGCAGCATCTCTCAAGCTCCATCAGGTTGGAAGGGAAGCGTCAGTGCAGAGCCATTTTAAGATCTCTCCAGAGATGTTCAATTGGATTCAAATCTGGGCTCTGGCTGGGCCACTCAAGGACATTCACAAAGTTGTCCTGAAGCCACTCCTTTGATATCTTGGCTGTGTGCTTAGGGTCGTTGTCCTGCTGAAAGATGAACCGTCGCCCCCGAGGTCAAGAGCGCTCTGGAGCAGGTTTTCATCCAGGATGTCTCTGTACATTGCTGCAGTCATCTTTCCCTTTATCCTGACTAGTCTCCCAGTTCCTGCCGCTGAAAAACATCCCCACAGCATGATGCTGCCACCACCATGCATCACTGTAGGGATGGTGCCAGGTTTCCTCCAAACGTGACGCCTGGCATTCACACTAAAGAGTTCAATCTTTGTCTCATCAGACCAGAGAATTTTCTTTCTCATGGTCTGACAGTCCTTCAGGTGCCTTTTGGCAAACTCCAGGCAGGCTGCCATGTGCCTTTTACTAAGGAGTGGCTTCCGTCTGGCCACTCTACCATACAGGCCTGATTGGTGGATTGCTGCAGAGATGGTTGTCCTTCTGGAAGGTTCTCCTCTCTCCACAGAGGACCTCTGGAGCTCTGACATAGTGACCATCGGGTTCTTGGTCACCTCCCTGACTAAGGCCCTTCTCCCCTGATCACTCAGTTTAGATGGCCGGCCAGCTCTAGGAAGAGTCCTGGTGGTTTCGAACTTCTTCCACTTACAGATGATGGAGGCCACTGTGCTCATTGGGACCTTCAAAGCTGCAGAATTTATTCTGTAACCTTCCCCAGATATGTGCCTCGAGACAATCCTGTCTCGGAGGTCTACAGACAATTCCTTTGACTTCATGCTTGGTTTGTGCTCTGACATGAACTGTCAACTGTGGGACCTTATATAGACAGGTGTGTGCCTTTCCAAATCATGTCCAGTCAACTGAATTTACCACAGGTGGACTCCAATTAAGCTGCAGAAACATCTCAAGTATGATCAGGGGAAACAGGATGCACCTGAGCTCAATTTCGAGCTTCACGGCAAAGGCTGTGAATACTTATGTACATGTGCTTTCTCAATTTTTTTATTTTTAATAAATTTGCAAAAACCTCAAGTAAACTTTTTTCATGTTGTCATTATGGGGTGTTGTGTGTAGAATTCTTAGGAAAAAAATGAATTTAATCCATTTTGGAATAACAAAAATAGGCTGTAGGCTGTAACATAACAAAATGTAGAAAAAGTGATGCGCTATGAATACTTTCCGGATGCACTGTATCTACATTATTGTTCATTTAATTGTTTTTGTCCATTTGAGAATTCAGTAGTTCATTATTGTTGTGTTAGAATGATAGCAAAGAAACTGAAAGAGAACTGTATTTTATCATAAAAGTTGTCCCGTGCACATAGAGGGCAGCTGAAGGACTCTAGAAATGGTAATAATAATAGCTGGGACAGTCCTAACATTTGCTCCTGTTGTAGAGTGACATGTGCTTGGTTACGTACATCCACCTCAGCATGCTAACTCCATTGTTCAACAACCTGGACCTTGATTGCTTGGAGATCTCCTGCCATGGCTTGAATGAAGAACTCCACGTTCTGCTACTCTATCATCTTCACAACAGATCCTACCAACTACGCCACTGAAAGAGTTTAGACAAAACAGTATAAAGATTTGGGGCACCTGAAGGCAAACCTCATATAACTGAAATGAAAATCCATGCGTTAAACAAACGGCATTGAGAAATAAAAAAAACATCTTTTTAAATATAAGTCAGAATCTTGACTGTCCTAAAATGGCAGATCTTCCGGCTTTGAGAAACTTCCAGCAGGAAGAGGCGGGTCCAGGCACAAGGATACCAGAAGTGACGTTGGTGGAGGTAAAGTCATCAGTCTTCCAGTCTGCAGAGGGAGGAAGAGAAGAGACATTAGTATAGACTGCTATCCCCTGGAGGGGTGGGTTACTACCATTACTGTAACCCTTCAGCTGTCCCCTTAGGCATGCACGTGGCAAAATTAATACCAACACTGAAACCCTAGAAAGGGGAGATTCCCCCTTTGAATCAAATGCACGTGAGTTGAAATTTGAATGTGTCGAGCTGGTTGTGCTTATGATCAACCCAGGAGGAAAAAGTAGGGATTATTCCCCATTAATTTCATTTTATTTCAAAGCAACTGAGAGTGTAAACCTAAAATGAAAATGAACCACTCATTTTGTGACATTACCTTTCTATTTTATTTTGATATTGACTTTCTCCGCCATCCCATTTTAGGTTTGGACAGACTACAAAATAGTTCCTTCTTACTGAACATTGTTTACAGAGTTTGTTGTCCAGCACAGATGAAAATTTGACTTGTAGATTCTATTATTTGTAGCCATATAGTTTCCTTCTTTCCTTCTGAAAGCTAGTGTACCCAAAAATATTGGCACTTCAGTCCTTTGTATATACCATCACTTTTACCCAAAATAAGTTACATCACACAGTGGCCATAATCGCTTATTGCTAAGTTCACTATAAAAGATGCCTTATAACAAAATTTGATTTGGTTTGGACCTTTTTCAATTCATAATTAATTGTACAGAGAACTCTAAAATACACGTATGGATCTGCAATTTGAGATAATCACTTTTTTGTTAGAAAAGCATTTTGGTTTTCAGTGGCATGCAACCCTTAGTTTGTCTTCACGTAGGTGAGCAGTAGATTTCATATCTTTTCATGTTGATGCAAACGTCACTTTCTGCATTGACCAAATGATGTATTGAACTTCTGCCCCTCCCCCAACTTACAGTCAGTGGTACATGGTTGCCATGGTAATCATCAGAATCATCTTATCAGCCAGCTATACATTCCACCAGAAGTGAAGTACCAATAAGGCAGTCAGGATGTGTACACAGAGCTATTTGTTTATCATCAATCTTAACTCAATCATAGGGGAAAAATCCAAAAATTGTACCAAGTCATATCACAATGAATTTTTTACATTGCCCATAGGGTTGTTCTTTTAAGCCACTTATTCATTTTCTGTTTCTCGGTATTTCCGATTTAGATAGATAGATAGATAGATAGATAGATAGATAGATAGATAGATAGATAGATAGATAGATAGATAGATAGATAGATAGATAGATAGATAGATAGATAGATAGATAGATAGATAGAACTTTATTTGTCCCCAGGGGGATTTTTTTTTTTTTTACAGATGCTCCTTCCAGAGAATGTTTACAATTTTTCAAAAGGTTTTAAAAAGGTCATTTACTTACCAAGAAATAATTACTTTTCCTAGATCACCACATTACTTAATCAAGCGTTAATATATTTTAAAACTGTTTTAACAAGAATACAATGTTAAAGTGCATTAAAAGGCATAGCATGTTTCAGCCTGTTTAATTGATTTAGGGGTTATAGGACGTGGCTTTACAATGCATGCTTTCCTTGGCACATTTCATCAGATTTCAGGAAGCGTCTTACAGCAACCCCACAGCCTTTCATTCTGTGCCTCTAGGGCATAGGTACAGATTAGTAGGCCAAGTAATCAAGCCAATGAAGCCAGGATAGACAATAAAGCATTCTGACACAATGGTTACTGCCTGCATGATGAGGTTGGGGGGGAATTAAAGACGCCAATGCATATAGTTACTGAAAAGCAAAATAAATTAATGAAGTGTTGCGTTTCTGTGGTTCCTTAAGAAGGGCGGCTAAAAGATTATCCAGATACATTACAATATGTAAGTATGTTATTACATCTTTCTTTGTTTTTGAGCACTTCATAAAAAAGAACAATTGGAATTAAAGAAGACATACTGAAAAGAACAATTTGAATAAAAAGGGCATTTTACTATTGGTTTATAAGAAAAACGTTCAGCATTGGATTTATTTTGATAATGTGTAAAGAAGGTTATAGTAGATTACAGTGTAATTTAGACTTCTAAATATATTATTTTTTCTCTTCATTAAATCATGTAAAGAAAGAAAAGGGGGGGGGGGGCAAAATAACAAAATCAAACAATAACAATAAAGAGAATGAATTACTTTTGTTCCTGAAGTAGATAGTAAAGATTAGTATCCACAGAATACTGGCATGATATGTAAAATAGCTCATTTGATCCCTATTGTGTATATTGTATCTTTTCCATATTCTTATATAATACACTACCATGGCTGTCCATTTGTCTTTCCAGGATTTTAAATCACCTGTGGCTCGCAAACCGTTTGACCAATTGACCTGAAATTTGTTACACATATACTATGTGACATCTACTATCCACTTTCGGGTGGGAGTCATTACTGTTTTTATTTTTATTTTATTGTAGAATCAACTCTTGGCAGCGGGCTAATGGGCGACTGTGCGGCACATGTGATGTGTACGGGCGCCATTCTCATTCCTACCACCTGCTCCGTCACTTCCCCTACTTCTTCATATCTTAAATTATTCTTGAGGCAGATTGAAGACTTAAGTGCCAGCTTAAGTGAAAAATTAAGGAAAACATACTAAGTAATTGCAACACAAAAACTGACAATCAGTGTTAATGCGAAAAGATGCCAACAAAAGAAGAGAAGAAGCAGGCCAGTAGGGTGGAGAAAAGAAGAGCTGCTCAAGAAGCAGCAAGCACATCAACCTCTGAGCAAACAAATGCTAAACGTACAGAGAAAGAGTATGAAAACTATGAAGAGTGCACTCAGCATTTACAACAGGCTGACGCACAGCGAAAGAGAATTGCTTGAGCAACTGAGACCAAAGAAAAGACCGTACAGTAATCCCTCCTCCATCGCGGGGGTTGCGTTCCAGAGCCACCCGCGAAATAAGAAAATCCGCGAAGTAGAAACCATATGTTTATATGGTTATTTTTATATATTTTAAGCCCTAATAAACTCTCCCACACTATTATAAACATTTCACGCACAATTATACAGCATAAACCCTTTGTATTCTCTTAGATATTAGGTAAGATTCGTTGAAATTATGTATGTACATACAGTAAAACCTAAATATTATTTTAAAGATATCGAGCGTCTCCGATATCACATATGTTACAGCCATTACGACAAACAGACCACCAGCAATAAATACGTACAATGCAAGAAAAATTGTATACAGTAAAATGTGTGTACAGTGACACTAAACTATGTACATGTAATAAGTACTGTACGTAAATAATTAATTATGGTTACTCACCAACAATGACACGACGACTTCTCTGATAACGATGAGTTTAATTTTACTGCACAACAAAGGATAGCGTTACAGCTCTTCTAAAGGAGCCTCTTCAGGCGACTGTTTAGCACCGCCGTTGTTCTTCTTCCATCACTCTTCAATCCAAATCCCTAAAGCAGATTCCATCCAGACTACTGCCTTATCACGTCCACTTGCAACTCGTTTTGCGCCCTGGTTAAAGGACACTGCGGCCGTAGATCTTATATGCTTTTCCTCCTTTTTAAATAAAAAGAATCGTGGACTCATTTATGCTGTAATGGTGTCCTGCAGCGGTGTAGCTGTTTCCTTCCTTCAACATATCCAAAACTTTTACCTATTCTGCAGTCATTTGCATCTTCTGTTAGCGCTTGGGCACGTTAATGCTGAATGAGTGAGATTAGACTTCCTGGTTAATGCAGCACTCCGTCGCTGAGCCAATCAGCAGCACACAGGAACTTAACCGCGTGCTCTGATTGGGTAGCTTCTCAGCCATCCGCCAATAGCGTCCCTTGTTTGAATTCAAATGCGTCCCTTGTTTGAATTCAAATGGGCAAATCAACTGAGGAAGCACACGTACTGTAGACCGCAGACATCCGCGAAGCAGTGAAAAATCCGCCATATATATTCACATATGCTTACATTTAAAATCCGCGATGGAGTGAAGCCGCGAAAGACGAAGCGCGATATAGCGAGGGATCACTGTACAACGAAGACAGGCTGACACTGAGCGAGAGAAAATCGCAAGAGCAAATGAGACTGAGGAAGAGGCTAATCGACGTAGGCAATCAGTGGTCAAACGTGCCAGAATTGCAAAGGCAAATGAGACGGAACAAAATGCCATCCAGCAACGACAAAGAGACGCCGATCATGTGAGAATAGCTAGAATGCCCTAAGTAAAGTGTATTCACTGCATGGTATCGTGCATTGTGCTGTTACTGGTTTTGGGATAATACAGTATGTCTCTGTGCTGGTGCAAAGTAAAAGGTAATGAAGGATTCATCCTACTGAACTACATTCTATCAATTGGTCAAAAAGTACTATATTTGATTGAGGCCTGAGCAAATGGGTTTCATCTGGCATAAATTTGAAAAGAATTATAAGTGTATGACTCTGGATAGATAGGAGCCTGTTGACATCTTTTGAAGGATAAAGAATAAATTTGGTATTTTTCATGTCCAAGTTATTTCTTTACAAACATGGTATATGTGCATCAGACACCCAAAACTATGTTCAAAAGTTAAGAACTCTCTCTAAATTAAAAAAAAAATCTTGTCCATATCGGAGCTTTACATTAGAGGGTATTAGGACAGAGGAAATGTTGCCACACGGGAAGAGGTGGAGGATGTCATCAGGAAAATGAAACTGTCTACTAGTTCCCTGGACCCTTTCCCCTCACCCTTGTTGAGGGCCAACATTTCTGCCGTCTCTCCACTTATCACCAGGATAATAAATCAGTCCCTCCTGGCTGGCCATATTCCTTCTGCACTAAAAAATGCTGTCATCAGACCTCTACTGAAAAAATCCATCTTGGATCCTGAAGTTCTCTCTAACTATAGGCCCATCTCCAATCTTCCATTTCTCTCCAAAGTTCTGGAAAAAATAGTTGCAGCACAACTTCATGATCATCTCAAACTGAATAACCTGTTTGAAAAGTTTCAGTCTGGTTTTCACCCTGGCCATAGCACCGAAACAGCCCTGGTCAGGGTCACCAATGATCTTCTGATGACGGCAGATACTGGTTCACCTTCACTACTTATCCTCCTTGACCTGACAGCTGCTTTTGACACAGTAGACCATAACATCCTTCTTCACCGCCTGCAATACACTATTGGACTCTCAGGAAATGTTCTAAATTGGTTTACATCATACCTGACTGGCAGAACTGAGCATGTCGCCCTTGGCAGCGCAAAGTCCCACACCCACAACGTCACCTGTGGTGTTCCACAGGGCTCTGTGCTGGGCCCTATCCTTTTTACCATCTACATGCTCCCCCTTGGAATTGTCATTGGCAGACATGGTTTATCTTTCCATTGCTATGCCGATGACACTCAGCTTTACCTCAGGACTACTCCCACATCCTCTACTGCTCCTCTGCCAACATCTACATTGACTACCTGCCTGGAGGAGATAGAGGCATGGATGAGGCTCAGTTTTCTTCAGTTGAATAGATCCAAAACAGAAGCCATCTTAGTTGGTACATCACATCATCTCCGCTCTTCTACCATCACCAGTATTACTTTCTCTGGCCAAAATATTCCTCTTTCCACATCTGTTACTAATTTGGGTGTTAGAATGGACTCCCAACTTACTTTTGACACCCACATCAAATATCTCTGTAAGTCATCTTTTTACCATCTCAAGAACATCGCCAAACTCCGCCCATTACTCACCCTGGCAGATGCAGAGAAGCTCATCCATGCCTTTGTCTCTTCCAGGCTGGATTACTGTAATATGCTCCTCATTGGGATTCCTGGCAAGAGTATCCAGAGACTCCAGTATATTCAGAACAGCGCTGCCAGGATCCTGATGAGGGTGCGAAAGCATGATCACATCACCCCAATCCTGAAAACCCTTCACTGGCTCCCTGTTTCATTCAGAATAGAGCATAAGGTCTCCCTTCTTACCCATCAGTGCATTTATGGACATGCCCCTCTTTATCTACAGGAACTCCTTACCCCTCATACCTCCTTACGCTCTCTCCGCTCTGTACACACTAACACCCTTCAAGTCCCCAGAACTAAGCTCAGCAGCATGGGTGACAGGGCGTTTTCATCTGTGGCGCCGAGGCTGTGGAATGCCCTCCCTGATTACCTGAGAGCCCCACAGTCGACTGAGGCCTTTAAGCGAAACCTAAAAACTCATCTTTTTAGAAAGACATTTTGTTAAAGTATTTTATAGATTCTTCTGTTTTTTTTTTGTTTTGTTTTTTTTTTTTATTATTCTATTTTTACTCTGTAGCACTTTGGGATTGCTAAAATATAAAGTGCAATATAAATAAAATTTATTATTATTATTATAAAAACTTACCAAATACAGTGGAACCTCGGTTCACGACCATAATTCGTTCCAAAACTCTGGTCGTAACCCGATTTGGTTGTGAACCGAAATAATTTTCCTCATAGGATTGTATGTAAATACAATTAATCCGTTCCAGACCGTACGAACTGTATGTAAATATATTTGTTTTAAGTTTTTAAGCACAAATATAGTTAATTATACCATAGAATGCACAGTGTAATAGTAAAGTAAATGTAAAAACATTGAATAACACTGAGAAAACCTTGAACAACAGAGAAAACTAACACTGCAATAGTTCTTGCTATAGTGCTACGAACCGGTCGCTAAAAACACTCTTTTCAATGAGCTTTAAGCACAGGGAAAAAAATGAACATTTGAAAAATCCGTAATTTAATAAACCACCAAGAACAGTAACATTGCAACAATGCACGCTACGAACAGATCGCTGTAAACAGAAGTGAAAACATCTCGGTGACCTCAATTATAAAAATTAAGAGAAAGCAAAATTGTTATGCACTGAAGTACCTTCTTTGCAAATCTATGTTTCAATAACAGTTCACTTAATTAATGTAGTTCTTTGATCAAAAAATTGTGGTGTCCATCTTTGCATCCATTTTCTAACCCTGAGCCTATACCAGTTGGATTAAAAGAGAGAGAAAGGTGGGAACCAAGTCTAGATGGGCTTTTAGCTCATGCTGGTCACAGCTACATGTACCCAGAAACACTGAGCTTCGTGCAATCTTGGGATTTGTACAGTAATGATAATGATTTATTCATATTTTTCTCAAAGAATATGGCTGTGGGTCAAGTTTGCATGGAACTGTGTACTCTGTGGTTGTTTTTTCTTTGTTTGTAATAGCAATACTTAATATGAAAAAATTCAAAATAACACAGAAAATGACAAACATATGGATATACTATGTTCCTCTTTTAAATGGTGTATTATAAACTATGATATATAAAACTTACATGCTCTACATGTTATGGGGTAACCTGCCCAAGATTTTGGCTTGACACCAGAGGCAAGTTTTCAAATCTTAAAAAAGCTAAGAGTAATTGGTCTGAGAAGTTGAGGCTGGTGTCCAGCTTATTTTCCTTTCAGGCAAGCAAGTGTGTTCCTCATTTTCTGGCCTGAATGATATTTGGTTCAAAATCCCATTGAGTGAAGAGCTGTACAGACATTCAGAGCAAGACATTTAATTAAGAGTGTAGAGAAAGTAATAATAGTGTTTATCAGGGCCAGAGAAGACTGACATGATTTTACAACAGATACCAGGAAACACTGAGAGATTGTACTGCTGTTTCCTTTAGGAGAATGCAAGGGTGGTGTCATTAGGAAAATGGAAAGCTTGCTGATTAAGCAGAAATGATGAGCGATATAAAATTTAAATTAAGAATATGGGAATAATATTTAAATAAAGAATATGGGAAATCTAGGTTTTCTGCCACCTTATACAGCACTGGTAACGATATCATGGCATTTTGTGGTCAGACAAAAAACCCTGGAAGTCACTACATAGTTGGCTGTAAGTAGCATCCCCTGCCAGAGCATACTGAATTTGAAATGGTAAGAGAAAATAACAGGTGTATGTCAGTAGCGTTAATTGCTGTTTAGAAGAAGGAGAGTGTGGTGAAGAGATGTGAGAAGCAAGTTGTGCATTGGGAGTGTAGCAGGAAAACTACATCCCCAGAGCGGAATCACTGAAGGTAAGACTTGCAGATGTCTATTGTGTTGTTCTTTTTTTTCAGTTTAGTGGCATCCATGTTAAATTGTAGATGCTAAATTGAACAATTGGCTGCATGTAGTGTCATACGTCACATGTTAAAGTTTCACTTACTTCTAAATGATTCATATCTTTGGAAATGTGGTGGCAACAGTTGGTGCCTTTCCCCAACAAACTAATGATTAGAGAACTGTTTACAATTGGTCAGCTAATAGAAGACCACCGTTAAAAATTGTAAACTCTACACAGGCAATCAGTATACCAGGAAACAAGCCAGGGCTGTTCCAGTTGGAATTCAGCCTTGCAAATGAACATTTGAATCACCATGTTGTCTGTAGAGATGACAACTACCATATAAAATACTCACAGCAAAGATGAAGAATACACTGAGGAAATTATAGTCAATTGCACTTTTTAACAAAGTAAATCAACCCCCAGTGTAAATGGAGCACACAGTAATACAAACGGGTTAAAAAGTTTTATATGCATAATTACTTCCCCTAAAATCAGTATATTTCTTTTTCATGCAAATATTAAAAAGGGCATGACTTGATTTGTTTTAACATCAACCTTAGTAAAAGCTGAAATTTCAATAAGTGTATGTTAGCTTTCAGTTTTCACAATTATTTGCATACTGTTTACAGTTACTTTTTAACTGGACACTCAATAGTTGATTATCCTCTATTATGATGAAACACATCTTTATATAATAATAATAATAATTCATTACATTTATATAGCGCTTTTTATATATATAGTATATCCCATAATATAATTTAGAAGTTGTAATGGAACTGCATCAGAGTGACCATGCTGTTTGTGGTTTGCAGACAAAACTAAATGTGCAGTTTTCTTAGAGGAAAAAGTAGCTATCTTTAAGCATAGTGGGGGAAAATTTAACTATACAATCTAAGATTTCGTACTTAAGAAATTTAATTGTATAATAGTTTGAAATTTGAAGTTAATGATTTGTTATAATTATTAAACTTAAACAAAATTAATGGAATAATTAATAAGATCACAAAGCATCCTACAAATAGGCCTTTTTAATTTCAACACTAAGTTAAAAACAAAAGAGAGTTCAGATGACACAATTAAAGAATGCCTTTGTGGTCAGGCGGTTTCATTGCTCAACTGGTTGTTGTCGCCTGTACTTGGCACTGCCTGGTGGCCTGTGCCTGACTGCCTCTGCTTTGTACTGCATACTTACAACCTCAGTGCAAGGTCCACACATACAAGATTAAGGAAGTTTTAAGTGTGGTCTCCCCGTATGAAAGTAGTGGTTTTCTTTACGTTTCAGGGAATTAATATGCTGCATTTGTGACGAAAGAAAAATTCAGAGTTTAATAGGCATTACTCTCTCAGTTTTAAATTAAGAATTTTAAGTTCCACCCTGGATGTTCCACCACATATATGTTTATCAGAGAGTACAATATCTTCTTTTTTTTCTTCTAATTTGACTAGCATTATGATTCTATTCAAAAGGAACTCAAAAATATATGGGACACAATGTACAATAAAAAGGAGAACTGATATTAAACCAAATATCTGGCACAGCCAGATTATGCAGTATTTTGACAAAACAGTATTCAAACATTACGTGTTACTTCAAGTTTAAGGCAGTATGAAATTCTTGTTTGCTACTTAAGCTTCAAAATATTTTATTGTTTGCTTGTTTCATAACATCTGTAATTTTCCATCTTAAAAAAGGATAAGTGTTTGTGTATCTATAAGTCTGCCTGATTGCTATGTCTCTCATTCCAACAGATGGCTCATCACAAACATTTGTAGTAATACAATGCTTTGCATTTGTCATTCCAACAGACGGCACATCCCAAACATTAACATTGCTTTTACGAATCCCATATCTATAGTCATATAACAGACATATGCATTGTATTTGACATTCCAGCAGATAAACATTAGTCGATATGCATTTTATAACATTTTGTTATTGTTCTTGTTATAAATGTTTGTTATGTGCCATTCATTGGAATGTCAAATGCAATGCATTTTATTACTACATGCATTATAAAATACATTCCAATAGATGGTGCACTGTAAGCTTTAATGCTGAGGTCTACATTGATGACTTAGATCAACCTGTCTTAGATGGGTAGCATGGTTAATATGTTTATAATTAATCAGAAAGTATTGTCATTAAATGGACCTGCTTATGAAACAGATATTGTCCCATTTCTCAAATTCAGCTTTGTCCTGCATGATACACCAGTCAATTGCAGGGACCACTCATGCACACACCCACAGATGACAAGTTTAGTATCAAGAGATGCCCTAAAATACGCATTTGGTGTTGTGGGGGGAAATCAAGAGAACCAAGAGAAAAATCCACACAAGCACATGTAGAACATGCAGATTCCACGAAGACAACAAACATGTCGAATTACACTGAATCTATGAGGCAGTATTGCTAACTACATACCACCATGCAAACTGCATATGTTGATTAGTCATTTGAATTATAGCCCATTTTTTAACTACCTATGTTTTATTAGTATTTAACCATACATTAGTATTTACATTAGTATTTAACCATATATTAGTATTTAACCATACATTTTATGGGTGACTGCTGAGGTGCGAGTTTTGCTGAAAGTGAGAAACTCTGCTTTTAAATCTGGAGATATAGCTGCCCTTAGAACAGCAAGAGCCAACCTAAATAAAGCTATTAGAAGAGCTAAAAGGGCTCATGGAAAGAAAATAGAGAGTCATTTTCAAGATCACAGGAACAGCAGAAGATTGTGGCAGGGGATTAAATCTGTTACAGATTACAAAACAGTTTCCTACCCCTGTGATGATAGCTTCAACTTCCTGAATGACCTAAATAAGTACTTTGGACGATTTGAAGCATTGAATGATACATCGCCAGTGAAGGCCACCCCTCATCCTGATGAGAAGGCACTGTGTCTGGAACTGGATGATGTTCTACGGACTTTGAGGAGAATTAATCCAAGGAAAGCTGTGGGACCAGACCAGATATCAGGTTGCGTACTCAAAAGGATGTGCGGAGCAGCTGACACATGTCCTTACGGATATATTTAACATCTCTCTGTGTCAGGCTGTTGTGCCATCTTGCTTTAAAACCTCAGAAATCATCCCGGTTCCGAAAAAACCCATAGTCACAACCAATGTTCCCTCTAAGGAGTAGCATATAGTGAGCAAAAAACATTGTTTATGAGCGACATTTTGTTTAAGCCAAAAATTTATGAGCACCAACTCCGACGGTCGGAGTGAGCGATCGTGCGATAAGTACGAGTGACGCCGTTGGAATGAGCGATTGTGCGGGAAGTATGAGCGACGCTCTGAATTCGTGTGAGCGATCGCTCACACGCTCAGCTTAGAGGGAACATTGGACAACCATGAATGACTATCGTCCTGTAGCCTTAACATCAATAGTGATGAAATGTTTCGAGAGGCTGATCAAGGACCACATTACTTCTGTCCTACCCTCATTTGACCCACTCCAATTCGCCTACCGCTCCAACCATGCCACAGAGGATGCCATATCTATTGCACTCCATTTTTCGTTGGAACATCTGGAGAATAGAGACGCTATGGTCTGCATGCTGTTTGTTGATTTTAGTTCGGCTTTTAATACCATCATCCCTCAGAATTTGATCAGCAAACTGGGCCCATTGGGACTGAGCATACTTCTGCAAAACTGGATATTGGACTTTCTAATGGATAGGCCACAGTACGTACGGGTAGGAAAGAATAAATCAGATACCATCTCCTTGAGCACAGGTTCTCCACAGGGGTGTGTTCTAAGTCCCCTCCTCTTCACGCTCATGACCCACGATTGTTGTGCCAAGTTCAGCACAAACCAAATTATTAAGTATGCGGACGACACAACAGTGGTGGGTCTCATTCGAGGTGATGGGGAGGGGGATTACAGAGAGGAGGTGAAGTAATTTGTGGAATGGTGTGATAAAAACAATCTGATACTGAATGTCGAAAAAACAAAAGAACTGGGGCCTCATGTATAAACGGTGCGTACGCACAGAAATGTTGCGTACGAACCTTTCCACGCTCAAATCGCGATGTATAAAACCTAAACTTGGCGTAAAGCCACGCACATTTCCACGGTAACTCATACCTTGGCGTACGCAATTTCTCCCCTCGGTTTTGCAGACTGGCGGCACCCAGCGTCAAAGCAGTGCTACTGTTCCTGTGTGACCACCCTTTCTTTCTTAGATCCACATCCACGGCGGCGGCTTTATCAAATACACTGAAATTAACCGCATATCGTTCATAAATTTAATGCATCTGATTGTAATTAACCTGTAACAATATAATGGTCCACAGAATGGTCAAACTACTGTTCCTGTGTGCTCATCCTTTCTTTCTTAGCTCCACATTCCTGACGCGGCTTTATAAATACACTGAAATTAACTGCATATTGTTTATTAGTGTAATGCATCTGATTGTAATTAACCTGTAGCAATATAATGGGCCAGGGAATAGCCATAGTATTCCAAATACCATAACTGCTTTAGCGTTTTTACGTTTACTGCATCTTGTTCTTCTTTTTGCTGTTCCCGTTAAGGGTTGCCACAGCGGATCATCTTTTTCCATATTACTCTCACTGCACCACTCGGAGTATTTATATCACTGTATCTGAGTGTGAATCACAGCAGCAGATGATCGGAAAAAGAATTATCGGTATACAGTTTCAAGTACATACTGTACCTCAACCACGGCAAAAAGCATCAAAGCCTTTCCTGTACGGACCTCGGGTTTCAGAAACAGTTTCATCCCAATAACTCTAAACGCACTCAATCAGTCCATCAAGTGCTCCTTGTAGAACTGTTTGTACTTATAAGTACAATCACCTCACTGTAAACTTGCACTACAGTTATAATATTGCACAACCTGCGTTACTTTATAAAGCGCGTATGATGACAATATCATTTTTAAGATGAAATGCAGCAAAATATGTTGCTTATAGTATACAGGTAAAACTTTAACTTCATTTAAATAATCTGTATTGTTAATAATTAAACATGTGAGGACACGGTGCCGCAGCGTATAGTTCAAGGATAGCTCCTGCCTTGCGCTGTATTCTTGCTGGTGCTGACGTGACACTGGAAGGATAGACGAATAGAATAATTAAACATGTACTACGAAGATATTTCAATGTTCCTTAAAAGTTTTGAAGAATCGGCGTTCTAAGCTTACATATGGCTTAACGTCTATTACAGAGCTGATTGTGTGGCGATTGGAGAAAGAAAAGTATGGACAAGAATTGGAGGTTAGTACGTTTGAAAGAGACAGTACTTCTGTAATAAATTATTTCATTGAAGGTTGCGCATGGCGCAGCAAGCCTCTTGCGTGAGATATGAACAATCACTGCGCCACCGTGTTCCCATGTTTAATAACACGCTTTCATTCCTATCATCATGAAAATGATATCACGTATACATCTCAGTATTTTAATTATTCAGAGAGCTGTAAAATCTCGAATGTAATGCATTCTGTGTCCTGTCGGAGAAAGAGAAAGAACGGAAGCACGTAGTGATTCACACACATAGAGCACATAGAAGATCAAATACAGAACAAAGACTTTAACATGCTACTTGAGAAACTAGTAAAATAAACGATTTTAAGATGAAGTTTATGATGCTCTACTTTAATGGCAAAATAAACTACGTGATTAAAGTGGAAATTTCAAGATTAAAGTTGACATTTCCTGCTTTTTTCCCACTGTGTGCCTATGTTTTTTGTTTGTACCCTAATAAGCTTTCATATGACACTCAGACGGTGGGCTACGACTCGCCTTTTCACAGCGACTTTGATATGTGATTTCTTTTTTATTTCGGGCACTGTGCGACTTTGTGAATTTGATCTTTCGAGTTTTTCCGACACTCTGTCACTCGATCAACTTTCTTTTGTTGATTATACCACTGTTTAAACCAACAAATAGTACGTTTTTCCTTTGCCTCCACTTGGTATTCGCTGAAATTCTTATATTTTCCCCTGTGCTTTTCCCATTGTCTTTTCACAGAAGGTATTTATATTGATTTGCATATTCAAAGAGGCGTAATTCTGGGAGGAGTTGGGGCGGGACAGAAGGCGCGTGCACGTGCGTTACTTTTCACGCAGATCGGGATTTATGTAGTGGAAGAACGTGAAAGTATGCGTGCGCACAGATTCTTGCATCTGGATTTTTCTGTGCGTACGCACAATCCCGCTTTTGTGCTTACGCCATGTTATAGTGTGAGTTCTACGCACGGCGTTATACATGAGGCCCCTGGTGATCGATTTCAGGAAGAAACAGGTGATACACATCCCAGTCTACATTAAGAACACTGCTGTGGAAATTGTGCAGTCTACTAAGTTCCTGGGAGTCAATGTGACGAACAACCTCACCTGGGGCCTCATGTATAAACGGTGCGTACGCACAGAAATGTTGCGTACGAACCTTTCCACGCTCAAATCGCGATGTATAAAACCTAAACTTGGCGTAAAGCCACGCACATTTCCACGGTAACTCATTCCTTGGCGTACGCAATTTATCCGCCCGGTTTTGCAGACTGGCGGCACCCAGTGTCAAAGCAGTGCTACTGTTCCTGTGTGATCACTCTTTCTTTCTTAAATCCACATTCCTGGCGCGGCTTTATAAATACACTGAAATTAACTGCATATTGTTTGTTAGTGTAATGCATCTGATTGTAATTAACCTGCAGCAATATAATGGTCCAGGGAATAGCCATAGTATTCCAAATACCATAACTGCTTTAGCGTTGTAACTCTCACTGCATGTTCTTTCAGCTGATCCCGTTAAGGGCTGCCACAGCAGATCATCTTTTTCCACATTACTCTCACTGCACCACTCAGAGTATTTATATTACTGTATCTGAGTGGGAAATCACAGCAGCAGCTGATCGGAAAGAGAATTATCGGTACACAGCATGAAGCAGATGCTGCCTGAGCCACAGCAAACGCTTTAGTGCCTGTACGGACTTCGCGGTTTAGAAACAGTTTCATCCTAAGAACTCTAAACACACTAAATCAGTCCATCAAGTGCTCCTTGTAGAAATATTTGGACTTATAAGTACAATTACCCCACTGTAAACTTGCACTACAGTTATAATATTGCACAACCTGCGCCACTTTATAAAGCGCGTATTTACATGTGATGACGGTATTCATTTCTAAGACGAAATGCAGCAAAACATGTTGATTATATTATACAGATAAAACTTTAACTTCATTTAAATAATCTGTATTGTTAATAATTAAACATGTGAGGACACGGTGCCGCAGCGCTAGCTAGTTCAGTAATTGTTCCTGCCTTGCGCTGTATTATTACTGGTGCTGACGCGACACTGGAAAGATAGACGGATATAATAATTAAACACGTACTACTAAGATATTTCAATGTTCCTTAAAAGTTTTGAAGAATCGAAGTTCTAAGCTTACAGATGGCTTCACGTCTATTACATAGCTTATTGTGTGGCGATTGAGTTTTTGGAGAAAGAAAAGTAAGGACAGGAATTGGAGGTTAGTACGTTTGAAAGAGACAGTACTGCTGTGATAAATTATTTAACTGAAGGTTGCGCATGGCGCAGCAAGCCTCTTGCGTGAGACATGAACAAGCACTGCGCCACCGTGTTCCCATGTTTAATAACATGCTTTCATTCCTATCATCATGAAAAAGATATCACGTATACATCTCAGTATTTTAATTATTCAGAGAGCTGTAATATCAAGAATGTAATGGAGTATGTGTCCCGTCGGAGAAAGAGAAAGCCCGTTTAAAAAGCAGGTAGTGATTCATACACATAGAGCACATAGAAGATCAAATACAGAACAAAGCATTTAACATGCCACTTTAGTTACAATAGGATTTGAGAAACTAGTAAATTAAACGATTTTAAGATGAAGTTTAAGATGTTCTACTTTAATGGCAAAATAAACTACGTGATTAAAGTGGAAATTTCGAGATTAAAGTTGACATTTCGTGCTTTTTTCCCCACTGTGTGCCTTTTTTTTGTCTGTACCCTAATAAGCTTTCATATGACACTCAGACGGTGGGCTACGACTCGCTTTTTCACGGCGACTTTGATATGTGATTTCTTTTTTATTTCGGGCACTGTGCGACTTTGTGAAGTTGAGCCTTCGAGTTTCTCCGACACACTGTCACTCGATCAGCTGCCTTTTGTTGATTATACCACTGTTTAAACCAACAAATAGTACGTTTTTCATTTGCCTCCACTTGGTATTCGCTGAAATTCTTATATTTTCTCCCGTGCTTTTCCCATTGTCTTTTCACAGAAGGCTATTTATATTGATTTGCATATTCAAAGAGGCGTAATTCTGGGAGGAGTTGGGGCGGGACAGAAGGCGCGTGCACGTGCGTTACTTTTCACGCAAATCGGGATTTATGTAGTAGAAGAACGTGAAAGTATGCGTGCGCACAGATTCCTGCATCTGGATTTTTCTGTGCGTACGCACAATCCCACTTTTGTGCTTACGCCATGTTATAGTGTGAGTTCTACGCACGGCGTTATACATGAGGCCCCTGGTCCCTGCACACCTCCTCCATCATCAAGAAAGGTCACCAGCACTTGATCTTTCTGCGGAGGCTAAAGAGGGCCCATCTCAGTAAGTCAGTCCTCACCACTTTTTACAGGTGGACCATAGACAGCGTGCTAACCAGCAGCAGCTCTCTGTGGCAGGAGAGCTGCAGCGCTTCGGACTGGCAAGCACTGAGGAAAGTGGTGAGGGCTGCGGAGAGGATCATTGGAGCCCCGTTGCCTAATGTACAAGATTTGGCAAAACAACGCTGTCTGGCCAGAGCTGTGCAGATTTCTAGAGACCTTACTTATCCTGCCTCTGAACTCTTTTCCCTCATGCCCTCAAGCAGAAGGTACCGCAGCCTGAAATGTAGAACTACCAGGTTTTTTTCCTACTGCCATTCGTCTTTTAAATGAAGCATTTTAGTATTTTATTGTAGGCATTTTTAATTCAGAATTTTATGTATTTTCAATTTAGACTCTTATGCACTTTTAATTAGAAATTTTTATGCACTTCTAATCAGAATTTTTGTGCATCTTTAATCAGAATCTTTCTGCACTTTTAATTGAATGTAATTGATTTTAACTATGTGTTTTTATTAATGTCTTGTGCATCGTATTTTCGTTCTGCAGCACATCTTGGATGTTCTGCTGAATGACAAATAAAATTGAATTGATTGATTGATTGAACTTGTCCTGTGGTATGCAGGTTCCCTGAATTGCCCCCCAAGATTTGAACTGAATTATGTATAAGTTCCAAATTTTGGAAAACAAAGACTAATGAGAGAAACCAATGGTCACGGGACATTCAAAAAAGCAGAAATTGGTCCGTTGATGCTCAAATACCTGCTTCTTTTGCCTCTAAAACTGAGAATGGTCTCCTTTACCAACAACTGATTAAAATAAAAGGATGTAGTCACTATAACAATAATGCAAAAACATATATAGGCAAACACAAAACCCTATAGATTGACATATGGAGGAGCAATTAACAATTGTGTATGGCTTGGCACATGTCTTGTTGATTGATATGCACCGTGGTGCAATTCAGATCTTGCAACCTGATTATTTTAAGGTTAAATTGTTATTTCAGAATCACGCCACATTATAGGAAGGCAGGTGGTAGGTTAACTATCTTAAACTCCACATAAAAATGTTTTAGAGAATTCAGTTAGTGCAAGGGTGGTTATTTAGCAGCATTATATTTAGTTTAGTCATCAATAAAACAAAAGCAGTCCCACTGTACACATTAAGAATAGCAGGAAAAGTTGTATAATTGTAAAGAAATAAATACTGTTTACTGCAATTAACTAGCATCCTGCCCAGGATTGATTCCCGCCTTGAGTTCAGAACAGTATAACAGTCACACCACAACAGGACATCATTAAAACTGAATCTCATCAACTCTATCTCCAGACTATGAGCAGTGAGGTAAATACAAAGATACTAGAGTTTTAGGGATTAAAATTAGCACTGTTTTAATTTTCTTACTTGAGAAGTAAGTGCTTTTTTACTTCTTTTTATCCATCCATTCATCCAACATGCATAAACCATTTTTTAGGAAACCACTGGTTATTCTGGCATCATTTAATGTGGGAAATGATATCCTTCACACCTTTTCCAACTCTGTGATGGCCAGTGCAATTTTCTACACTTTGGTGTGCTGGTCTGGTAACATCACATCACCAACCAAATTAACAAGCTAATTAAAAGGGCAGGCTTATTTATGGGACACAATCGAAACCCCTTGAAGGTAGCATCAAAGGAGAGAATTAAAACAAGATTGAGTGCCATTATGAACAAGGCTGCACATCCTCCCTTTGACACACTAACACTGAGGACTTTGAGCCAACAAATTATTCAGCAGAAGTGTGTCAAGAAACGGGATTAAGGGCTCCTTTATACCAACAGCAATATGCCTACATAATGCCTCACTGTGACTGTGACTGCCAAGTCAGAAGTCTTCTTTTCTTTCTTTTTAAATTTCCTTTTTTGTCATTCTGATGTCTGTGTGTTCAGACCACAATGTGTATATAGATATATTCATTTATCTATTTATGTTTTTACTTATTTAAGGAGCTTCTGTAGTACTAGGGTGTTGTACCGTGTTAGCCGTTATGAATGTAGAGAAAAGCCAAGCAAAATGACACCTTTTATTGGCTAACTAAAAAGATTACAATATGCAAGCTTTCGTGGCAACTCAGGCCAACTTCTTCAGGCAAGATGTAAGAGCGTCTGTAAAAAGCCAAATTTCCCCCATGGACAAATAAAGTTCTATCTATCTATCTATCTATCTATCTATCTATCTATCTATCTATCTATCTATCTATCTATCTATCTATCTATCTATCTATCTATCTATCTATCTATCTATCTATCTATCTATCTATCTATCTATCTATCTAAATGCACAAGACACCAACTAACCCTGCACAGAATCCTACCTCTCCTACTCCTTAATTTTAATTTTTATACACATTTTAATTAATATAACCCATACTTTAATGAGTTGCACAAACACATTTTTTGAGTATTTCTTATGTATAAATAAAAATTCTAGACAGAACATGTGAAGTTGTATCTGTTTAATGTTAATGTCAGGGCTGTGTAAAGGAGAGTACATCCTTCTCATTTAGTCTGTAAGTCTAGACATGTTTTTTAGCATATTATCAAACAAGCAACATTTAAATTAGACAAAAGCAAGCATATTTAGAACTAAAGATAACAATAAATCTTTTAAATTTGGTGCAAACTTGTTTTTCATTTCTTAATGCCTGTTTTGTTCCACCTGTAGTTAGCTTTGTGATGCTGCTAAGATAGTGTCTGACCCCTTCATCCCTGAATTGAATAAAGATGGAACAGAAAGTAAATGAATGGATTATTTGTTAATCAGTGACGGAAAGTGTAATACAGTATTTTTGGCAACTTAACACATTAAGCTTATTCATATTCTTGTTTTCAGTAAAAAGAGGTATCTTTTGTTCCAACTAAATGCATAAAACACAATATGTGCATGTTTGAAAATCAAATTGTGTATCAAATTTTAGGAAATGTAGAAGCAAATTCTGAATGTTGAATTGAGATTAGTTTGTTAAGTTTAATGAAAGTGTTTTGTAAGTGCCTTTCACTGGCATCATGTGTGGTATTGGTCCAAAGCTTTCTTGCGGAATCACTCGTGTTTTCACACCTCTTTGCTATTTTGCCCATACTCACTCACTAGCTGTCTAAATCCACTTTTTCTTTTTAACGCAGTCTCACCATCAACCTGCTTGACACTTGTCATAAGATGAGAGCCAAAAATTTCCTAGCATTTGACAGCTCCTCACATTTCATCCTCATGGTATGCTCTTAGACTTGTTTCTTTTTCGATTGTAATCGAAACCCAGGAGGACACCGTGTTTTTCAAATGTATGTATTTCTGCTACATTTCTTCTTTATTGTTCTAATGAACTCATCCATTGAGAATTTTCTTCCATCATTCCCCTGATTATTGATGTCTTTCAATAACCTTTTCCTGCTTTGAGCAGGAAATGAAATCATGTAATACATATATTTGTTGTCTCCACTCAACTGATCAAAGACAACTGGTAGTAGTAGTATTATAAATTTTAATTTTTATATTTAAGTGCCTTGAGCATGGGAAAGGCGCTATATAAATAAAATGTATTATTATTATTATTATTATTATTATTATTATTATTATAAAGAAGATGATGAAGATGTATTGAATTTTCCAATTTCATCGTAATTAATTCAGTATACTCTGTACAATTGTTTTTTCACATCACAATTTATGAAGTCTTTTAAGCAGTACAGTGGGAAATAATCATAACACACTGCATTATAATTTACCATTATAATGCAAAAAAGCTTAAAAAGTCAAGGGGGTGAAGATGTACTTCATGTAATGCTATAATTTTTTAATTAAATATATTTTATTATACACTTGAAATGTTGAGTGTTGCTAATTATGCCTAAAAATTGTAATGCCTACCTTTGTACTACCTTGCAATGGCATTTCCTTTTCTCACTCGCTCATTCCCAAAGTTTTCCATTCTTCTCTGATTGCATGATCACAATCTGTCCTCACAAAGTAATTTTTTTTTTACCAGTTAGTTTCCCATTATTATTTGTATGGTCATTTTCAATCGCTTCAGAACACCATACCCGTGAAAAAAGGTAGAAGTATGATAGATGAATTGTACAGTTCTTGATTACATTTACATGTCTCTCTTCAGATGGTTAAGCAGAGTAAGTGGATCTGTCTTAGATCATATTTAGAATAATGTGTAGTACTGAGTCAGTCTTTGAATTTAGTCTTCTATATCTGCCATGTTCTGACTAAGAGCTTTCCTTTTTTTAACCTGGTCACGTCGAGACCAATATGTGATTGCAGTGCCATGCTAGAAATTATGCTAAAAATAAAACTTTGGACAAGGGCCACTGTTGTAGAATGACATTATGCAGAGAGTGTATCAAGTAGGCATTAACTATTCATTGTTGTCTATAATGAGAGTTACCCACCTCTCGGTGTTCTTTCACTTCCTTGTCTCCCTGTACACTAGAACAGAATTCTAAACATGTTTATATTTTTGGATTAAAATGACTTTTTCTTCAGGTTTAGTGATGGGGAAAAATTACTGATACAGACCTGATCGATATCAGGATACAACTCAGTTAATTATGGTACATTGAGAAAAGTGTCTGCTTTTTGCACTTTACTCTGTGGCTTCTCTTTTTACTGCTGAAAGTTAGAATCCATTTGCATAGAATTAGTGTATACATATTAGGGCTGGGCAATTAATCGAAAAGTAATCGAAATCGACATTCAGAACCTATTATCGATCAAATTTTTCCAGGTCGATTATTTCGATTACTTTCCCTTTAAAAACACTACCGCGTGTGGAGTCACGTGACCCCGCTCCGTTATGTTACGTTATTCCGCCGACATGTCGAGCATGGAGAGCTTAAACACTGACACACCTGAGCAACAAGAGCAGCTTGTACCAAAGAAAAACGCAGTCTCCCTCATTTGGACACATTTTGGCTTCAGTAAGGATGACATCGAACAAAATGAAGTCAGATGTAGACACTGTAGAAAAACAGTTTCGACGCCCAAAGGTAACACCACCAATTTGTTTCAACACTTGAAGCGCAATCACATTACTGAATATGAACAGTGCATGGCTTAAAAAAAACAAAAAGAGACTGACAAGCGCCCAGCAACAAGTGCCTCCGCAAAGCAGATGTCGATAACACAAGCGTTCACAAATGGCACACAGTATGAGAAGAGTTCAAGAAGATGGAAAGAAATAACTGACTTTATTTGTTATTACATCGCAAAGGATATGACTCCCTTGGCTACAGTGGAGCGAAACGGGTTTAAACACCTCGTTAAAACTCTCGACAGAAGATACACTGTGCCATCGCGATCACATTTTTCTAAAACTGCGCTGCCAGACATGTACAAGACATGTTGTAAATATGTAGCTGCTGAACTGAAAAATGTTCAACACTTTGCAGCCACATCTGATCTCTGGTCAAGTAGGACGATGGACCCATTCTTGAGCCTTACTTTGCACTACATTGACGATGATTGGAAGCTGCGCCAGAGATGCCTTGAGACGGCATATTTTCCAGCCAATCACACGGCAGATATGATTGCGCAAGGTCTGAAAGATATGCTTTCTGAATGTTGACCTTGCGGAAGAAAAACTTTCAGCCATTACAACAGACAACGGTGCTAATGTTGTCAAAGCTGCTGCGCTTAATGGATGGTTACGGCAGCAGTGTTTTGGACACCGCCTACACCTTGCAATTGGTAAGTACATGTCAGCTTAATTAAATATAATGGCATAAAAGCAAAAGAGGTCATTAGGAAGCTTTTTTAAAGGGAGTGAGGCAACACCTTCAGCAAGTTCAGCTACACCCACTCTGTCACTTCAGCAATCGCTAGAAGCAGAGATAAGCAGCTATTTGGTGTCCCCCATGCTGGATAGTGAGGCAAATCCACTGGACCGGTGGAGGAAGCATCATGTACACTTTCCCACTCTAAGTAAGGTGGCAAAAAAGTATCTCTGCATACCAGCTACTAGCTCCCCATCAGAGCGGGTTTTCAGTTCGGGCGGAAACATTGTTACATGCCTCAGGTCCTGCCTGAAACCTGAAAAGGTTAACATGCTCGTGTTTCTTAGTAAGAACTTAGAGTAAATTCATGTTAATATAGTGACATGACAAGATCGCTAAGATCACCTCATGCAACAGTGTTTAGAGAGTTCTATTTTCATTACAACATTAAAATATTTGTTTACAGAAGATGCAAGAAATGCACTGTTTAAAATATTATTTACAGGATATATAAGAGTTATTTTATTTAGAAGAGATACTGTTTATTTTCTACTTTTAATAAGAAAAACATTGAAAATAATTTATTTTGTTTCCAAAAGTGCAAGTTATTTATTTTTACTTTTTTTATAAGAACAAAGTGACTGTTCGTTTTAGGCAATGTGTGCTTTAATTTCAGTTGTTCAACATTGATGTTCAATAAATAATCACAGATAATAGATAGTGTGTTTCCTTCAATTATTTTAAAATCAAGTAATGCACCCTTCATTCAAAAATCTCTCACTTGTAATATGTGAGCATATTTACTGTACAAAACTTGTCAGTGAACTATGAGGGCAAAAAATAAATAAATAAATAAATAAAATAATCGTTCATTAATCGTAATCGAGTTAAAATGTTCAATTAATCGAGATTTTGATTTTAGGCCAAATCGCCCAGCCCTAATACATATGTTGTTCCTTAGAGACCTGCAGAAGTCATTTAGGATTTCTTAATCTATCAGGCTGACTCAGTGACTTGTAAGAGCAACTGTCCAATATGTAGTAATCAGCTGGTATTAACATAATCCTTCTGGATCCTTAATTGACATTCTTTAAGAGGTGGATAACCAATGAAATCTGGCAATCTTTATGCACTTTCATTTGGCTATCCTGCATTCCTCATCTGATTGCTACATTTTTTATGTGCTAGAACCGTAGGCTCAGGTTCAGAAATGGGTCTCATGTTCTCATCCTTAACCAGACTATTGTAAAATTGGGTAGTACTTTTACTCATTTGATGAGTATCAATGTTTCTGGAATGTTAACTGTTAAAAGCAAATCAGTAAAAATAGGATTATTGTAAAACGTAAGGTAACTGCTACATGTAACTATCTACTATATAAAAAAATACTAAGGTCTATGTGTCCAGTCCCTCTGAGAAATCTAATTTATCAGTTTGGCTTTGGTGATGCAACAAAAGAGGAAGTTCAAGCTTGAGACACACAAGGAAGAGTAAAGGCATATGAGGCATGCTGAGAGAGTTACTTTCAAAGACGGCAAGTATAAAACCGGACTAGAGGTGGGATAGGTGCCTCAAAATAATGACATAGTCCGAGAAGCAGGCTTTATGGGAACACGCTCGAGAGAGGGAGCGCTGGTTAAGAGACTTTTTACAATTTCAAATGCAGAGAAAAGGCACTGAAGGTGCATATAGGGCAAGAGATAGCAAATCATTTTTTACATTTTTCTGTTACTTGTCTTTGACAAGTACCATGGTTAGTAGATTGTAATACATTTATAACATTTGGATAAATCCAATTGATACAAAGTAGCTAATGTTTGATTTTTACATTTGACACAACAATAGCATTAAAGTAAGGCTTTATCACTATGAGCCAGTAGAAGCTAAACCCAGTGTACCAGTGAAGGTAAAGGGCAGAATCAAATACTTGTAAGTTAAGGGAAAAATGATTAAGTAAAAAAGCATATTTATCAGTATTAATGTCAAAACTTTTGCAGTTTTTACTGGAATGCTTATTCTTTCCTTTTATTAAGTCATGTTTACATAGTCTGAAGAACTGTATTTTTTTGACTTGTCAGTGCTGATCCTGGTCTGAGTCTGTGTGGATTTAACTTGTTCTCCCCATGGTCAGATAGTTTTTTTTTCCAGGAACTCCAGTTTTCTGTCGTAGTTCCATAAATCTGTAGATTAAGAGCTTAGTTGTGAGGGTGTGTGTGTGTATGAGCATGCTGTGCGATGGACTAGCTCCTCATTCTCATTTACTTCCCTTCCTGCATTGAATTGTGATAGATGCTGGCTCCACAACCCTGCAGGTTCAGAAAATGAATGAATGCCTGAATGATGGTACTGTACATGACATGCAGAAAACAGTTCCATATTTTTTTCTGAAATTGAGAACTATCAACCCAGTCTGCCAGTTCTACCATACAGTGTCCCAGTGTTAAGCACAGAAGTAAAGACAATCATTTTGACCTTGTCTTGTGTGTTGTACATAGTGTACTATATATGAAACTGGAGTGTTTCACTTCCTGATAGTCCGGTGGTGACCGACTGTTGGAGTTTTATAGTATTTCACTTTGTCAGCTTGCAATGTTTTAACCATATGATACCTATATCTTGCATATTAAGTAACAATTCATCCATGCATTTTTGAAAAACCCATTTCATTTAATTATGACAACAGAGGCTATGTCAATTGCAATGGTGCAAAGCAAGAATTGTCCCCTTGGCTGGGTGCAAGTAGTCATGTGAAACCGACACTTTTCAAAATGTCAAAATGTTTGGTGATGCTGTAGGAGAAATCAAAATTTAATAGTTTAGTGTGTGCCTTTTTTATTTTCTTTTATTTTAATGTACGAGTAGAGTTGCCTGTTCGCTATGGTGGTGAATTATACCATCCTGATGGTGTAACTACTGCCTACAACACTGTGTGACCAAGAGCAAGTCACTTTACTATTTCTGTTCCAATTGTTAAATAAAGTCTCATTGGATAAATAGGGTTTACCAAAAATAACATGACTCCTTGTAAGTTCATTGTACTTCCTATTGACTACTTTTCTTGATAAATTATAGTATATAATTATAGTCCTGCTAGAACTGTCCCTGGGCCAACACATAGGGTATGCTGAAATACAGTTCATAAATATCCATCCATCCATCCATTATCCAACCCGCTATATCCTAACTACAGGGTCACTGGGGTCTGCTGGAGCCAATCCCAGCCAACACAGGGCGCAAGGCAGGAAACAAACCCCGGGCAGGGTGCCAGCCCACCGCAGGGCGCACACACAAACACACACACACACACATCAAGCACACACTACCGGACAATTTTTAGAATCGCCAATGCACCTAACCTGCATGTCTTTGGACTGTGGGAGGAAACCGGAATACCTGGAGGAAACCCAAGCAGACACGGGGAGAACATGCAAACTCCACGCAGGGAGGACCCAGGAAGCGAACCCGGGTCTCCTAACTGCGAGGCAGCAGTGCTGTTCATAAATATGTTCTTTTTAAATAAGTTATTTATTTTTTAAAAAGTTTCAGTTGTGGAGCATTATTACACTGTTTTGTGGAGAAAGTGGTGAAATATTGTATAGTGAAACGTTGTAGAAGGGTGAGAAAACAGCATGGAGTGCCTCCATCTCAGCCGTAACTTTTTTGTCATTCTCTTTCTCTGTTGTGGCACAGGTTGACCTTTTATGTCAGTCAGCGTACACCTTATTATAACTACACTATAATACCTTCTCTTGTTTCAGAACATGAAATCTGATAACATTTTCTGTTAATCTGTATATGTGACACAGTTTTCTTATGTAAAGAGTTTTTGCAGAGTTATGCTATGTTGAATGGAGGGGGTCGGCTTTGAGAGGTTTTCTCTTTTTAGACTCTATTCACACCAAGAGAAAAACATAAAGATTGCTGAGCTCACTGCCAAAAATATGTACATTAAAAATAAATCTCTGCTTTATATGTCTGTTTTAATTTGCATTTTTTATTGGTGAAAATGCACTTGTTTTTTAAAGGTTAATTTAAGCATCTATTTTAATTTCCCAAACTAGTTCATTCAATTCAGAGCCCAAAGAAAACAGGGAAGTATGTACTGCAGCAGCAACAAGCACAAGGCAAGAACCAGTTCATTCCTGACATTAAAATATATTTGTTAAAAGGGCTGGTAGGGATATTCAGCTCAAACAATAGTATGCTGTCTGTGGTGACACATATGTACTGTACATACAAAAATCAGATCTTCTGGACTAGGAAGATGTAAAGTTGCTTCTGATCGAGCCAGCCATCGCATTGATTGGATGCTTAGGGAAGTTAAAGCTAGACACTGCAATGCTCACTGGCTGTGCTGTAGCTTTAGACGTGTCTCAAGGGAGGTCAGAGCCAATCAGTGCACCATGAAGAATGTCACTGGGCATAACTGGTGATATATGGAAGGCCTGTTACAATCTTTATACTATTGCGACCGTGTTGAACATGTTTAAAGCCTGTGCAACATATCAGCTGGAAGGGGCTTTTCTTTCTCAGTTAATTTACAGATGAGATCGGAATGTACACATCCACAGCACTGGTCTGTGATGCTTCATGCAGATTTTCATGTGAAACTGGGCAGATATTTAAAAAATAAATAAATCTGTGTATGCTTGTTAGCTTGTGCTGAACAGAATTCCCTCCTCAAAATCCCACTTTCATTTACGAAATCAGTCTAGGACCCCCTCAGTAAACCCTGAGATAACAGCTTGTCCTACCCCCACTCTTGATACTCAGCTAATATGGTCTCTTTTATTGCCAGAGAATATTTGCTAAAAAGAAGAGATATGGAGAGTGGAGCTTTGAAAATGGGTATCACATGATCATCTTAACATTTTTTTTCACAATAGTGCAGTCTTGAATGCTTTCAACAATCTAATTAATCCCATTGATTTTTTCTTCTTCTGATGCATGCTGCAGTCCTAGCTTGCTCATCCAGGGATATTTCTGCCACTTGATTTTACTGGAGCTTATTATCCACTTCTATTTTCTAAGCTGTGTGAAATATTGACATGCTTGATACAGAAACGAAAATCCATTTAAATCAAATTCTCAGTGCTAGCAATTGATTATTGTCCTCAGTTTTAGAGAACATGAGAAAATACAATGTAGCTTGATAGAAATGGCTGTTGGCCATCAGTCTCAGCAGAAGAGCATCAGTGAATTACTGATGGACTATTTGTTAATTATTGGTTTGTGTAAAAGGTTATATTATAAGAAAGCAGCAAATACCTTCCACCTAATATTAAGAAGTGGCTTGCAATCAATTCTCGTTATCCAAAGGTGTTACATTCCTGAAAAACCCCATTGATACAGAAACTGCAAATACTTAGGCATTGATTCACTGGGATAAATGGGGCTAGGTTCTGTCAAGACAATAGCTTGCGGGTAGGACTGGTGAGTGAGGGGAGACAGGTTTGGGCTGAATGCACCGGCCCTTTACTATTGCCCCTTGAGACTCGGTAATGATCCTTCCACAGGTTTACACACAGAAGCCCTATTACCAGTTTTACTTACTTTTTAGTCGAGTTCAGTCATGCTGTTGTCTAGATGCTCTGCCAGAGGCCGTGCGCAGTCGCAGCAGGGCAGATCCAAGTACCTCACTGAACCATCCAATCGGTTGTAATGTGTGCAAAGGGGAGGGACTTAATCAGTGCAAGCATATGACCTACACTTTCTAAAATAATCTCATTCATGGAAACAATTGCAAGCCCCGGAATGGGGTTCAATGGCCTACCTAAACCTGTCAGTGTCTAGTAGATACATGTTGATCCATTCAGTATAATGCACATGTAGCCCTGGACATCTAAGGGCATTGTAGATGTGTTACTGCTTAATCTAACGTTTTTGTAATCTAACGAGTTGGTCCATGTGAACATCCTCTTCCTATCTATTACTTATTATTTTGTGCCTGTGTATCAGTTCTTATTGTTTTATATAGGCAATAAAGTGGGAACCCATATGCATTCTGGTTCAAAAAAAGAACAGCAAAACCCAGCCCATGTTGGAGCGCTTTTCTGAAAGTGTTTTTTGTTTGATTTTGCAGTTTGAGAGGTGATAAATGTTTTTTCTGCATCTAAAGTAGTTAGTATTAGAGTAACCGTCCTCTTCTCATGTTCAAGTTTTGGATTTTGTGACATGTATCAGTTGCAGAGTGATCAAGTTTATCTGTTTATTCCATAATAACCCTTTTAACAATAGCAGATCTACATAGAGAAGATCATTAGTTGTTGTTATCTAAATATGGAATAGTATCTTAATACATAATTCGCCTGCCTCCTCACTCACTCACTCACGCACGTCCATCTGAAGCCGAATGCGCAGTCGCCTTCTGCGCACTCACTGACGTCAGTCCGAAGCCGAATGCACAGTCGCCTTCTGCGCCGCTGCCCGAAAAACCTTATGAGACCGAAATCCAACCCCAACATCGCAGCAGGCGGCGGATTTTGCCTACGCATTATACAACTGTCTTCAACAGGTACATTCATGACTTAAACATTTCAAAGTTCATCTCACTTCCAACTTATACAAATGCCTCTAAAGAGAAAATTCGCTTCATCGCAGCAGGAGGCGGATTTAGCCTACGCATTTCGGGATTATTATTCTGAAATCCCAAATCCTTCCGCCCAGGCATAGGATATTAGCCCCGATCACAGCCAACCCTCACACTCAAAATAATACGTAAGAACATATTATTATTAAGTACTTTCAGCGGGCAAGTGATGTGAAGGTGCAAGTTAAAGATGGGCCACATCAAGGGAAATTACTACTAAACAGTGAGAATGTCTTGCATAAAAAATGTAGTCTACAGAGAGATTTTACAACTTTAGTTGCATACTGACAGGCCTTCAGTATACAAACAAAAAACGTTGTCATAGAAAGCATGTCTTTTTTAAGTGTACAGTATTTTTTGCCGTGATAAAGTCATACATATCCCAGACCTCTTAGTTAATTATCATTACTTACATCACTTTCTTATTTATTTCTTACTTATCATTTGTTCTTCATACACTACTGACACAAACTCGTGCCCGTTTCATCTTACGTTGTCGAAACGGGCTTTTTGTCTAGTAAGAATCATAAACAGATGTTCAGTTGTTTATGTTGCATAGCAAAGCGAGGATTGGTAAGTCAGTAGTCCAGCAATAAATTAAAGAGGGGAGTGAACAACCTCGCTTTTATATCCTTGAGAAAGAGGTGATAAGATGTCTGAATTTGTGAGCAGAAGTCCTGAAAAAGTGCAGTATTAAGCTAAAATCATGTTTAAAAAAATCTCTGCCTCAAGGACAGTCCTGTCCAAAAGCTGCCATAAAATGCCCAGCTTAGCAAACCAAATGCCTTTTTTAGTATCCAGTGGGCTATGTATAAGTAAAGGAGGAGGCTGCATCATTGATATAAAAGAGTATGTAAAGATTGTCTGAGACCAAACCTGAGATGATAAAACCAGTTTGATAATGAGTTAGTTGATGATATGAGTTCTTGTAGAATGTAATCAAGTCCCAGGGCCTATTCCTTTATTCCCAGAGCATTGTAATAGAGGCATCTATCATTATAATAGGGGCATCCAAAAACAAAGCTTCCTTCTTAGCAACAGGGTAAGTTCAGGTAGTCTGGAAAAGATGAACAATGAACTGAGAACATAAAAAAAACTAGTAATTTAAAAACTGTTTAATAATTTGCTTTGGGTTGCTAATGATAGAACCTAATTCAGCTTGAATAGCAGAAATGGTAGAAATTGTCTAGTTACAACAGAGCCATACCAGAAAGAGTTTGCTGGAACCTAGCCCCAAAGAAATAATACCAAGCCTGGGTGAAATGATCAGAAAATGTGCATTTAACTCAGCCCTTACATTTCAAATATTAGCTTTATATGATTGAACCATTACACATATAGAGCTACCTTTTTAATTTCAAAACGATTAAGATGTGAAAACCACATCTCCTGAAATCTCAGGAATAGATTGAAAAATTTAGAATGTCGCCTGACTGTTCTCTGGCTCATGAATGTATAAGACAGAAGCAGTTGACTTTTGAGACCTTCACAGAAACTACAAGAGGTCGAGACAAGAAAGCATTTGGTGGACCGAATTTACAAAAGAGTGGCATTCACATAAATGCCCGTATCTAGGTTGTCATTCTGGAAGTTTAGCAGCTAGTTTTCAAATTTAGATGACAAAGAGTCTTGACACAGAGTTGCTGCATACATGAACACAAACCTAATCTTTTGTTCACTTAGCTCTGCTCACAAATAACACAAGGAACCTGTTTGTTATGTAAAGAAGTCACAGATGTGGCAAAAGGGTTGTAAGTTTCCTCAGACCTGCCCAGAAATGTTCTTACACTAGACTGCCAGTTTTCAACTGCTACTGGCAGGTTTCAGCCTATACAGGTCCAAAATTAGGAATTGGCTTTTAAAGTTCCCAAAACATCTAGCATTTTCCAAACTTTACAAAATTTTACCCTCTAGGGGGAGTAACCATAAAACCTCTGGCTAGATGAGTCAAGTCCAAATTACGAAACTTTATAAATTGAAGAAAGTGTTTTGTATTTGATAAAAAGTAACAAAAAATATGAAAAGGGGAAATAAGGACTTGCCTAAAAAGGCAAATCAAAGTGAACAACTCCAACACAAAATCCAAAAATCAGTAATCATAAAAAGAGGCAATCAAAAGAACAGAACTTCCAAGGGAAAATAATTCTCAGAATACTCACATTATAATGGCAGATGGAGGACTCGGCATGAATAATGTCAAGGTGTATTTGCCTTTTGTGGTTTCACCCACAGAACACAAGAAATGGTGGAATATTTAAGGACACTGTACAGCAATACTAAATCATTAACAAACATAACAGGAATTATACAGAAATATAACAAATAACAAAACAACAATGACAAAGAAAACTCGTAAGCCAGGGAATAAAACATGGCTGTAACATAACACTTTTGTTATTATTCCTGAAGCTGTGAACTTTGCCTGAAAATTTTTCCTAATGTAAGTGACCACCTCACATTTCTTTGTACAAGCCGATGAAGAGGTAATAATCTATTTTCACAGTGTGATGTCAGCCATCCCTAAGTGTTTCCTGTAATAACGCAAAGTCAATTTGGCGACAATGAAGAAGATCAAGATGGCACTTGCAGATTTCAGGCCCTAAGCATTCCTTGAGATAACAGGGAAATCAGCCAAGATTTTAGCAAACAGATGGAAAAAAGATCCTAAATAAACTGGCTGCCTGCAGCACAGCAACAACAGCATGGCAATAAGCACCACCATCACTTCAACTAGAAACACAAGCTAAGACTCAGGACCCCCTACCACATATCCCACCATTCCTCAGGCATAAAAAAGTCAAAGTTAAGATAAACAACAAAAACAACACCTTAAAGCACCTCCAACCCCTCTACCTGCTCCACAGCCATCAAAGAGAGTACAAAACTAAAAAGTGAATTAGTGCAGCAATACTTTAACTAGATACCCGTGGAAGAGATCACTGACATTGTCACCTGTCAGCCTGAATGTCACAACAGGTAACACACACTTAACTACACACTCCTACAATGGGCCAGTTTTGAAATGCCAGTTAACCCTAACCAGAGGTTTAAAAAACATGCAAGTTCTGCCAAATATTGAGTGAGTCTGAGATTGCAATACTAGTTTTGAGTTTTGAGGTGGCAATACTAACCACTGTGCGACAATACTACACCACATTTAAATACATTTTTCAGTTATGATGTGGATTTTCTTTCATTATTTACCAGGCCATTGTCTTTAAACTATTCAGTGATATTGTCGTTGCTTTTATGAACAGTCTGGAAGCTTCATAATTAATTTTAGGCTGCAAATCAAATGGTAATGCTTAAAACCAGTCTGAATAATGAGGTTCTAATTTTGGGATGATTTATATTTTTTAAACAATGCAGAATGAATTAATATGTAAATATTTTTTCCTGACAGAAATATATTACAAATGTGTAAAAAAAAAAAAGGACAGAGCCTTTCAATAGAGCTTTTCAATAGAGATTCTACAGTTCACATCCTGCTGGATAATTGCAGTTTCTAATTTTAAAAGGGAATACAGTAGAAGGACCATTCCATGTTAGTTTGCATCATTTTAAAGCCATTATTTTCAAGGGAGAAAAAATTTCAGATAATTATTTTAACACTGTAAGCAAAACACGAAGGTGCTGTTTATAGTAGTAACAAATATGGAAAACACTGGTGTGGTACCCCATGATAAATAAGTCTCCAAAGAAGGACTGTGTTGCACAAAAATAAACCAGCTCCCTTTTAGCTAAGATGATGTTTGGAATACTATAGTGTTGAGTACACAGTCTACATGTCAGTTTATTTGTTGTCTCTTCCTTGAAAAACGTTAATCCCCAGGCAGTATGACATTTAGTTTTCCCAACACTGCTCATTCAGGTTCAGCCATACTGTACTTATGATGGAAAAATACATTAAAAATATAGGCTGAGTGGCTTTGTGTTGAAGGATCTGCAGTGAAAATGGCAAGGGCTTCAGGTTCAGATCTTAGCATTAGGTTCTTATTTGATTTTTACCAGGTCACTGAACTTTCACTTAATTTAAATAAAGTATTTTGAAAAATCATAGTTATGTGCTGAAAAAACTCATGAATATTAATTATTTAGCTAATCATTGATGTCAAAATAGATTCATATGCAGCTATAATGGGGAGGATTTGGGATCCTAGTCACACTGGATTGGTCCAGATGTCATAGCCATACTGAGCACACAATGTGGTAGACAGGCTAAACAAATGTGACTAAGCATGAATTTCAGTAGCCAACTGAATATTATTCAGAGTCATGTATATGGCAGCAAGTGAAGATTCCTCAGTAAAATAATCCATACTGATGGCATATATTCTTTAGGCCCCTACTTGTTTCTATCAGTAACACTTGACAATAAAGCCATGTGTGACCTGTTTCATATATGTAAAGGGAGCACATATTTTTTCTATGTTTTTGTATATCCCCAGCACATCTCGGTTGCACACTGTGAATAGACACTGACAGCATATTGCTGGGGGCCAGAATCCTCTACAAATGTAGGTCGACAACCACACCAGAGTGGTAAAAGTGAGCTGTGCTCTGAAACATAAAGGTTATGGTAAACTTTGCATTTCATTGTGCATGTTATTGTGTATTCATGTGTGTTTCAGGCCCTTCTCCGTTGGTATCCTTTAGAGCTTAAATAATGTGACAATTTCTCACTGTCTTGTTCAGTAGTCTTATAGCACTTAACCTGAAAAACAAGTGTACTGCCATCTTTTTATTACATTATTATTATGTGTGTGTGTAGCCCCTGAAAAAATATATACTGTGCCTGTTTTAAAAATGAACTGGCATTCTTTCAATTGAGCTTAATGCTATACATAGAATAAAGCTTGAGAGAATTTACCCAGATGTGTTTGTTGCACTGTGTACTGCACCATAGAAATTGGTGCAGTAAGACAGCACCTGTTGTTTAGTATATTTGTTTTACGTGATGTTAAAATGATATTTTGTTGCATTTGGCTTATTTGTTACAAACTGTGCACAGGGAGTCTTTTGCATTGGATTTGAAATGTACAAAAAGGTATGTGCCTGTAATGTTTTGCATTAGGATTAAAATGTTACATAATGTGAATTTGTAAGGTTCAGTTATTAACAGTTATGAAAAATGATTAATACATTGTAAAGGAAGAGGCTGAGGAGAAGCTCATTAAGACATTTCTGTCCCAGACCTGGGCATGTACAGTATAAGAGCACTCTTAATACTCAGTGTGAAGAAATACATCTAAAGTGAACCCTTAATCAGCTTCCTTCTGTGCCCCATTATGCCTTTAAAGTAACAGCTGTAATCAAACTTATTTACTTCTGTCATAATTTATACACTTTTATCATTCATCTATCATCTAAATTGAATAATTTAGTTAAGGGATGCGGCTTCTGGACCATGTCCTGGCAAGAGCCAACCTCAAAGAGATGTGAGTAAATTGCAGGGCACACTTATCCAGCCTCAGTCATACTAGGCATTTAATTCAATTCAATATACTTAAAATCATAATACATAAGTAATAAAGAATAAACATAACAATATTAGCAGAAATATATCCGTCCATCCATCCATTATCCAACCCGCTATATCCTAACTACAGGGTCACGGGGTTCTGCTGGAGCCAATCCCAGCCAACACATGGAAATTAACTTCAAAAGCAACATTAAAAAAGAAAACTAACACAGGCCAAAGAATAAACCTTGGCTGTAACACAGCAATAATGCCTTTTAAGGTCCAATATGATCTCAGTAACTACAAAAGGGATTTGCTTTGTGAATCTGAGTTCCTGTGGCTTGGGTCTTCTTATTATTTCTAGAGTGAAACAATTACCTAAGCCAGTTTCTTTTCTACTAAAATGTTTCTTACTTATCAAATAAGTCTCCTGCCAGCATGCTGACCATTTGGATCTTAGATACTTACTTAGATACTTGTATATCTTACCTTGGATGCCGTGGAAATACTTTGAAAACCTTTAAGAAGAATCTGGATTACATTCTGGGACAGCTTCGCTATTAGCTAAACAAATGGGCTAGATGAGCTGAATAGAACCCTCGCGTTTGTTAAATTTCTTATGGTTCTTTTGTTTCTATATTTCTTACTTTAATAAACAGTCAATGTTGTATGAGTTTTGTATTTTAATATTCATCTTTTGAAATAGGAAAAGGAAAAATATCACCTAAGAATTCTGTTTTTTCCACTGTTGAGTCTTGCCACAAGTAATATGTTTAGCAGAATCCCAAAATGAAAATATGGGTATAGAATAATATACCTCATGCAAGGTTGTTTCTTGTATAAGGATGGATGCTATATCTTGTGTGTGCAGCATGTAATCTTTGCTTAACAGTATTATACATAATGCTCCTTTAAGTGAGTATCAAATAAAAATCTAGCTAAAATTATCTCAAAGCGAATCTCTCCATTCTCCAGCATGAAGTAACATTCTCATTTTCCTAAACTTTATCATACTGTATTTAGGGTAAAGATGACAGCCAGCTCTCAGAGACAATTCACCAAGTAAGAAATCATCACATTCAATTCCAGGATTTTATTTATTGACATCACCAGGAATTTTAGTGAAAAACTCCAGCGTAAATTTTGTGAGATTTCCGTATTTGAAAAACTTCCTAATTCCTTGAACTCTACTACATTCTTCCTTTTTGCTGTTTTTTTAGATTTATTTTCCAAGGCAGTCATTTCTTCATGTCTTCAATGTGGGTAGTAAAATTGCTTTTCACGTCTTCAGCTTGAGTACCATGTACTGTATATTCATGTTAGTGTCCATTTTTTCTAACAAATGCTAGTGGAGAGGAGATTTGATGTGGTTGATGAGATAACCATGGAGAGGCTGCTGCTTCACCACCTGAGGCCACAGGTTCAACACGCCCTCGACCCTCTGCAGTTTGCATATCAGGAGAAGGTGGGAGCGGAGGATGCCATCATCTATGTGCTACATCGATCCCTCTCTCACTTGGACAGAGGCAGTGGTGCTGTAAGAATTATGTTTCTAGACTTCTCTAGCACCTTCAACACAATCCAATCTCTGCTCCTTAGGGACAAGCTGACAGAGATGGGAGTAGATTCATACCTGGTGGCATGGATCGTGGACTATCTTAAAGACAGACCTCAGTATGTGTGTCTTGGGAACTGCACGTCTGACATTGTGGTCAGCAACACAGGAGCGCCACAAGGGACTGCACTTTCTCCGATCCTGTTCAACCTATATACATCGGATTTCCAACACAACTCAGAGTCCTGCCACATGCAAAAGTTCGCTGATGACACTGCTGTCGTGGGCTGCATCAGGAGTGGGCAGGAGGAGGAGTATAGGGACCTAATCAATGACTTTGTTAAATGGTGAGACTCAAACCACCTACACCTGAACACCAGCAAAACCAAGGAGCTGGTGGTGGATTTTAGGAGGCCCAGACCCCTCATGGACCCCATGATCATCAGAGGTGACTGTGTGCAGATGGTGCAGACCTATAAATACCTGGGAGTGCAGCTGGATGATAAATTAGACTGGACTGCCAATACTGATGCTCTATGTAAGAAAGGACAGAACCGGTTATACTTCCTTAGAAGGCTGGCGTCCTACAACATCTGCAATAAGATGCTGCAGATGTTCTATCAGATGGTTGTGGCGAGCACCCTCTTCTACGCGGTGGTGTGCTGGGGAGGCAGCATTAAGAAGAAAGACGCCTCACGCCTGGACAAACTGGTGAGGAAGGCAGGCTCTATTGTTGGCATGGAGCTGGAAAGCTTGACATCTGTGGCAGAGCGACGGGCGCTCAGCAGGCGCCTATCAATTATGGAAAATCCACTGCATCCACTAAACAGTGTCATCTCTAGACAGAGGAGCAGCCTCAGCGACAGACTGCTTTCACTGTCCTGCTCCACTGACAGACTGAGGAAATCGTTCCTCCCCCAAACTATGCGATTCTTCAGTTCCACCCGGGGGGGTAAACGTTAACATTATATAAAGTTATTGTCTGTTTTTACCTGCATTATTATCAATCTTTAATTTAATATTGTTTTTGTATCATTAAGGTGCTGCTGGAGTATGTGAATTTCCCCTTGGGATTAATAAAGTATCTATCTATCTATCTATCTAGTAATGCTTACCTACGTTTTTTAAATTCATCCTTTACTTCCTGTTTGGTATTGTTCAGTCAATATGTCATATCTGCCATTCTTTTATTTATTTCTTGCATATTTGTCTCTTGCTTAATCATCGTCTTCCTCAAATCAGAGTCATCCTCCTGACTGTATATGTTTCACACAGTATTTATAGCCAGTCTCACAGCTAGTTGGTGTTTGTGTAGGGATTGCAGATTTGACAAATGTCAAAAAGAGGTGCCACCACTCTGCCACTCTTAACCAAAAAGTGTGCTTAATTTATAAATACCAGTGTGAAACCTACTGAAATTCACTGAAGGCTGTGTGCAGATTCATAACTGACATCCAAATGTACAGCAGCAGCAGCAACAACGTAATCTGTCGGTCTTCTCTCTTGAAGGTATTCGCCATATTGATGTGGGCTTGTGTGTGCGATGTTGATTGTCAACTAGATCAAACTTTGTCGGTTACACTTGTTCTTTGTCTCAACACGTTGAGTTGTGCTGTTTTTACTTTTGCACTGCTTCAACATCCTTAGGTGAATTTCAGCAGGTTTCACTCCCTCTGCCCAAAGAAATCAAACTGTGGTGCATTGTTCAACAATGGTGCAATCCTGTAGCAGAGTGAGTGTTCCTGTTCATTTGATCTTGGCTTCAACCAGACAAATGACAGAGCACTATGCTGTGTGTGTTCAAACTACCCATAAGCCATTGTGAACGTGTTGTATTGCGTTAGCTTCTATTTGTTGTGGTAATTTTCAAATTGCCTTTACTTTTTGATTTACCCTTGTACATGCTCTGCAGTGGACTAGCAGCCTGTCCAGGGTTAGTTATTTCCTTGTGTCCAATGCTGCTGGGTTGGACTTCTGCTCATTGTGACCCTAAATTGGAATAAAGAGTAAAGCAATCAGGTGAATGGCTCTCAGCCAGTGTGGTGTGATTATATGTTTAACAGATGCTTCTAAGGACCCTACTGCAGATAATAATAATAACTTCAAACACATTGGAGCTAAAGAAGAGTGAACAAATAAACTGAAATATTCATGCAAGATGGACAAGGTAGGAAGCCTAGTTCATTTTGAAGCATTCAATTCAAAATTTTTCTGTTAACTTTTAATGCTATCCACAACTTTGCCCCTCCATATGTCTGACCTCCTCCATGTTGTCACTCCCTCCCGTACCTTTAGATCCTCTTCCTCCATCCACTTGACTGTCCCCTTCGTCCGTCTTACCACTATGGGGAGCAGGACATTCCGTTGCTCTGGAACTACCATCTGAGCTTAGAAATATTGAATCATTCTCATTTTTCAAATCTAAACTTAAAACTCATTTGTTTAAGACTGCTTTTTCTCTTTGATTACATTTGCTCTGTCTGATTTTAATTTTGTATTTTAGTTTTATTTATAATCTGTGTTTTATCCACTGTTCGGTGTCCTTGAGTGTTAAGAAAGGCGCCTATAAATAAATAAAAAGTATTATTATTATTCTTGGAAAAAATAAGAATAGGCAGAATATATAAAAAGGGCCGGGGGATCAAATATAATCGTTTACAATATACAGTGTTGAAAGGGAAAGGTAAAGAACCACGCCTTTTCAGTCACAGTGAGACTTCTTTCTGAGTGGTTGATCCAAAATAAAAAGAAACTTTCTAATTGGGTAAACATTTTATAATAGATGACCAGAAGGGGTGGATTCAGAGGCAGTGCAAGAGGCAAAGTCGTCCTTCTTCTTCTCTGTCATTTCCCACAGACCTGAGGGCAGGAAAGAAGAAGGAAGAAGTGGCTGTGCAGCAGCTAAATCATTCCCTCATGTACCTTTAAAATCAGTCCTCATGAAGAGCACACTAAACTCACATGTGCAGCAAGCTACATGACGACAAGAGGCATTTAAAGGATTTTCTCATTGATTTTACTGATTTTTACTAAATGTACACAATTTGCATAATAAAACTCAGTCCTTTCGGCATAGGTCTATCTATCATAGGTCTGTACCTCTATCACATGTCATTATTTGTTCTTTTATTCTTGCAGTCACATTAATGCTTTATTTCAGGTTATTAGGACATGTAAACTGTTGTGTTCTGCAGAATGTGATTCAGTTCCATTAGCGGGTAATTCAGTGGTTTCTTGGTTCTGATGGATGATGTGTCAATTGGATATTTTTGGTCACACCCACCATATTATATAGTACCTGTAATTGCATCCCTTCAAGAAAAGCACATGTATAAAGATTTTCCCAGCATGTATAGAAATCTAAAAAAAATATTCTAATATTATTAAATAAAAATAAATATTTTGAAAATATTCATACAGAAAATAAAGAGGAAACATTAGATACCTGTACAGCCTGGTGCTGCAGTGTTTAGTGCTGCTGTTTCACAGCTCCAAAAGTTGGGCTTTTAATCCTGGCTTAGTCACTTTCTGTGGGAAAGTGCTACAGAAAGCTATCATTGTAGGCGCAACGATTGTCATGAAATGGCTGTGCAGGTGGCAGAAGCTGTCAAACATAGAAATAGCAATAGCACATGGCTGCTTGTCTATTGGCAGAGTGATGTTCTCAGTGGGAGTGTGTATGGATGTGGGTAATTGCAGACAGCAAGCTATGTAAGTCTCTATTTGTGCAGTGACTAAGCTGAAACTAAATGAACAGAGAGCAAAATATACAGGGCAAAATGTGCCAGCTATAATTTATCTGGGAAAAATACAAATGCAGCAGATTGCAAAGTGACAAACTGAAAGCTTCCCTGCATTCAGCATGCAAAGCTTTAAAGAAATTATTTATTTCCAACACTTTATTCAGATGAGTTTCCATCTGAAATTTCTGCCTTAAGCTTGCTTACAGCTGGATTATTCTGAGGTACAGAGTTTGGGTGATCATACTTGAAAGCTAAGTGATGATTGCAAATGTACAAGGAGCAGCACAATATGCAAACAGGACTGATGTGCTCAAGTAGAAACATGTGCAAGGCAAGAAAACACCTTGGGTGAGAAGATAAATCAATCATCAGTGAAACCATACCTTTCCCAAACACTCTAAATCTATTACAGGGTTGTAGAGAACTGGAACTCCTCCTGGTAACAGCAGACACCAAGAACAGGACACCAGTCTGTCTGAGTTTAATTCATATACTTTGAAAAATACCTCCTTCATACATAATTGTTTTAGCACTATGCCTGCAAAGTCACTTGCCAAACAACTTTCACATTGAGTTACCTTAACTTTAAGCCTCCAGTATCATGATTTAAGATTTAACTCCTTCCTACTAAATGCTAGGTGAATGTTCATTGAGATGCATTTTTTCTGAACTTTGTTATAGAAAACAGGTGTTGGAGTCACATGTGGAGTGACAAAGTATTTGATACAGACCAATGGAAAATCATCTGTAATCTTATACCTGTTCTCTACAAACTGACTAATCCTCACTGACTTGAGGAGGTCAGTAAAAATAATTAGCTATGTTTACATACCCAGGCTAGGAAAAACACACCCTGAGAAGAAACAATGACATCGTTATCACCATGCTGGAAGTAATTGTTCTCATCTTTATATTGATTATATTTACATCACTGTGTGAAGTGCTTTGTTTACTGTCTGACATTTCTACTACTTTGTAAATAAGGCATCACATTGTTATTTACAAAGGGTGACCCTTGGAAACTGTGATGCCACTGGGTATTTTGGCAAATAAAACACTGGAACTCTGAGCTTTTTAAATTCTAGTAGTTGTTAGGGATCTTGCTGAATTTTGAATTATTATTATGAGAAGTCAGCCAAAATGACACCTCTTTTTGGCTAACTGAACAGATTACAATATGCAAGGCAGTTGAATTATCCATCCATTATCCAACCCGCTATATCCTAACTACAGGGTCACGTGGGTCTGCTGGAGCCAATCCCAGCCAACACAGGAAACAAACCCCGGGCATGGCACCAGCCCACCGCAGGGTGCGCACACACTAGGGACAATTTAGAATCGCCAACGCACCCAACTTGCATGTCTTTGGGAGGAAACCCACACAGACATGGGGAGAACATGCAAACTCCATGCAGGGAGGACCCAGGAATAGAACCCGGGTCTTCTAACTGCGAGGCAGCAGCGCTACCCACTGCACTACCATGCCACCCCGCAGCTGAATTAATTATTCCTATTTTTATAAATCTTATGGATGTGGATACTGATTATAATAATGGATGTGATATGTTGTTTTTTTGATTATTTTCTTGTATCTGTGTAACAATGTTTTATACCTTCCTACTGCAAACAAATTTCCCTCTGGGATAGTAAAAGTGTACCTAGCCTAACAAGACTATGACACAGTGCAATATCATAAAATAAATGCACAGGATAGTCTTTAGACAAACAACACACAGTAAATGTACACTTACAGTTGCATGCGATAGGTAGATATCATCAGTAGCATCTTATTCTCTATGTAAATATATGTAAGCATCAGCAGAACAGTAGTTAATAAAGTGGCTAGTGCAGTTGAGGGGTGGTGGTTAAACCCTTGTTAAGTTAGATATAGGTTGTAGAAGACAGCAGTGTGCTGAGAAACCTGACAGTCTAACGGAGGAAGATGTTACATTGAGTCCATAAGAAGGATAGAAGGATTGATCTACTGCACTGGAGACCTTGTAGTTTGTCATTAATGTCCTGAACAGGAGAGTGAAAGACTCCAGTGATGCCCTTGACAGGGTTTTGCAATCTGAGACGTTTCCATGCCAGACGGTGATACAGTTGGTCAGGACACTGTGTATGGCATCCTTATCAAACATGGTATGGAAGGAAGGGGTAAGGTTTGATCTTCACAGTTACAATAGGACATTAGAACATTATAAAATTTTAAACATTTTGATTATGTCCCCTCTCAATCTCTGAATAAGGTTCAACTCCTTCAATCTGTCGTCATAGCTCATACTGCTCAGGCCTATAATCAACTTAGTCGCACTTCATTGGACTTTTTCTAACACAACTACAACTTTTGCAACACGTTTTTGCATTTATATACTGCCTGCTATAGTGATATTCCAATTAACAAAACTGGGCTTATACAATAACCCTAAACACTAGAAAGCAGTTTAACATGTTCTACAGGAAATTTATTTCTTTGTAACATAACAAAATAATATAATTTTGTAAGAAGGACAGAGACATTAATTATTTTAGTTTTATAGCTATTAAACCTCATTTCACATGTATAGTATTCCATTGATCTGTTTATCTATTTGTCCAGAAACGTACAGTAAAAATGCCAAAGTTATTGTTGGTTTTGGGTATTATAAATGAAAACTAGTTTGTTTTGGGTTTTTTTCCTTATTGTAGTTTCATTCCCAAGATCCTAGATGCTTGCCATTTTGAATTTTCTACTCCCCAAAACTAATTTCAAGCCAAGTCATGTTTATTGTTTTGTGTGCTTAGTACACTGAAATTCTTATTTGTCTCATCAGAACAGTGGACAATTAAACAAGACCAACAAAAAGACACATGAAAAAATAGATAGCATGCTACACAGATAATTATTAAATAATTGCCATTTTCTTGCCATTGTGACTAGAATATTATCCAAGTAGTACTTCAGAAGGTGTAGTAACACAGTCCGTTCCAACTCTGCTTTAAGACAGTGGGGTTTTAAGAAATCAACAGAAGTTGGAACTACTGTGCAGATTGTTTGCTTCAACTTGCAAGGCTTAATTTACTTTAATTGCTGCAGAACATCTGGAGGTTGTAACCTATTTGCTCTTCCCTGAAGAAGGTCCATTTGTAATTTTCTGAAATTACCTTTTTTCAGTTTTTGCTAACCAAAACTTTAAATTTAATCCGCTGGCAGTTTACATCTTACCTTTCACCATTTTAGGTCATTCCTTGCAATTCAACTGATTAAATTTGACAAAAACTGGAAAAACTGAGGTATTCTTATATATATGACGCGACACGGTGGCGCAGTGGGTAGCACTGCTGCCTCACAGTTAGGAGACCCGGGTTTGTTTCCCGGGTCCTCCCTGTGTGGAGTCTGCATGTTCTCCCCATTTCTGTGTGGGTTTCCTCCGGGCGCATCCGGCTTCCTCCCACAGTCCAAAGACATGCAGGTTTGGTGCACTGGTGATTCTAAATTGTCCCTAGTGCGTACTTGGTGTGTGGGTGTGCACACCCTGCGGTGGGCTGGCACCCTGCCCAGGGTTTGTTTCCTGCCTTTCGCTCCAGCAGACCTCAGTGACCATGTAGTTAGGATATAGTGGATTGGATGAAGGATGGATTTTCCACATTTTGTTATGTTGCAGCCTTATTCCAAAATGGATTAAATTCATTTTTTTCCTCAGAATTCTACACACAACACCCCATAATCCATCCATCCATCCATTTTCCAACCCGCTGAATCCGAACACAGTGTCACGGGGGTCTGCTGGAGCCAATCCCAGCCAACACAGGGCACAAGGCAGGAACCAATCCCGGGCAGGGTGCCAACCCACCGCAGACACCCCATATTGACAATGTGAAAAAAGTTTACTTGTGGTTTTTACAAATTTATTAAAAATAAAAAAACTGAGAAATCACATGTACTAAAGTATTCACAGCCTTTGCTCAATACTTTGTCAATGCACCTTTGGCAGCAATTACAGCCTCAAGTCTGAATATGATGCCACAAGCTTGGCACACCTATTCTTGGCCAGTTTTGCCCATTCCTCTTTGCAGCACCTCTCAAGCTCCATCAGGTTGGATGGGAAGCGTCGGTGCACAGCCATTTTAAGATCTCTCCAGAGATGTTCAATCGGATTCAAATCTGGGCTCTGGCTGGGCCACTCAAGGACATTCACAGAGTTGTCCTGAAGCCACTCCTTTGATATCTTGGCTGTGTGCTTAGGGTCGTTGTCCTGCTGAAAGATGAACCGTCGCCCCAGTCTGAGGTCAAGAGCGCTCTGGAGCAGGTTTTCATCCAGGGTGTCTCTGTACATTGCTGCAGTCATCTTTCCCTTTATCCTGACTAGTCTCCCAGTCCCTGCCGCTGAAAAACATCCCCACAGCATGATGCTGCCATCACCATGCTTCACTGTAGGGATGGTATTGGCCTGGTGATGAGCGGTGTCTGGTTTCCTCCAAATGTGATGCCTGGCATTCACACCAAAGAGTTCAATCTTTGTCTCATCAGACCAGAGAATTTTCTTTCTCATGGTCTGAGAGTCCTACAGGTGCCTTTTAGCAAACTCCAGGCGTGCTGCCATGTGCCTTTTACTAAGAAGTGGCTTCCGTCTGGCCACTCTACCATACAGGCCTGGTTGGTGGATTGCTGCAGAGATGGTTGTCCTTCTGGAAGGTTCTCCTCTCTCCACAGAGGACCTCTAGAGCTCTGACAGAGTGACCATCGGGTCATCCCTGACTAAGGCCCTTCTCCCCCGATCACTCAGTTTAGATGGCCGGCCAGCTCTAGGAAGAGTCCTGGTGGTTTCAAACTTCTTCCATATACGGATGATGGAGGCCACTGTGCTCATTGGGACCTTCAAAGCAGCAGAAATTTTTCTGTAACCTTCCCCAGATTTGTGCCTCGAGACAATCCTGTCTCAGAGGTCTAAAGACAATTCCTTTGACTTCATGCTTGGTTTGTACTCTGACATGAACTGTCAACTGTGGGACCTTATATAGACAGGTGTGTGCCTTTCCAAATCATGTCCAATCAACTGAATTTACCACAGGTGGACTCCAATGAAGCTACAGAAACATCTCAAGGATGATCAGGGGAAACAGGATGCACCTGAGCTCAATTTTGAGCTTCATGGCAAAAGCTGTGAATACTTATGTACATGTGCTTTCTCAATTTTTTTATTTTTAATAAATTTGCAAAAATCTCAAGTAAACGTTTTTCACATTGTCATTATGGGGTGTTGTGTGTAGAATTCTGAGGAAAAAAATTAATTTAATCCATTTTAGAACAAGGCTGTAACATAACAAAATGTGGAAAAAGTGATGCGCTGTGAATACTTTCCGGATGCACTGTATGTATATATATATGATTGGCTGTTTAGTAATCTTACATCTTGACGGTAGTAACTGGATCTGCAAATGGCAGTGGTCCTGTTTCGTTTGGTAAAAAGTAGGAGTAAGAAAAACGGCCATGCAGTATGGTTGAGGTCTTCAATTATCCTGTTTGCCTTCCTAAGGCAGCAAGTGTTGTTCGTATAAAAAATAGAAGGCAGATGGGTGCTACTAATGTTCTGTGCCGCCTTCATCACCCTCTCAAGTGCTTTACGGTCTTGAGCTGAGCAGGTGCCATGCAAGGATAAAGATGTGATGCTTCCAGTAAGGATGAAATCCACTTTGTACCTGTAGAGGTTTGCAAGAACAGATGGAGAAATGCAAGCTGACATCTGAGGAAGCAGAGGTGCTGTTGAGCTTTTTTCACAAGAACTGAAATGTGTTGTGCTCATTTTAGTTCATCAGTGATATTGTCCCCAAGAAATTTAAAGCTGCATACCCTTTTGGCAGCATCCCCTCCAATGTATTTGGAATAGTGGTCTGCTCCCAAAGTCTATGACCAGATTTGTGGTTTTGCTAACATTGAGAATCAGATTGTTGTCCTGACACAACTGAGTTAGCAGGTAAAACTCTTCTCTGTAAGCTGTCTTATTATTGTTAGTGATCAAACCTAAGATGGTAGTGAACAAATTTAATAATGGAGTTGGAGCTGTGTCTGACCACATAGTTACAAGTGAACAAAGGGTGTGATGTTGCCAGTCCTTGCCTGCTGGCATTTGCTGGTTAGATTGTCCAAAATCCAGATATATAGGGTGGCATGGAAACCTAAATTGAGGCATTTGGTGGTGAGCCTTTCTTGTACAAGAGTATTAAATCTGTATTCTATGAACAAAACTCAAGAGTAACAATTTTCTTTATCCAGATGTGCCAGGATTATTAAGTACAAGGAATATGACGTGTATCTGTGTATGAATTGTGACGATATGCAAACTGGAGGTTATCGTGTCTGTCTGATTGTCTGTTTCTGATTAAATCTTTAGATGTCTCCTTAGAAAATGGATGGATGAAAAGAAACAATGTATTAGCGTAATAAATCTGAAGTAAATTAAAGTTTAGTATGGTCTAACCTCCCAGCATTGACATTCTTTTTCATTACATTTATTGATTTCAGTCCAGACTTGAAGCATCTCTTATATGAAAATAATTGCAAACTTTTGATGATGGGTTTTGTTTCTGTAACCTTGTGCTTTTAAATCCAATCTATTAGATATTGAGCTTTTTCTGCTGCTAAATTTTATTATTTTTGTGATTATATTATTATATTATTTCTAAGATATGTTATTTCGATTTAATAAGTGACACTGGTGTTAAAACATACATTTCTTAAGCCACACTGGGAGGAAAGTGTTTATTGAATTCCTGTAATGCATGTACTCTAAACATCTAAAGATTTATTATTTTTCTGTAGTTGCACATCCCTCATACTGCTGAAATATATAAATGTACTGTGACACATGACATCTCTGTTTACCACCCTAAATTAGAATGAAAAGTTCTACAGAGCTGGAAAGTTATAAAAAATCTTTGTTTTATTAAATTAAACATCCAAGTGAGGACTGATTAGAGAGAGGTCACATAGTATTAAATAAAGCAAAGAGAAAACAATCTACGACACCCCACAGCAGTTGACACTTTTGGTGTTGTCCTTAACCATTAGGTGGGGTGGCTTGTCCAATCTATAAAACACAGTACCAGAAATTAGGGTAGGTTTAAACACTCTCCCATTCACCTGCTACTCCCTTTGATATCTCTAATTCTGACTTTATTTCAGCCTTGATTGTCAAGGCTTTTCCCCAACTCACCTCCCAATTTCTAAGCTTAAAGGTGCACTGTCCAGTAACAGCCTTAAACTGGTCAGGGGTCCATCCCATCAAGTTTCCCCTAAAGACCCCGGGAATTTCTTATGAAATGACCAGGCTGCCTGTCCTACCTAATGTGGAAGAGTTTTCCAAATGCCACATGTAAAAGCCTTCTATTTATCTCTGTTGCTCAGAAGAAATTTGCCTGCTGTTCCACAAGTGACTTTTATCACTTTGGTGACTTCATAGTAACTACTTGTGAGGGAGCATTTAATTAGGCATGGCATACTTCACACTGATCTCTAAAGTAGTCACTAGTTTGTCATTTTCTTTTAAGAATAAATCTCATTGAACCATTCTATATTTTGTGCCATTCCATTGATCTTTCTAGTGCGGGCAACTTCTTCTCTATGCATGTATGTATATGTTCCTATACTGTATATGCATGTATTACCAGACATCAGTGTGTACCTTCAAATTATGACTGGTTCTATTTTTATTTAACAGTCTACTTCTGCATCTGTGCTATCCACAATACTTAAAACTTGTGGCATATAGCAACCCTATGTTCCATTCTAACTGTAACACACAATGACTCAAAAGTATCAAAAATACTATTTTATTAAAGCAAATCACGCTGGGGATAGGAATTCCTTGTAACTAGGACAGATAGTATTAACTAAAAAAGCAGAAAACAAAACTACACTAAGGGCTACATGTACTAGGTCTGTTGTACTTTCCAGATTGATCACCATGCAAACCAGCACCTCAAACACTAATTTTTTTCCTCTTTTCTCTTTCCTGTCTGTCTTTGTCATCTCACTTACTGGCCACACTGTTTCTGTGCCATATGAGGCCTTGCACTAACCTACCTTCTTACAGTAAAAAACTAGTAGTGAGCCACCAGCATTGAGCAGGTTTAACTCCCATCCAGGGACTTCAGTCAAGTCAGTCCACTAATCAGAAATTGCCTCTGTCAGCCCTGGGGCTACCCCAAAAGGGCAACCTTTAGTATTCCTTTCTTGTGAGTACCTTGTTATAATTAACAGCCAGACACTCTTGGTAATTCTCAAGGAGCCTGCGTTCCAGGAGGAAAGGATTCCAGCTTTCTTGAAAACTCTCTGATGATTCTGTGCCCATTGGGTATTTAGTTCTGGACACCATTTAAACTGTCAGCTCTCCAGTAAAAGTACAAACATTATATATTATATCT